>NC_083586.1:61700046-62026296 GCF_027579695.1 Neoarius graeffei | reverse complement strand
ATAATGAGATGAGATGAGAAATGATCCAGGGGGTCTTTGAGTCACATGTTCCTCATCTGGACTTCCACTAGCTAGGTAACAGTATCGCTATAAATGCACCCGACCCTTTGTTCCTGAGCCCTACAACGACGTAATTTGCCCTAAATCAGATGTGCTGTCTGCAGATGAGTCGGAGGATGTAGAGGTGCAGGTAGATAAAGGACAAGAAGGACAAAGTTGTGGTAATGGATGTGGGTGTGGCAGCAAAATCACGTGTGGTCATGGCAGAAGGGTTGAAGCAGGGGGATCTTTTGTTGTTATTCATGAACTAGACACAACATTTGCAAGGAACTTTAGAACTTTTGAATTGTAGACTGGGGGAACATGGAGGATACAAGGGGAAAAAAATCCTGAAAACAAAATCTCCATATTGTAAACATGTTAATAATAAGCATTCCTAAAAAGGTATAGTTAAAAAAAATTGGTGTGTACATCTGTCAAAGTCCTTCCCGTGCCAGGACCTGGTCTTCCCAGGCAGTCTTCCATCCCAGTACTAACCAGGCCCTTGGGTGCATCGGGTGGCGCCGAGCTCTGCTTCTATAGCTCTTGGCCTCTCGCGTATTATCCAGCTAAGGTTACAGTGGGGGTCTGGTCTTCTGGTAACCGCGAGAGTTTGACTCTCCACTCGCATCTATATTGCAGTACCTCGCCAGACAGCAATAGAATAGAATGCCTTTGTTGTCACTGCATAAATGTACAACGAAATTTAGTTCGTCATAGGAGAGCAAATCCGCTGCGTACGTGCGCGCTGCCACTCTTGGGCAGTTCAGCCCAAGGCCGTCCCATGTTAACTTAACTGCGTGTCTTTGAACTGTGGGGGGGAAACCCACGCAGACACGGGGAGAACATGCAAACTACACACAGAAAGGCCCCCGTCGGCCGCTAGGCTCGAACCCAGAACCTTCTTGCTGTGAGGCGCCAGTGCTAACCACTTACGCCACCGTGCCACCCTGTAGTAGGCTTGGCACGGTTATGGGAAAAAAACCGAACCGTACGATACGCCTGTTGCGGTGCAATACGCGTATAAACCGCGGTACCCCTATTTAAGACGTTTGCCCAAAAAAAAAAGCCGAATGCCCGTATGAAACCATGTGGTTCTCTTTCGCGCGAACAGGGGTGATAGCGTTCCGGCGCCGCGCCGGATTTCCGGCGTACCGCGGCGCCGGAAAAAAAAAAAAATCTAGTTCGCCCATTATCCTGTGTCATTCTGAGATGCGCAGATAGACAGTAAAGGGTCCCTTTACTGTCTATCTGCGCATCTCAGAATGACACAGGATAATGGGCGAACTAGATTTTTTTTTTTTCCGGCGCCGCGGTACGCCGGAAATCCGGCGCGGCGCCGGAACGCTATCACCCCTGCGCGAAAGAATTGAAGTGACAGCGGAGTGTGGATGGCAAGTGCAAAAATGGCAAGTGGGAGTGGAGAAGGCAGGTCGTCGTACATAGAGGATGCCCCCGCGGCATTCAAATCAGGTGTGTGGGAACATTTTGGTTTTCCCATTACATGCGATGACGCCGGCAAAAAATCAATGTCTTCCCTCTTGCTGTTTCAAAATACTACCTGGCTTTTCATCAGAGATTGTTCATAAAATGTGCTTATGTCAACTCAAACTCAGTTTGTGCATGATTATTTCATTGTAACTATAATTTTAACCTCTCTTAAATGCTGTATCCTAAACTATGTTTACTTAAGGTAAATAGTAGGCTATATGCCCAAATACAGAGTACTTAAGATTTAAAAAAAAAAAAAACGCAATACGTACCGAACTGCAGACCTCAAACCGCAATACGTACCGAACCGCGACTTTTATGAACCGTGCCACCTCTACCCTGTAGGTACCATTTTTATGATCATCTTTAGTCTGACCCGACCGTGAGTAGAACTCGCGATCTCCCGGTCGAGAGGCAGACACGCTAACCACTACGCCAGCTCGTGGTTGTGTAGAGCTGTGAAACCATAATAAATATGTGCCCCCAATTTCATTTTAATATCTTTTGTTTTTAAATATGCATTGCTAAGGAGTTTATGTAGTAAGTTTTACAAGCAGATCTGTCCATGTCTGACTTTTTCATAAAAAGTAACACCTAACTACTTCAGATGCCCATATTTTAGTGGTATATTTGTCAACTTTCTTTATCTATGCATCATTGGACAACATTTTTAACAACCTTTCATGAAAACAATCTGATTTTGAAAATTTGCCCCATGTGACTGGTTTTGTAATAGAGGGTCACATACGGTGTGTGTTTCAACTGTGTTGAAAATGCAAGACTACTTCGAAAGACCGCTAGCTAAATATACACGGTCACTATCTCCTGTTGAGCTTTATGCCAACTTTCACACCTCATGTTTATTTTTGGATTCCATTCAAGTCGCCTTATGAGCAAATTTTCACATTAACACCTGAATGAGAACGCTGCTAATGCTGCATCTCTGTGATTTATCACTCGTACTTCAGAGAGGAGAGTTCTCTGATGAGGCCACGCACAAGCTCTGTGGCGTCCTCCTGCTGATCACAGCCTTGTGTGATGGGCTGGTCCTCGAGCTCCATGCTGAGATCAAAAAGGGAGGACAAACAAACAAACAAACAACCCAGAGGGTACAAAAACAGTACACAGGAAAATAAATAACTGTTTTCATACCTATCTCTGTATATAGACAGTGGACTGTAAACAAATTGTGCTTAGGTGGTGTGAAACTTCTTTAAAGATTAAACAGATCTTGAGATCTGTCTAACAATCAAGACAGCCACTCATTTAACGGTACAATATAGAGCTGTTGCCATGCGTTCATGACCATGTGACTTCCAACTACTCGCGCTGTATTAGAAAAGTAATCTATTCAGTCATCATCATCTTCCAACTTCTGTTTAATCCATCTTTTTCTAAATTGGTGCAGTCCAACCAGCCAAACTTCAGATTAGTCAGTTACACTGTTCGTGTTTAGGTTTGTTAGAGCCTGCCATGATGCAGGTCATTGCCCTCACCTTAACGCAATTTTATGGATTTGGGAGTCCGTCATAGAGTAAAGAACTGATGGAACAGACAAGTCAAGACAAGGCTCCTGAGGCAATTCACTCTCAGCAGGGGTCGAGGTGGGGTTACAGACCTGCTGCTCAGCAACAGAAGTGTCACCAGCATTCTGCTCTGAAAGACACTAATCGCAGAAAGCATGGAAAAAACAATCCAAGTAATCTTCATAGCTACTTTAATATCACTAGACCTACGAGGAATGATTTTCGCTGCTAGTACAACCCCAAATCGAAAAAAGTTGGGACACTGTGTAAAACAAACAAAAACAGAATGCGAAGAATCATGGAAACCTGATATTTCATTGAAAATAGTCTCATTTCATTATCTGTAGCCGCTTTATCCTGTTCTACAGCAGGGGTCGGCAATTAAGTTTGGACCCGGGCCAAATTTTTTTCTGACAATGGCATCGCGGGCCATGGCCATGCTTTTCTAATGGGGGAAAAAGTTATATATTTTTTTCTATTATATTAAAAATAAACGTTATTTAACTTTTAAAATGCATTTAATTTAATTTAAAACATTAATTTGCTTCTATGCGCTGTTATTATGCTGACTGCTGCATCTCCTGGCGTCTCTCATGAAACAGGTGACCTGCCTAGCAACCTGCCGTAACTAATGTATACAATTGCCGGTTGTTTATTCTTTTGGATGACGTGTAAATGATTAGCTGAAGATTGCTAGCTATCGATGCAAAATGTCGTTGTCAAAAGCCATGAAAAGAAAAGTTGATTCCGAATGCAGGACCTACAAAGAAGAATGGAAGCAAAGGTAAACTGTGGGTGGTAGAAATGGGCAACTGGACTTGCTTGAAGATTCTTGAAAATGTTTCACCTCTCGTCCAAAAGGCTTCCCCAGTTCTGTCTGACTAATAGGGAGTGTCAGATATTTATCTTCTCCTGGATCAGAATCAGAATTCTGATGACCAGCTCATCTAAAGTGTCATTGAGGCATCGGGGCTACGTTCACACTGCAGGCTGAAGTGACTCAAATCCGATCTTTTTGCCCATATGTGACCTGTATCCGATCTTTTATTGACAATATGAACGACACAGATCCGATTTTTTTCAAATCCAACCCAGGCCGTTTGGATATGTGGTCCTAATTCCGATTCCTATCCGATCTTTTCATATGCGACTTCAGTCTGAACCGCCAGGTCGCATTCATCCGACTTACACGTCATCAACAAGCCACAAACGTCACTATTCTGCGCTGAAGTAGGCGGCGGGTCTCTCAAAAAAGTTACAACAACATGGCGCATAATGACGGGCGCAGATAGAGGGGGGGACTCGTCCCACCCAGATTTAAATTCACCTCGCTCGGTCCCCTCCCACTTATAGGGAGGAAAAAAACGTCTATGCTGTCTTTCTTTGCATAAGGCAAACCTCACGGAAAAATCAAAAGACTAATTACCATTCGGTTTATTGAGGTGCACAGCAGTGTATACATAGTTGCAACAATTCACATAAAACAAAACAAAGACTGATATTCGGTTGGTTGAGCTGCGCAGACTGCACAGGTTGCGAGCTCGAGCTTGGTTGCTATGGTTACTATGGTTACTAACAACAAGTTTGACAGGCATATCGGGGTTGGGGTTGGTTTGCTGGCAGCTTTGTCCCCCCCAGTTTTTTGTCCCTCCCAGTTCAAAAAACGTATCTGCGCCCCTGCGCATGACATCAATGCGAGGGACGCTTCGGGCTGTGAAGGTTCTGAATCTTCTCAATGGAAGGACGCAGAGGTTAGGGAGCTGATTTCCATTTGGGGGGATGCAGCTATTCAAGCTAGATTGGATGAGTCATACCGCAACCGGGCGGTTTTACTTCCGTAAACACTGGCCATGCTCACTGCGTGTGACGTCGTCGTATCCTGCAATGCGCATGCGGAACACTTTTAGGTCGCTTTTCGTTCATACTGAGGATCACATACAAGTCGCATATATTTGTTAATGTGAACGACCTCACAAAAAAATCGGATTTCACAAAAAAATCGGAATTGAGCATTAAGCCTTGCAGTGTGAACGTAGCGCATGTTGGTGTGGGTCACTGGAGGCTGGGTGTGAACGGCGAGTCATTAGGGTGATCAATGGCAATCTGATGACTCACAGGAGGACAGAGAGAGTCAGATTGCCATTGATCACCCTAACGGGCAATCCTTTGATCACCCTAATGACTCGCCGTTCACACCCAGCCTCCAGTGACCCACACCAACATGATGCCTCAATGACACTTTAGATGAGCTGGTCATCAGAATTCTGATTCTGATCCAGGAGAGGATAAATATCTGATACTCCCTATTAGTCAGACAGAACTGAGGAAGCCTTTTGGACGAGAGGTGAAACGTTTTCAAAAATCTTCAAGCAAGTCCAGTTGCCCATTTCTACCACCCACAGTTTACTATGACCTGGATGACTGAGAATCTTCACAGACAAGCAAAGGTATGCGTTCATCCTGCCTGCATTTATTAATGCCAAGCCCGACGTGTCTCATTTGCAATGAGGTTGTTGCCGTTTGTAAAGAATGCAATATTAGAAGACACCATGAGACAAAGCATGGCCACTTCAAAAACGCATATCCTCCTGGGACAGAGATGCAAACACAGAAAATTAAAGCCTTGGAGGCTGGATATGCACACAGCAGCAAGATCCTGATTCAGTCACTCACCGAGCAGCAAAAGGTTTCAAGTGCGTCCCTTAAAGCAGCATGGGTTCTTACCCGTCACAACAAACCATTTACTGACGCAGAGGTTTTTAAGGAAGTGATGGTGGCTGTTTTGGAGGAGCTGGTTACTGATAAGTCGATGGATGGTGTGATTGCCTCAGTGAAACAGATGCCGCTCTCTGCGAGGTCAGCTTCCCGACGCATAGAAAGCCTGTCTGACGCTGTGCGGGGATCAATTATGAGTGGCCTGAGTCAGGCCAATTACTTTTCAGTTGCCATTGATGAGAGTACAGACAACACTGATATAAGCCAGATGTGCATCTACGTGCGGTATTTTGATGGGAAGGAGTGCAGGGAGGAGTTGTTGTCTCTAATTCCATTAGAAGGGAACACCACTGGGGATGTTATGTTTGCCAAAGTGGAGGAATTGTTTAAACTACATGCATTGCCATTTGAGAAAATAAACCTCATCGTGACAGACGGGGCACCTGCCATGGTTGGTTGCCACAGAGGTCTGGTGGCCCGATTGAAGGAGATGGCACCCCAAATGCATGCATTGCATTGCCTAATTCACCAGTGTGTTCTGTGCGCCAGACTCAGTGGCGAGCTAAAGAGTGTAATGGATAAAGTGATGCGAGTCATTAATTTTGTCCGGGGTGCATCAAGCACTCAGCACCGTCTTTTCCGCCAACTTGTGGCTGAGTCAGAGGCCTGCTACGAGGATCTGCTGCTTCACAATGATGTGCGCTGGTTAAGTAAAGGAAAAGCGCTGGAGCGCTTCTGTGCGCTACTAGAGCAAGTTAAAGCCTTCCTGCGATTGAGCAAGATGCGTGCTTCAGACGACCACCTGGCTTTTCTAGAACATGAAATGTCCAGGGCGGCACGGTGGTGTAGTGGTTAGCGCTGTCGCCTCACAGCAAGAAGGTCCGGGTCCGAGCCCCGGGGCCGGCGAGGGCCTTTCTGTGTGGAGTTTGCATGTTCTCCCCATGTCCGCGTGGGTTTCCTCCGGGTGCTCCGGTTTCCCCCACAGTCCAAAGACATGCAGGTTAGGTTAACTGGTGACTCTAAATTGACCGTAGGTGTGAATGTGAGTGTGAATGGTTGTCTGTGTCTATGTGTCAGCCCTGTGATGACCTGGCGACTTGTCCAGGGTGTACCCCGCCTTTCGCCCATAGTCAGCTGGGATAGGCTCCAGCTTGCCTGCGACCCTGTAGAAGGATAAAGCGGCTAGAGATAATGAGATGAGATGAAATGTCCATTTCAAACATCGCATTTTTAACGGACATTTTTGGCCACCTGAACCAGCTGAACCTGCAGCTACAAGGGAGAGGGAAAACCATTGTGGACCTGATCGAGAAGATGGATTCGTTTACAAGGAAACTGGAGTTGTTCCAGTCAGATATATCAAGTGGAAGGCTCTTGCACTTCGCAACATTAAAATCACAGGGAGGGGGGCGAGTGACAGGAATAATGACTGAATTCATCGAAAAGCTACGGGCCAACTTTCAGTCACGGCTCCAACACTACTGTGTCCCAAGGGAAATCGTTGGCTTTGTCCACGACCCATTCTCCGTCCGAAGCGAGGAATTCTCCTCATTGGTGAAAAAAAACCATCAGCTCGTTAGACGAGGCAACGTTTCAGTTGGAGCTCATTGATTTCCAGACAAGCTCCCTCGTCCGTGATGCGTTTAGTGAGCATTCCGTGGAGGATTTCTGGATCGGATGCTCGGAGGAGTACACGGGGATTAAGAAACTTGCCCTTTATGTGCTGACAATGTTTCCATCTACCTACACTTGTGAGTCAAGCTTTTCTTCAATGAACGCAATCAAAACACACGAGAGGAACCGTCTGACCAATACAAACCTGGAGAACTGCTTGAGGATAAAAGTGACATCCCTGTCGCCCGACATCCACAAAATTGTGACCGAAGGGAAGTGTCACTTTTCCCATTGTGTACTGGCCTTGTTAATAGTCTTTTTAAATAGTCATATTGTTTGATCTTATTTAAATCGTAATTTCCTCTTTTTTCTTTCTTTATTTAGGAGCAGCGCAGATCCTTCTCCCACGCCGCTGATGTGCATTCGCTTTCTTCTTCTTCTTTTTTTTTTTTTAAATTAGGCTATTTGATATTTGAGCCGACCTTATGTTTTTTTTTTAATGTAGCCTAATGAAACATAGGCTATTTTTTCACCTTGTCCGTTGCGAGAGGGAGACAGGACACTTTTTTGTTTTCCATGAGATTACGCGCACACACGTGCCAATTACCGTTCCGACCTGTGTGTCAAGTAGGCTAAACAGGCTGCAAGGATGTTCTACCTGTTGCTTTTGTCACGTTACTTATCAGCTACACTTCAATAAATGTTACGAAATCGGTGGAATTGTTGTATTTTTTAAAATAAAACATGAGGTTTAAAAAATATATTAAAAATCATATTTTTTAAATAATAAATTAATGTCATCTCGCGGGCCAGATAGAATTGATGGCGGGCCAGTTTTGGCCTGCGGGCCCCTAATTGCCGACCACTGTTCTACAGGGTCGCAGGCAAGCTAGAGCCTATCCCAGCTGACTACGGGCGAAAGGCGGGGTACACCCTGGACAAGTCGCCAGGTCATCACAGGGCTGACACATAGACACAGACAACCATTCACACTCACATTCACACCTACGGTCAATTTAGAGTCACCAGTTAACCTAACCTGCATGTCTTTGGACTGTGGGGGAAACCGGAGCACCCGGAGGAAACCCACGCGGACACGGGGAGAACATGCAAACTCCACACAGAAAGGCCCTCGCCGGCCACGGGGCTCGAACCCGGACCTTCTTGCTGTGAGGCGACAGCGCTACCCACTACACCACCGTGCCGCCCATTGAAAATAGTACAAAGACAAAATATCAAATGTTGAAACTGAGAAATGTTTTTTTTTTTTGAAAAATATATGCTCATTTTGATGTCAGCAACACATTTCAAAAAAGTTGGGACAGGGGCAACGAAAGACTGAAAAAGTTGTGTACTGCTTAAAAAATAAACCCTAATCTGGTTAATTGGCAACAGGTCAGTAACATGATTAGGTCTAAAAAGAGCATCCCAGAGAGGCGGAGTCTCTCAGAAGTAAAGATGGGGAGGGGTTCACCGCTCTCTGAAAGACTGCGTGGGCAAACAGTGCAACAATTTAAGAATAACGTAACATTCTCAATGTAAAATTGCAAAGAATTTGTGGATCACATCATCTATGGTCCATAATATCATTAAAAGATTCAGAGAATCTGGAGAAATCTCTGTGTGTAAGAGACAAGGCTGAAAACTGACATTGGATGCCTATGATCTTCAGGCCCTCAGGAGACACTGCATTAAAAGCAGACACGTGTCTGTAGTGGAAATCACTGTATGGGCTCAGGAACACTTCAGAAAACCATCATCTGTGAAAACACTTCATTACTGCATCCACAAATGCAAGTTAAAACCAGATATAAACAATATCCAAAAACACCACTACCACCTCTGGGCCCAAGCTCTTTTACGATGAACTGAGGCACAAAGAGGAGAGGGACCATCCGGCTTGTTATCAGTGCACAGTTCAAACACCAGCATCTGTGATGGTATGAGGGGGCATTAGTGCACATAACATGGGTAGCTTGTACATCTGGGAAGGCATCATTAATGCTGAATGATATCTACATGTTTTAGATCAATATGCTGCCATCCAGACAAAATCTTTTTCAGGGAAGGCCTTCCTTCTTTCAGCAAGACAACGCCAAACCGCTTTCTGCACATATTAAAACTGCATGGCTCTGTAGTAAGAGTACAGGTGCTAAACTGGACTGCCTGCAATCCAGCCCTGTCTCCTATTTAAACTGTTTGTCGCATTATGAAGCGCAAAATATGACAAAGGAGACCCTGAACTGTTAAGCAACTGAAATTGTAAAAAATCAGGCAAGAATGGGACAACATTTCTCTTTCAAAACTACAGCAATTGGTCTCCTCAGTTCCCAAATGTTTACAGTGTTGTTAAAAGTAGAGGTGATGCAACACAGTGGTAAACCTGCCCCTGTCCCAGCTTTTTTGAAACATGTTGCTGACATCAAATTCAAAATGAGCATATATAATATATATGTGTGTGTGTATACTTGTGTGTGTGTGTATATATATATCTCATCTCATTATCTCTAGCCGCTTTATCCTGTCCTACAGGGTCGCAGGCAAGCTGGAGCCTATCCCAGCTGACTACGGGCGAAAGGCGGGGTACACCCTGGACAAGTCGCCAGGTCATCACAGGGCTGACACATAGACACAGACAACCATTCACACTCACATTCACACCTACGGTCAATTTAGAGTCACCAGTTAACCTAACCTGCATGTCTTTGGACTGTGGGGGAAACCGGAGCACCCGGAGGAAACCCACGCGGACACGGGGAGAACATGCAAACTCCGCGCGGAAAGGCCCTCGCCGGCCCCGGGGCTCGAACCCAGGACCTTCTTGCTGTGAGGCGACAGCGCTAACCACTACACCACCGTGCCGCCCCATATATATATATACACACACACACACACACACACACACGCAGGTAGTCGTCGACTTACGACCTATGCGACTTATGACCGATCGGCTTTACGACCGTCTGGTTATGACTGGCAAGTGTTTCCCAGCTGAGCTAGCTGAGTGTACGACAGTTTCCGCCCCAGCTCCCAGCAGCGCCTCTCGCCGCGTACAACAATTTCTGCCCCAGCTCCAGGCACATGCGCAGTTTCTCTCACACTCCCTCGTGCACTCCGTCATACAATTTCCACCCCAGCTCCTGCTTTATGAAACGAGCAAATCCTCCCGCCAGCCCGAGCGCTGCAACAGCTGATGATGACGTAGTCGACCCACAGCCAAGCACCAGTGATGCCAGCGGTCACTAAATTTTGTATTTTGCTATGTTTTACATTTGTATTTTGGTATGTTTCAAACTAAAATATTTTCTATTTTTCACATCTGTATTTTGTATTTTTTGTTTTGCACATATTAAACGAATTGTACTGTACGCAGTGTAGTATGCAATGTTTGACTTAAACCAAATAATGAGCCAAGGTAATGAAATAAGAAAATGTTGATAAAATAAGACTTTAAGATGATTACAATATCATTACACATCACAATATACTTACGTTCATTTAACATAGGCCGACTTACGACCAGATCGGTTTATGACCGGTCAGTCGTAAGTCGACGACTACCTGTGTATATATACTAGTGCATCTCAAAAAATTAGAATACCATGGAAAAGTTCCTTTTTTTCATAATTTAATTCAAAAAGGTAAATTTCATATATTCTATATTCATTACATGTAAAGTGAAATATTTAAAGCCTTTTTTGTTTTAATTTTGATGATTATGGCTTATAGCTCATGAAAATCAGAAATCCAGTATCTCAAATTATTAGAATATTCCCTAAGATCAATCAAAAAAAGGATTTACAATACAGAAATGTCCAACTTCTGAAAAGTATATTCATTTATACACTCAGTACTTGGTTGGGGCTCCTTTACCATGAATTACTGTATCAATGCGGTGTGGCATGGAGGTGATCAGTCTGTGGCACTGCTGAGGTGTTATTGAAGCCCAGGTTGCTTTGATAGCGGCCTTCAGCGTATCTGTATTTTTGGGTCGGGTGTTTCTCATCTTCCTCTTGACAATACCCCATAGATTCTCTATGGGGTTCAGGTCAGGCAAGTTGGCTGGCCAATCAAACACAGTAATATCATGGTCAGCAAACCATTTGGTAGTAGTTTTGGCACTGTGGGTAGGTGCTAAGTCCTGCTGGAAAAGGAAATCAGCATCTCCAAAAAGCTCGTCAGCAGATGGAAGCATGAAGTGCTCTAAAAGATCCTGGTACATGGCTGTGTTGACTTTGGACTTGATAAAATACAGTGGACCAACACCAGCAGATGACATGGCACCCCAAATCATCACAGACTGTGGAAACTTCACACTGGGCTTCAAACCCCTTGGATTCTGTGCCTCTCCACTCTTCCTCCAGACTCTAGAACCGTGATTTCCAAATTAAATGCAAAATGTACTTTCATCTGAAAAGAGGACTTTGGACCACTGAGCAACAGTCCATTTCTTTCTCTCCTTAGCCCAGATAAGACACTTCTGACATTGTCTCTGGCTCAGGAGTAGCTTGATATTAGGAATGCGAAAGTTGTATCCCCTTTCTTGAAGATGGCTGTTCATGATGGGTCTTGATACACTGACCCCAGCCTCAGTCCACTCCTTGTGAAGCTCTCCCAAGTTCTTGAATCAACTTTTCTTGACAATCCTCTCAAGACTGCGGCCATCCCTGTTGCTTGTGCACCTTTTCCAGCCACCCTTTTCAGCAATGACCTTTTGTGGCTTACCCTCCTTGTGGAGGGCATCAGCGATCATCTTCTGGACAACAGTCAAGTCAGCAGTCTTCCCCATGATTGTGGTTGTGTGTACTGAACTAGACCGAGAGATACACTGTGTTCATACTGTTTTACTCAAACTCGAAATGAAATATTCTAATATTTTGAGATGTTTTTTTTTATGTTTTTGTACTGTATGCCATACTGATTAAAATAGAAAAATGCTTGAAACATTTTAGTTTATGTGTAATGAGTCTATAATATATCACATTTTCACTTTCTTAAATAACTGATGGAAAATATTGAACTTTTTCACAATATTCTAATTTTTTGAGATGCACTAGTGTGTGTGTTTAATTCTCAGTTTCAACATTTGATATGTTGTCTTTGTACTATTTTCAGTGAAATATAGGATTTCCAAGATTTGCAAATTATCACATTGTTTTTTTATTTACAGTTTACACAGTGTCCCAACTTTTTTGGAATTGGGGTTGTACCTCATGCACTGTTTAGATGTACGTATTGCAAACCGGGATTTTGCTTAGTGCCACTGTTCCACTTACATGCATGTGGTTCTCCTGGTCAGTAGATGGTCCCATAGGTTCACTGATCGCCTTAGTGTTGTCAGCAGGCTCTGTACCCTCTGATACAGCTGGAATGGGCACGTCATTTTCACTATGACCTTTTGCATTATGTATTTCAATGGAAGCAATCTCCGCAATACTTATGTTCTCAAAAAAGAAGGGGTCCAATCCTTTTTCAATGGACTCGCTCAGTTCAGGTCCATCTGACTCAGGTTCCTCAGTGGGAGCCATTTTGGATGGACATTGCTCTTCAGTCTCTATTTCACTTTCTTCCAAGCCAGCTGGAACCTCTTGGACCTCTTTAGTGACTAAGAAAGAACCTTCAGAGATTTCTACTGCAGCACAAATTGAGCTAAAAGTCACTTCCTGAGCAACTTCAACTTTTGTCGCAATTTCATCAGGGTCCTCATCCACTTTATTATCAGCATGAAGGTTTTGTTTCTCAGGCAGAATGTCATGTTTCACGTTAAACTCGATATCTTGTTTATTGTTGGTCATCTCAGTCCCAGGGAAGTTTGGTTCATCACCACAGGTTGCAGTTTCCATTTCATGGTCACTGGTAGAAGCAGCTACTAATGGTTCATCTTGGATCATGTTTATGTTTTTCCCAATAGTGGGACTTCCCAGCGTTTGTCCCACCTCTTCTGTTACATCTTCTAATAGGTTAAGCTCATGTTCTAAAACCATTTGTTTAGCAGTTCCTTGGTCATCCACGATTACAGTACTGTCATTTTCCTCTTCTAAGATGCCTTTATTCAGAACATCTCTATTATCTGTGTGCGATTCATCTGTGGTTATCTTGTCATTCATCAATTCAGTGCATTTATTCATGTTTCCCAGTGCATATCTATTTTCTTTTTCTGCTACTCCTGTTCTTTCATCATCCATCACTGCAGCATCATTGTTCTGCTTGTCTTTCAAAACCTCTTCTTTTTTTTTACATGCTGCTCTGGTAGTTCCTTCATGGTCCATTGGTGTGGTAATATCATTCTCCAACATTGTGCTATACAGGTGCTGTACACCTTTATTTCCTTTACTAATTCCTTCTTCCTTCGGTCTTCCGACAAGACCCTGCTGACACTGGTGTCCATCAAATGGGAGCTTCCTCTTCCTATCTCTTAGGCCACACATACCCATTCTTCTTTTTAATCTTTTCTTTGCTGGAGGCTCCAAAATTTCAACCTCTTCAGTCACCTGCAATTGTATCTCACTATGAAAACATGTTTCTTCTAAATGCTCTGGTACTATACCTGATAACCTTCCAGGACAATCATCTCTGTCCTTTGGAACTATCCTAATCTCTTCTATTTCTTGAAAAAGCATTCCATCTCCATTCACATCCAGAGAATGTTCACGGGAAGGGTTTGGGGAGCTTTGGTCTTTGTGAGATGTCTGTGGTTCAGGACTAGAAGTTGTCTTGGTCCCATTCTCCACCTCATCAAATTCCCCAAGGAGTTTAATGACAGGACCTTCCAAATCTGGCTGGTCCTGAGGCTCATTTTTGAAATCAGTCCTATGTTGTTCTTCAGTTTCCGTTGTGGTTACATTGGCTTGATTCACTTCATAGAGGACTTCAGAAAGGGCTGGATCAATTTGATGAAGATTGGCAGGCTCCAAGGCCAATTCTGTAGATCCTAATCTGTCACTTACTGCATTGTCTTGTATCACATCAGAGAGGATCACAACAGGAGCTGAAACAGCTTCTTGCTCAGCAACATTGATGGATACCTCTTTGTCTGATTCTTTAACTTGTACTGCTTCACGTTCAGGCTGATGCTCTTTAAACTTGTTTAAATGTGGTTCGGTTCCACAGCTGGAGTTTACCATTTCCACAAACTAAAAGAATTGTGGAAACAAACCATTGGGGAGATGAACTGATATTGAACACCAATCATTAAGACTATTCTTATTGGCATATCAAGTTGTATGGCTAAAGCCTGTTTCACACTGTGTGATTACACCCATCTTCTAAGATTGTTACCGGCCACACTCTACAAGCTTGCTTCAACAAAATCAGCCTGAAAATCATACAGCAGAAACCCAGATTAACAGTTCTTGAAAGCCTGAACTTCTGCAAAATGACCTACCAATCTGCAGCCTATAGGCTGTAACTCTTCTTTTTCACCAGATGTGGAGCTTTCTGTATTTTACTGACTTCTTACCATCACTTATCTTTGATGAAGAGGGCTTGAACTTTGATGGTATGAAGAGATCACCTACGTTTCATGAGGTATATTAATGTTAGGGTGGATGAAGATCAAATGGATATTGTACAGCTTTTTAAAAACGAAATAGATACATCTGTCTAAAACGTGAACGAAAAATAATGCCATCATTGTCAAAAAGTCTGTTACAGACCCCTTATAAAATAAAACTTTTGAGGAAACTCAGAGGGTGGATTGAAGATAAATGGAGTGAACACACATTTTAAGTAAATTAATTCTTCTTAAGTGTGTGAGCCTGTTGTTTATGCTAACTCATGGTTTGTGTGGTTCTTTTCATTGTGGATCCACAATAAAGATGAATATAATGAACTGCCAGCACATTACAGTGTTCTCCACGGGCGCTTTTAAAGGAACAGTCCACCGTATTTCCATAATGAAATATGCTCTTATCTGAATTGAGACGAGCTGCTCCGTACCTGTCCGAGCTTTGCGCGACCTCCCAGTCAGTCAGACGCAGTCAGACGCGCTGTCACTCCTGTTAGCAATGTAGCTAGGCTCAGCATGGCCAATGGTATTTTTTGGGGCTGTAGTTAGATGCAACCAAACTCTTCCACGTTTTTCCTGTTTACATAGGTTTATATGACCAGTGATATGAAACAAGTTCAGTTACACAAATTGAAACGTAGCGATTTTCTATGCTATGGAAAGTCCGCACTATAATGACAGGCGTACTAACACCTTCTGCGCGCTTCGGCAGCGTATTGATACGGAGCTCAGATATCAATGCGCTGCCGAAGCGCGCAGAAGGTGTTAGTACGCCTGTCATTATAGTGCGGACTTTCCATAGCATAGAAAATCGCTACGTTTCAATTTTTTTAACTGAACTTGTTTCATATCACTGGTCATATAAACAGGAAAAACGTGGAAGAGTTTGGTCGCATCTAACTACAGCCCCAAAAAATACCATTGGCCATGCTGAGCCTAGCTACATTGCTAACAGGAGTGACAGCGCGTCTGACTGCGTCTGACTGACTGGGAGGTCGCGCAAAGCTCGGACAGGTACGGAGCAGCTCGTCTCAATTCAGATAAGAGCATATTTCATTATGGAAATACGGTGGACTGTTCCTTTAAAGTGGCACACTGCCACGTTATAATTCTGGCCCGCTGCCCTTCCCTTGGCCAAAAAACAAAAACATAACTTCATCAGTATGCACCAAATAAATCGTATTCGCTTTATTATAATTTTGTAACTATTTAACACACCAAAGACCCTTAAACAAATGCATATGGGGCTACCTGAAGTGGCCACACGATTGCAATAGAAAACCAGATTAAGGTCTATCCCTGCGTTACCCTACACCGCACCACATTACACTATACTGACACGTAGTAACGCTGGAAGCTGCAGCTAGCCAACAACTAAATAACTTTGTGAGTGTTTGTCGCGTTATTGTGCAACGGTTACGCTTATCTATCGTCTTTTCTGATCATACACACTTACAGTAATCATATAACAGCACACACACACACACACACACACATTAGTTAAGTTCAGGTCTTTTGTTTTCCGTATCTGTGATTGTGTCGGCGAGAGCTGCATTTTCCCGTTGCTTCCCTGTGGTTGTTTACTGCAGGACTTCCTGGGTCAAAGGACCCGAATTACGGAGGCCGGGGTGGCTTTGTAGTGCCAGTCTCGGGCACATGCACCAGCTCGTGCATGGATTGGAGTGGTTTCACCCAGTTAACATTAATTATGTGTATTGTAAAAAATTTATGCATTTAGTGTAATTGGGTATTTTGTTTATGCATGGAAGTTCACTCATTTTTCACACACAGAAAAAAAAACATAGGGCGGCACGGTGGTGTAGTGGTTAGCGCTGTCGCCTCACAGCAAGAAGGTCCTGGGTTCGAGCCCAGCGGCTGGCGAGGGCCTTTCTGTGTGGAGTTTGCATGTTCTCCCCGTGTCCGCGTGGGTTTCCTCCGGGTGCTCCGGTTTCCCCCACAGTCCAAAGACATGCAGGTTAGGTTAACTGGTGACTCTAAATTGAGCGTAGGTGTGAATGTGAGTGTGAATGGTTGTCTGTGTCTATGTGCAGCCCTGTGATGACCTGGCGACTTGTCCAGGGTGCACCCCGCCTTTCGCCCGTAGTCAGCTGGGATAGGCTCCAGCTCGCCTGCGACCCTGTAGAACAGGATAAAGCGGCTAGAGATAATGAGATGATTTAGCATTTGATGAGTAGCATGCTATAGATGCACAATGGTGTAACATAGGGAAAAAAATTAAAAATTCAGGTTTTGATTTTATGTACTGAAATAACTATTAGGCACAATTTTTACAATATCTATATAAATTAGTTGTTTTTACCCATTTTAACCTTGAAATCAGCATTTTAATGATTACCCATAATGCATTGTTTATCGCGCTAAAACAAGCAAAAACGTCATAAGACAGTGGAAATACTACCTTTACTACCTTCACGTGGCGTCTTTCTCGATTGCACGTGCCTAGAAGCGTACCTTCTAGAACATTCCTGGGTGGTCACGGACTGTCATGTAGCCTAGTTCGGTTGTGAAACTCGCTAGGATGGCGTATTTTCGCGAGTTTAGTGGCAAACTTTTGCGCCGCAATTTCTCTATTCTCGAAATTTGTAACCTGAAACCCGACAAGAAATGTTTCATAATGTTTTGAGATTTTGAAAAATGCTTCTAGCAAATTTATTTCGCTGTATTTTTCCGTGAAACTCGGCATAAATCATCCTTAAGTGATGAGCGTGACATTGTTATTTTGGTCTGGGTCACGGAGTTAGTTGGAAGTGGGAGAAATGAGAGTTTCTCAACTACAGCAGCACTTCTCACCATAGATGGCTGGCGTGTTTCACAGCGTTTGGGATTTACTAAATCGACTAAATCTCTAGATCTACTGAAGCTACGAGGATATAAATCACCAGGATTCTAATTTACTGGGTGAGAAGTAGTGTATATTCTTTTGAAAGGTTTATTCGCGCTACAAGTCCACGAAAGTTGGAATTGTTTGTGAAGGGGTTAGTTAGATTTTGGTAGCGTGACGCGCACAACAAGCAAAAGAAAAAACAAATTTTCTTCCGAATTTCCTTGCTTTATCAAAATTATTTTTGATACATTAAAAGACTGTGTGTTTATAATATTTAAGCTATTTTTTATTATAGAGAATATTTGATCAAAACTTTCAAAACAGCATTCAAAGTGATTTTTCATGGGTGTAAATGTTACGCGTGACGTCCATAATTGCGTTAAATTTTAAGAACTAAAATTCTGTTAAAAATTCTAGATTTGTGCTATCATTCTGGGGTTTTGCTGAATAATACTTTAGGGAGTCCTCTTACAATGCTGAAAATTCAATGAGTTTTGGTGAAATTCTAGAAATGTTATTTACATTTTAACGCGCCTGATAGCGATTGTGCTCACACAGCGTGCTACTCATAACAAGAAATGTTTCATAATGTTTGGGATTTTGAAAAATGCTTCTAGCAAATTTATTTCGCCGTATTTTTCTGTGAAACTTGGCATAAATCATCCTTAAGTGATGAGCGTGACATTGTTATTTTGGTCTGGGTCACGGAGTTAGTTGGAAGCGGGAGAAATGAGAGTTTCTCAACTACAGCAGCACTTCTCACCATAGATGGCTGGCGTGTTTCACAGCGTTTGGGATTTATTAAATTGACTAAATCTCTAGATCTACTGAAGCTACGAGGATATAAATCACCAGGATTCTAATTTACTGGGTGAGAAGTAGTGTATATTTTTTGAAAGGTTTATTCACGCTACAAGTCCACGAAAGTTGGAATTGTTTGTGAAGGGGTTAGTTAGATTTTGGTAGCGTGACGCGCACAACAAGCAAAAGAAAAAACAAATTTTCTTCCGAATTTCCTTGCTTTATCAAAATTATTTTTGATACATTAAAAGACTGTGTTTATAATATTTAAGCTATTTTTTATTATAGAGAATATTTGATCAAAACTTTCAAAACAGCATTCAAAGTGATTTTTCACGGGTGTAAATGTTACACGTGACGTCCATAATTGCGTTAAATTTTAAGAACTAAAATTCTGTTAAAAATTCTAGATTTGTGCTATCATTCTGGGGTTTTGCTGAATAATACTTTAGGGAGTCCTCTTACAATGCTGAAAATTCAATGAGTTTTGGTGAAATTCTAGAAATGTTATTTACATTTTAACGCGCCTGATAGCGATTGTGCTCACACAGCGTGCTACTCATAATTTCCTATCCATTTATTGGCCAGTTTCACTGTCAAAAAAGCCCAAAGTCGTCAGCTTCGTCCCCCTGGCCCCCGAACAGGGCTCCGCCCCGGACCCCATTAGAGGCCTAGGTGGCCCCAAACCCCCCGCCACCACCTTTTATTTTTGAAAAGTGGAGAACACTGCATTATACCAGTATTTTAGCATGCTGTAATATTAGAATCATGTTTCTAGTCAGAGAGGAGCTTAGCATCCAAGCTAGCTAGTTAAGTAGCTGTAGAACCACCTGCTTTCTTGTTTTTTGGTCACTTACCTGTAATAAAGTACCTTTATGAGAAAGTACAAAATTAGACTACATTATTAAAATTACTAAATTGAGTTCAGTGCTCTAAAGAGTCCATTTTTCTGTCAGAGTTTTGAATCACGTCAAGCTTTTTTCTTTTAGGCGGGAAAGGACTGAGAGACTGCGCACGAGCGTTTTCTCATCATCTTCTCGGTAGCTAAGCAGCTAGCTACTTTTTAAATTACTTTTAATTTACCACTATTAAATCAATTTAACAAAACACACAACGATAAATTACCGTAGCTTATCCACTAGCACACAGTAATATCGGGATTTTTTTTTTCCCTGTCAGAATCGGTGAAGAATAAAAACACTTCCGAATCATTAAGGAAAAACAGGAATCGATTCTTTTTAAGGAGTCGATTCTTTGGTTCAAGACATTGACATGGATATAGATGAAGTTAATGTACAAACGACGGAAAGTAAAAGAGTAAAGAGTTAAAGTTTTCACTCTCTGACCTCAAGACGTCTGGAAATAATAATCTCATGAGTTTGTAGAGCCAACACAAACCCAGGAATCGGCACAGAGTCGACTCTAAGAGTTTAGAGACTCGAACAGGTGAAGGAAAGATGTTAAAGGACTGCACTCAGGAATTATTATTACTTTACTGTTTAATAATGATAGAATATTCCAAACATTACTGCTAATACTAATATTAATAATATTTAGCCTGGCTTTCTTTTTGCTCTTTGTTTTATTATTATTTGCTTCACAAGCTAACATAAGGTACTGCCGTAAAGCGTGTAGTTGTCGTGACAAGACGGAAAGCAGGAAGTCGTAAGAGTGAGTGAGTGAGAAAGTGACAGTAGCTTAGGACAGTTCTGGGGATTAGAAGAGGTTTATGTTCGCTGAATAAGGTATTATTTCGCTAAAAGGACTTTTAATACTACACAGCACTACATAACAGAAGAGGAAAATACATGTTGAAGGTGAGAGTGTTAATTAGACGATGGAAACTCGATGTGTTTTGTTGTTAGCCTTTAGCTGTGAGTTTAGCAGCTAGAGGCTGCATCTCAAATGGTTCCCTAACTAAGTGCACTATTTAGAGGGTTTCCTGCGAGATGTAGTGCACTATTTGTGCCACTTAGATTTCAGAAAAACCGCCTTATTTGCTGATTTATGTTAAAAAGTATTGCAAAATGTTTAACTTAAGATCAATGTTTTGATCCTTGTTGCTGTCCAGCTACACAACTACCAAACATAGCAGGTAATCAAAATATGTGGTGATATACACTAAATAATAAAATCTCCAGAGAAATGAGGTGAAAAATAAAGAGATTAGGACGACTGTGTATTCCCGGAAGTGTTTATACTTTGAGTGTGACGTCACACAGGTGCCAAGTCCTTTGATCAGATTTCTGTGCTGCTTAAAGATGCAGGTCAGAGAACCATCTGATATGAGTGGTGTAATTTCTACTTTTACCCAGAGATATTATTATATACACTACCGTTCAAAAGTTTGGGGTCACCCAGACAATTCTGTGTTTTCCATGAAAAGTCACACTTTTATTTCCCACCATAAGTTGTAAAATGAATAGAAAATATAGTCAAGACATTTTTCTGGCCATTTTGAGCATTTAATCTTCCCCACAAATGTGATGCTCCAGAAACTCTGTTTAAAAAAAGGTACAAAAAATATTTTTAAACAAGTATATAGAAGAGGAAGTATGTTAATGGAGGATGATGAGGGATAAATAGAATAGGGTTGATTGTTATGTTAGAACTAATTTAGCATATGGTATATATTTATTTATTTATGGGGATAGTTTATATCTTCATATTTACAGGGATGGGTATGTAGTAGATATTTATTTTTGTAATTATATATTTATATAGATATTTATGAAGTGTATATATGGAATGTAGTATATATTTAATTTTGTAATTAAATATTTATATAGATATTTATGAAGTGTATATATGGTATGTAGTATATATTTTTGTAATTATATATTTATATAGATATTCATTTAGTGTATATATGGTATATATTTTTATAGGTGTATTAATGTAGTTTGGATTTCAGGGTAGTTAAAAAGGGGTGGGAAATTAAAAAAGTATTGTACTTCTTCCCACTCCTTTTTCAAACAATGTGCGGTGTATTGTAATGTCTTAGCTCTTTGTTATTTCATTTATTCTTTTTTTTTATCACTTTCTCGTTTTCTTTCTTTTGTATGTACAAATAGTTACATACCTTTTTTTATACATGTTCGAAATAAAATAAATTCATTCAACGCAATCTGCTCAAAGGAAGGTCAGTTTTATAGCTTCTCTAAAGAGCTCAACTGTTTTCAGCTGTGCTAACATGATTGTACAAGGGTTTTCTAATCATCCATTAGCCTTCTGAGGCAATGAGCAAACACATTGTACCATTAGAACACTGGAGTGAGAGTTGCTGGAAATGGGCCTCTATACACCTATGGAGATATTGCACCAAAAACCAGACATTTGCAGCTAGAATAGTCATTTACCACATTAGCAATGTATAGAGTGTATTTCTGATTAGTTTAAAGTGATCTTCATTGTAAAGAACAGTGCTTTTCTTTCAAAAATAAGGACGTTTCAAAGTGACCCCAAACTTTTGAACGGTAGTGTATAGTTAGCCAAGTGTCTAAATTCTGCTCATTTTTTCCTCCTTACTGTTTTGTTGTTTCAGCAAACACGTCACCCGGAATCCTTTTTTTTTTTTTTTTAAATCCACACCCATATCTTTGTAATCTTGCTTCAGTGCTTTACATTTTTTTTTTTTGAGTCTGGTTGGTCAGAAGATCTTAATTTTCACTGCCACCAGCTTTATATTCAGTGTCTTCTATCGAGTACATTATAGTTTCAACTGTGACAGCTGTTTTTTTTTTTTTTTTTACTTTCTTAAAGAACAAATAATCCTTGATATCAGATGATTTTTGTAATAAGGAGTCTCCGGTGTCAGAGCTTTATAACAGTCATATGTTTTCTGACTAACTATAAGAAAGAGGAAGAAAAGAATTGAGGGAATATATTTATAGCTGGGCGGCACGGTGGTGTAGTGGTTAGCGCTGTCGCCTCACAGCAAGAAGGTCTGGGTTTGAGCCCCGTGGCCGGCGAGGGCCTTTCTGTGCGGAGTTTGCATGTTCTCCCCGTGTCCGCGTGGGTTTCCTCCGGGTGCTCCGGTTTCCCCCACAGTCCAAAGACATGCAGGTTAGGTTAACTGGTGACTCTAAATTGACCGTAGGTGTGAATGTGAGTGTGAATGGTTGTCTATGTGTCAGCCCTGTGATGACCTGGCGACTTGTCCAGGGTGTACCCCGCCTTTCGCCCGTAGTCAGCTGGGATAGGCTCCAGCTTGCCTGCGACCCTGTAGAACAGGATAAAGCAGCTAGAGATAATGAGATGAGATATTTATAGCTGCTATAAAGTAAGTTAGAACAGGAGCTAACTTGTTTGGTGGATGTTTAACAACATGTAACGTAACTATATAGAGGGTATTACACGGTCACATGAAGATTTGAAGTTTATCTTCAAGTGGAGAGTGTATGTATCACAATTGAATATATTTGCAACACAAGAAGATACGAAACTTATCTTCACACCACTGTGTAATGTTCTTTTATATTATCTGGACACATCCAAAAAAAAAACCACGCAAGTTAATCGAAAGAATTTTAATTTTGTCACCATTTTGACAACGCACATCTAGTCACACTGGGAGTGACGTCATCAGAGTGAAATATCAGGAAATATGTCACTCAGATCTGCGATGTATCTTGTATGAAAAAATGCGAGTTTTCAGCACGAGAAGATCTTCAAGCCAACTTGTGATTTTTCTTTTTATTATGTCGACACATTCACAAATAAAAAGTCCCCAAATTTATCAAAACAACTCACTCGTAGATTTCCTCACGAGTGGCGTATAGAGATTTATGTCACGGTTTTGGTTCTCCATGTCCCAGATAGAGCTCGGATGAAAAATTAACACAAGTGGTGTATTTCCCAGTAAAACACTTGTGTCTATGGAATATAAATGGATAAAACATACTTGTCATTCTTTAATAAAAAAAAAAAAGAATTGGCCTGATTACACTCCTGAATGAAAAGTCCAGGAATATGCTATTATAGAAAAATAATCAATGTAGGTGTTGTAACAGTAACTTTTTTTTTTTCATCATGCCAACCCATTGTTGATTATTTTACTCTAACCGCACAACAAGTAATAGTGTTTTTTGTTCCTTACATATCTCATTTCCAAATAAACACTTCTGTAAAATGGCTGATGTTCAGGATTCCTACATTTGAATTAAAGAGTAGATTATCTGCATCTCTTCCAGCTTTCTGCGATGAGTCCACCTTCAAAAGTGTGGGAGGCGGGGCTTAAGTGGGAGGTGGAGTCATGCCAAACTGTGCTGAAAGGAAAAAAAAAAAAAAGGCGATTCTGGTTTTCCAGCTGGCCTGAATTAAACAAACAAACAAAAAATCCCCTGTCATTCAGTTACGTATTGTTTGTTTTGAGATGAAATGAAGGCAGATTTTAGGTGAGGCAGAGCTCCATGACTTGTCAGGTTCAAGTCAGAAGTGAAGCAAATGTCAGACACCAAACATGTCATGGCTGGATTACAACCCCGATTCCAAAAAAGTTGGGACAAAGTACAAATTGTAAATAAAAACGGAATGCAATAACTTACAAATCTCAAAAACTGATATTGTATTCACAGTAGAACGTAGACAACATATCAAATGTCGAAAGTGAGACATTTTGAAATTTCATGCCAAATATTGGCTCATTTGAAATTTCATGACAGCAACACATCTCAAAAAAGTTGGGACAGGGGCAATAAGAGGCTGGAAAAGTTAAAGGGACAAAAAAGGAACAGCTGGAGGACCAAATTGCAACTCATTAGGTCAACTGGCAATAGGTCATTAACATGACTGGGTATAAAAAGAGCATCTTGGAGTGGCAGCGGCTCTCAGAAGTAAAGATGGGAAGAGGATCACCAATCCCCCTAATTCTGCGCCACAAATAGTGGAGCAATATCAGAAAGGAGTTCGACAGTGTAAAATTGCAAAGAGTTTGAACATATCATCATCTACAGTGCATAATATCATCAAAAGATTCAGAGAATCTGGAAGAATCTCTGTGCGTAAGGGTCAAGGCCGGAAAACCATACTGGGTGCCCGTGATCTTCGGGCCCTTAGACGGCACTGCATCACATACAGGCATGCTTCTGTATTGGAAATCACAAAATGGGCTCAGGAATATTTCCAGAGAACATTATCTGTGAACACGATTCACCATGCCATCCGCCGTTGCCAGCTAATGAAATTTAAAATCACCTAATGTTTCTCTTTAAATGATACATTTTCTCAGTTTAAACATTTGATGTCATCTATGTTCTATTCTGAATAAAATATGGAATTTTGAAACTTCCACATCATTGCATTCCGTTTTTATTTACAATTTGTACTTTGTCCCAACTTTTTTGGAATCGGGGTTGTACTTCATTTGTCATAAAGGGAACGTTTTTCTGAGAAATTCTTCATTTAATTGCTATCCAGTGTTTGGCTGTTATAGAGGACACCAGGTAAACTTCCTTTGCGTTATGTTTCTGTCCCAGCAGCCGTCATGAGTCGTAGCAGAAATCCGCCACAGAAAGGCCAAGGAGCCGCCCGAGCCAAACAGGTAAACATCGCACCACGTGAACAACAGATATCCGCTGCTGGGTTTGTGATTGTGGGTTGCTTCAGAAGTGACGTTTCCTCCGTGTCTATCTCAGATGGGTTTGCTCTTGGATCTGACTCCGGACACTGGCCTGGACGATTGTGGTGGAAATGAAGAGTTAGAGGCGGAGCTTCTTTCTCTGATTGGTGGAGGTGGCAGGGGCAGCCTGCCTGGAAAGAAACAGGATGGGAAAGGTGAGAAGAATAACTGAACTAACACGGATAGAATAACTGATTGATTTGTTTAAATGATTAATTTTTAAAATTGTGCTCCTGTGGTAGCTCCTGTCCCCATGGAGGACATTGAGCGAATGGCTGCCCTGTGCATGAAGGACCTGGACGAGGACGGAGAGGACGACGCGGACCTGGAGGACGACGCCGATCTCCTGGTAATGAGAGAATTGGGAATCGCGCAGTACGCTGGGGGTTCAGTTGGGATTGTTCAACCCTGAGTCGAAAGCCATCACTAGATTGTTTACTAGATTAGTTTTCACTTCCAAGCTCAGCTTTTGTTTTATCGACAAACTTTCATCTGTTGGTGTACGTTTCAATCTCTGCGTTAAAGTGCATATCCTGGACCAATTTCAGGTTTTTTTTATATGAAAATATGTCCCTTTACACACTCATCCAGAAGGGTAATTTTGCACAAGGCCATCTGTCTACAGCAGAAAAAAATAAAATAAAACGCGTCTGGAAAAATCCCAAGGGAGTCTGGAGCCAGATTCGTGACGTCACCTGCGGAAGCGCCAACAGGCTGCGAGAGCTTGCACGGTTTCAGTGCACAGCCTGTGTAGACCAAGTTTAGCAGCGAGCGATTTTGGATTGAAATATGGAATTGTCACCTGAGCGCAATGTTACTTCACCTTTGGATGAAGAATATAATGAGATGTCAGAATTATTTCTTACCCTGGAAACAGTCAACTTGTGAATTGCCGATTTTCTTGGTCTTTTTCTCGGCTCTGCTTGGTCCTCGGCTTCGAGGGCCTCAGTGGATGCGGCACTTCACCTTCTGTCAGAGGAGACGAACACAGCTGGCTCCTTTGGTGACGCTGACGCAGATGGAGACGGTGTTGCTTTAGCCTCGGTCACAACCGGCCGTACGTGCTCCTACGGCCGGTCTACGTGCAAAAAACGCAAGAAACGCACGGAGGGCGCGCGTGTGACGTGCTGATTTTCGAGCCGCAGACCGGCCGCAGAGGTTCTTTGTCATGTCAAACAAACTCTACGGGCGCTTACGTTTTTTCAGGTTGCAAGACAAACTTACGGCCAACGTGCGTCTTTCTCCATGAACAAAAAAACCGCAGCGATTTGGGAAACGCCAAAAATCGCACGGCCAAAAAAATCGTACGTCCAGTTGTGACCTAGGCTTTTGGGCATTCTGACAGATGGAACTGCGTCTTTTTTCAGATCAAGTTGCCTCGCGAAGCCCATTTCCCACTGCAAATAGTTCTCAAAGTCGTCGGGCCTTGTGAAGTGAGCCCCGCAAATAATGCTGCAGTCTGTAGCATGTAGCCAATTTTTCCAGGTGCCTTGCACAAAGCGCTTCCATTTCTCTCTCATTGTCCGGTCTTTTGGGAAACGATGAGTACTAATCCCATCAAGATTTGTGTTGCTACACCCTCCTACGATACATCTGTTAACCATTTTAATAATTACATGATAACGTTGAAGAAATTTGCAGAAAACCACCAGGTCGTTTTCTCATAAACAAACCAGCACTGATGTAGGATTCAGAGGGAGGCGTCCCGCACGCGACGTCACAAAAATCAATGTTTCCCGGGAAATCCAAACGCCAAGTTTTTTCAGAGGCGGACCAATTTGCCCCAAATGGCTCGATTTCAACTGAATTTTTCTGGTATTGCGCAAGGTAAAAAAATTGCACAAAATGTGACAGATATTTGACCAAAGTTTAATATAAAATAGGAGAATTACATTGATCTCGCTCCTGAATTTACCCGTGATATGCACTTTAACTTCAACTGGAAGACTTTTACTCACTCGCTAGATTTTGGTGAGTAGATTAGAATTTTGCTTCCATATGCAGGGTTAGGGTTTTCTTGCTAAGCCGCTCAAAGTTAACGAGGCATTTAATCGTGAATGTAGGTTTGATTACAGCTCTGTATCGAAGGGATGACCGACATTAGCCTTGTCATTGGTGAGAATTGACAGTAACGGCACTTAAGGCTTACGGAATCAATTTTGTGCCAAAATGTTCATACAATACTTTTGAAATATCAAACAAAAACGACAAATCAAAATACAAAAAACTAAAAAAAGTCAATTTTTTTAGACTGGCAAACAAATTATTCGTGTAATCGAACAAAATATCAGTCTGTTACTCTTCAGAAACCTTTTATTTTTGTTCCGCGTCTTTCTCGGTTTTGTTTGCTGTAATTTATTTTGGTTGCGATTCCAGCTTTCTCGTTTGCGCTCCCTGACTTTTTGCTTGCGGTTTTGGCACAAACTTCACGTGTGGGTGGGCTGTCCAGGAATGCGTTCCCATTGGCTAACTTGTGTTTGACTGACAGCTACGCTCAGCCGTTCCCTACTCGGATTCTGGCGGACTGTTTGACGAGTGACCGATCCATTGACGGTAAACAAGGATGGAGTGGACTTCAGTGGTGACTATGATATTGAATTTACACTTTGTTGAATTAATTCAGTATCATAGTCGCCACTGAAGTCCACTCCATCCTTGTTTACCGTCAATGGATCGCTCACTCGTCAAACAGTCCGCCAGAATCCGAGTAGGGAACGGCTGAGCGTAGCTGTCAGTCAAACACAAGTTAGCCAATGGGAATGCATTCCTGGACAGCCCACCCACACGTGAAGTTTGTGCCAAAACCGCAAGCAAAAAGTCAGGGAGCGCAAACGAGAAAGCTGGAATCGCAACCAAAATAAATTACAGCAAACAAAACCGAGAAAGACGCGGAACAAAAATAAAAGGTTTCTGAAGAGTAATAGACTGATATTTTGCATGATTACATGAATAATTTGTTTGACAGTCTAAAAAAAATTGACTCTTTTTTTTGTTTTTTTGTATTTTGATTTGTTGTTTTTGTTTGATATTTCAAAAGTATTGTATGAACATTTTGGCACAAAATTGATTCCATAAAGACTAGCCCCGCCCACTTTAAAGTAAAGGAGAGGTTTTGAGGAGCGTTGATTTAGAACATCAATGATTCAAGATTTAAAAGTTCATTCGTTGATTTTGTTTATTCCTTAATTGTACAAATAATCTGGTAGATATGTAGAACATGATTTAAAAAAAAAAAAACAATTAGGAAAAGTTTTATACTGCTAAAGAAACCCTTCTGGAAAACTGACTTGTAATCTGGAATGCTGTTTGATGCCATTATCTAATCAGTTAATGTTCACAACGTTCAAACATCAGAATGGGAAAAATTGTGATCTCAAAAAGTGTGCCTTTCTTTCACTGTGGTATGGGTGTTGGTTTGAGCCAGATGGGCTGGTTTGAGTATTTCAGAAACTGCTGATCTCCTGGGGTTTTCACACACAACAGTCTGTAGAGTTTACACAGCATGGTGCAGAAAACATCCAGTGAGTGAGCGATAGTTCTGTGGGTGGAAGCAAACGCCTTGTTGTTAAGAGAGGTCCAAGGGAAAAGGCCAGGTTCATGGTTCGAGCTTTTTTTGCCAGGAAGGATATAGTAACTCATCACTCTTTGCAACTGTGGTGAGCAGAAAAGCATTTCAACATGCAACAGCAGAAGAACACCACATTGGGTTCCGTTCCTGCAGCCAAGAACAGGGATCTTAGAATCAACAAGTTCCTATGAAAGTGACCAGTGATGCCCCTTTTCCACCAAATCAGTTCCAGGGCTGGTTCGGGGCCAGTGCTGGTGCTGGTTCACAACTCGTTCAACTTGCGAGCCAGCTGAGAACCAGTTTGCTTTTCCATAGCTCGCGGTGCTAAGGGAAGCTATGTCATTACGTCGCTGTATACATCAGTTACGTCGCTGCGTTTGCATAAACCTTGGTGCGAATATCGAAGCAAAAACAACACGGAAGAAGCAGCAGCAACAACAACAGTAATAATGGCTGACTTCGCGTTTGTACAGCTGCTGCTTCTCGTCGCTTAAAATTGGCGATCTTTCGCGGTCTTGTTATTGTTGTTGGTCTTAACAACTCCGCCCCTCCCCCGCTGACGTAAGAGGTTCTTTCCTCTGGCCCAGCAGAGAGTTGGTGCTAGCCTGGAACCAGTTTTTCTGGCCCCAGAGCCAGTTCTTTGTCAGTGGAAACAGAAAACCCGGTTCCAAACTAAGCACTGGCCCCGAACCAGCCCTGGAACTGCTTTGGTGGAAAAGGGGCATGAGTGTACAGTCCATGTACGACCTTGAGGGTGGAGTTTTATGACCTATAACCATTACAGACTTCATCTTACCTAATAACACTTACAGCTTGATTATAATTTATAGCTCTAGTTTCTCATGCCCGCCCCAGGTTTCTGTCTACATCCACATCAACAAAGACCTTCAGAATTACAGATATGCCTACTCGTACGTATTGGCTGTATTTTGTACGGAAAAGTTATGTAAATACGATGTTACGGCAAAGGGTGTTTATTCTGTACAGAATAGTTGAGAAATCTGTAAAATGTTTTCCAACAAGTTATGTCTACAAGACGTTTTCGATCCATGCGACGTGCCTCTCCGACTAGCTTGACAATCTATGTGGACTCGACTAGATATGTGTGCCAGTCCACCGCCGCTACCTAAATGTAGATAAGGTGCTGGCAGAACAGCTGTGCGTGCAGATCACCGAGTGAATCGAGTGTACGCTGCGTCATACGCAATCGAGTGCTGCCTGTGATTCAGTGTTGTTCAGCATGCTTACAACGACCACACGTGTTGTGTGCATGCGCAGATACTGTGTTTTCGTTTGCGCTATTTTCGCTTGACACCACATGTGTTGCCAGCGTGATGCATCAATAGAATACATTTGAAAACATGAAACGCTCAGTGTCGGGACAAGTAACATGGTTTTCCCCAAAGCGTTTTAGCGTGTCGGGCCCGATCCGCTCGCTCTGCCTGCCGATCCACTCAGCCGCTTTAGTTACAATCCGATCCACTTAGATTTATACCGATACGTTACATTTCCTACCCACAAGTAACGAGATCCACAGGAGAGCAAATAACAGATCCATTTACATACTGATTGATATGTGTTAAACAAGCCGTCTCTTCTTCTGATGTTTGTGTTGATTCTGTCAAAGTAATATGTCCGCGCGGTATGATGTAAGCAAACGAATCTGTTGACTATGCAGGGCTAGAATTTCGTGAAAATTTGCAGGAATCTGTTTGGATTCTCGCAAAACCATTTTGCGAGAATCCTGAGAATCCAATAAAATTTTTCCCATAACTCATAACGTCATTAACGACCTTGCCTCTATATCTGAAAAAGTAAATTCAATATTCTCTGTAATTGCATGTCTTGATAACTTATTTATTTCAAATTCTGATGGTGTTCATTTTAATTTGAGTGTAATTTTATTAACGTAAAAAAATTATCGAATTTCTCATGTCAGTAACCTGTATTTTTGTGTGTTTATCATATATTTATTCATTTCATTGGTCTTGTCTTTCTGATTCCGAATGACTGCACTAGTGTGTGTGTGTGTGTGTCAGACTCCTGTATAGGGTATATATCATTATATGCGTGACGATCATCGACCGTGAAACAGAATGCCCACCGTGCTTTGATTCTGTCATAGTGCAGGCTGCATGTCTTAAGGCCAATTTATGCTGACAACCCAGTCCTCGCAGATGGCGTCGCAGACAGTGTCTGCGTAGCCTCCCCACCTTCGCAGACGCTCTGCGCGCGCCTCCCAAAAGTTGTGACCACCGCGGAAGCCTCGCAGACAAGAGGGCTCTGTCCACTCTACATCCGCTGTACACGCACTTCCGCTTCCCTACTTTCCCGGTTTGGTTTGTTTTCACGACCGCCATTTTTAAAAACACGAGCGAAGATGGAGCAGCACGAAGAGCGGTTGATCGAGGAAGTGAGGAAGTACGGACATCTATACGACTCCAGTTCTAGTCATTATAAGTAACCAGAGGATAAACACTACACTAACCACACCCACCAACTACTCCTAGCGATTTCGCGACTTTGCGCCCCCTTGCGTTGTGGCGGTGAATAACATCGCGCACGCCTATTACTCCCCGCTCAACGATAAATTACAACTGTCTGCGAAAAGCTATCTGCGAAAGCCTTGTCGCAAGAGCATGCAGAGGCCCTTACACCTCGCCTTGACCGCGAAATCGTCTTCAAAGTCGAAGTCATAATTGTCTAGTAGGTCATCGCCCCACGCCTATAAACCGTGCCGCGATATTCTTTTCATTTTTTCAACGGATTTCGAGGTGTTTGGCTGACTATCACTTGAGCTGGAGTCCGCCATCTTGTTATTCTTGACAACAAAAGCCACCTGGCGAGTACTCGGCGGACTACATGCAAGCGACAGCAAGCGAGTGAAACACACTTTGCACATGCGCAGAACGTTTGTTTATCGAAACCGTTTGTGGAATTTTTGTGTTGAAGTGATTACTTTGATATTTTACGATAAAATTACGATATTTCTTGAATATTTTGCGCGAATCCGTTGAGATTCGCCTGGGGAACAATTTACGTGAATACTCACGCGAATCAATTCGCGCCAAAATTCTAGCCCTGGCTGTGTCAAGATCACTTGTTCAAACCGTCCAATAAAAATATCGAAAGAAAACGTCAGACATCCCGGAATTTTCCGATTCGTTATAAGCGATCTCATTGGCTGCCGATGTTGTCCCGCACCAGACGGACAAAGCCGACTGACTTTAATCACAAAAGTTTGACCGAGTCTATTATCATTATGGCTTCGATCAAAGATTGGTTGACTAAACGTCAACAAACCCACGTGAGTGATGGTGCACAAAACCAGACAACTGTCACGATGACGAAAACATCAATTTTGATCACAGCGACTGGCTCAAAAAGCACAACTACTCTGTCCACCGCCACGACGATGACACCTGGCACTACGGTGTCTACACCAGCGTTCTCTCAGCGCCAGAACTGATCAGGCCTGTGATCTTCCTTCTCACCGCCTCGCTGCTCTGTGCTGGAGTCGAGCTGACTGACAGGATGCGTCCTTCCTGTGTCCAAGCGGAATTAATCTGCTCTAAAGGAGGAGAAAACTTCATCCATTAGTTTGGGTTTGCAGAAAGATTATGTGCTTATAAACACTCTCACGAAGTGAAGTTGTCCAAATGTGTCAAATACAGCATAATTTCAAATAATAATCATAAGCAGTTTTGGCAGTGTGATGTCACTGGGATCCATTTAACAAAAGGCAGCTCCAGATTATTCTTTTGTTAAAGGCTCACAGTGACATCACACTGCCAAATACGCTTATTATTATTATTCAAAATGATGCTACATTTGACGCTTATTAACGAATTCTCTTCATGAATGTGTTTATCGGTACATAATCTTTCTGCAAACTTAAATGTATGAATTAAGTTTTCTTTTCTTTTAAATATGTTTTAATCTTAATCTAGTCCATTTAATAAAGTGCCAAAATTTAAACTTTATAATACGCAGTTGCCTTACTTTTCTTTTCAGTGCATCTTAGTTCTACATGTATTACGGTAATTGTATCAGAAACATTCTAAATCATTAGTTATAGTAATACAGCAACTTATTTTAAGGTGGCAGGTCTGAGGTTCAGATCCCTTTGTGATCAACAGGAGGTCATGATGATCGATTCTCTTCACTGGATTGCGTAAGATGGAGCAAATGACTGGTCATATTTTCATGCATATTTTTGTTACAACACGACTTGATCAGAGATAATTAAGGAATCCCCGTAGATTTTCAGTCGATCATATACCTCAGTAATCTATAACAAAAGAGTTTAACTTGCATGTTGAACTTTAAGGTCTCATCTCATTATCTCTAGCCGCTTTATCCTGTTCTACAGGGTCGCAGGCAAGCTGGAGCCTATCCCAGCTGACTACGGGTGAAAGGCGGGGTACACCCTGGACAAGTCGCCAGGTCATCACAGGGCTGACACATAGACACAGACAACCATTCACACTCACATTCACACCTACGGTCAATTTAGAGTCACCAGTTAACCTAACCTGCATGTCTTTGGACTGTGGGGGAAACCGGAGCACCCGGAGGAAACCCACGCGGACACGAGGAGAACATGCAAACTCCACACAGAAAGGCCTTCGCTGGCCACGGGGCTCGAACCCGGACCTTCTTGCTGTGAGGTGGCAGCGCTAACCACTACACCACCGTGCCGGCCGTACTTTAAGGTGAAATTTCAAATGTGTTTACGTTAAAGGTGCCCTTCCACCAAAAATGTTTAATACTGGCTCTTTTTGAAATACCATAGTTCACTCCGAGTTGCATATGCATGCTGCACGTGAAAAATGTAATTCTACCCCTATTCCCTGTATTAGCTTATGAAAGAAAATAGTCGGAAAAACGAGCGGATCAGAAAAAGCCCTGTGAAGTTGCGTCACTTCGAAAATTAGTATTCATGGCCTCGCCCACCTTGGCTTGCTACTGCCCACGGGAAGAAAGCGTGAGGAGAGAGACGTAATTCGCCCCGCGGCGCGGTGCTCCGCATCAGTTTCGTTTCAACGGCGGCTCCAGCCCGACTTTGCACGCTCGTAGCTCGGGCAGGGGAGGTCCCAGCCTCCCCAGACTTGGCAGCCAGCGACCCCTGCCCTCTCCCGAACGAACCAGCGCTGCCAGGGCCCGTCAGCTCCCAGCAAGGGGACGTTATTCCCCCCCCACCCACCCCGAGGCGAGCTCCGCTCCGTGCCTCGTGCCTTGATGAGAGCCGCTGCCGCAGGGAGTATTCAAATAAATGAATGAATGAATGAACAACTCCCTCTCAGTCACACGTGCGCGTGCGCACAAGTGTTCTGGTTGGGGAGAGAGCCCCCTTCCTCTGCTCTCCCTCTCCTCTTCTAGGGCGCGGTCACTGGGGAAGACACACAAACACACGTTAATTCCCGTCAGGTGCAGTGATTCTGCCACTTACCTTCCCTGACTCCGCCCTCCATTCATAGACCGCCGGTCGGCCACGCCCCCGCTGCCACATCTACATTGTTATTGGTCAAAACATCGATGTCGAGACCATAATAGCCAATCGAAACAGTTTTTACAAAGACATCCGCTTGTTCTGACTCACTGGAGGTAGTGTCACAGTGCTGTTAGCCAATCGGAGGTAACACGTTTACATGTCATGAATATTAATGAGTAAGAGCTGAAATCCTGTTGCTCTCCCGCCACCCACTCCTCCACCAAACTAGAACAGCCTGAAACAGGAGAACCACAGCATTTTTTTCACCAAAACCGGCTCACAGGGCATTCATTCATACTAGAGACCACCGCACAATTAATGAAAAAACGATGCAAGGGGACCTTTACTATTTAGGTCAGAAATAATTGAAACACTGGTAAAATCGATCCTATAATCATCATGGATCTAAAACGTCTCAGAGACCCTGAAAATGCACCTGAGAGCATCCATTTTCAAAAATCCCCCCCAGTTTCGCTTCACGCCGTTGGCGCTCAACTGTCTGTGTGTTATCATGCCAGAATTTAGGCTTCAATTTTTTTCGTGGGGAAAACACTGAAGTAAAACAAAGATCCCGAGTGTTTCTCCCGCGGTATACCCAGGGCTCGAAATTAACTTTTTTTCTTTGTGTCCCCCAGTGGTCCCGAATTCTGTGTTGTATTGTCCCGAATGGAAGCAATAGTGTCCCCATTTTTTTCCTCTCTGAAATAACCAGTGGTTAATATTATCATATGAAGTTACTATTATATTTGTAACTATGCGATTTTGAACCCTTTATATCATATCATTTTTACAATAAGTCACAAGACACAAGCGACACATATCCTATACATCATCTACTTCAAAATTACAGTTATTGCATTTTCAGTTTATTAAACTTTGGCGATCTCACTGTATGAATAGATACCCGTTTATTTAAAGGGCCCAACTAGCTCATTCAGAAAATGTTTCAACTCCCTACATCTGCAGTACACTTTAGTTGAAAATAAGACCCCTTTTATGTTCATTTCATCTACTTATACCTTGAATATCTGTTGGCACTTATAAGGCCAACTTATCATTTTCACCATTACCGTTATCCATTTTTATGAACTTTCCGTTATCCATTTTTATGAACTTTCCGTTATCCATTTTTATGAACTTTCCGTTATCCATTTTATGAACTTTCGCTGCCGAAACGTGGGTGCAAATGTTAGCAACATCAGCATAGTGCCAGCAGGTCCGAGCCTAGCTGTGCTGCTGACTGACTAAACTTTCTGAACTAGAAAGACACCAAGAAAACTCACTTATTCTGTTGAACAGTATCTTCCGTCAATATCATCCACATCATTCCTGTTGTATTTTATAACGTGTCTAACAGTGTTCATTCAGTTCATTCAGTTGCTAGCGTTGCCTGCAGACCAGGCGATGACACTTTGGATCCTGAAGGTCCCGGAGACGTTATGTCTGGGCTTTCAGTTTCTTCCCCGCGGTCGGTCCGCTTCAACCACATAAGCATTTTTGTTCTGGCAAGAGTCGGCGCAGCGTGTGCGGTAGCAATTCCATTCCAAGTCCATATAATGCGGACTCCGGCCGAAGATTCTAGAACAGAATGCGCTGCTCTGTAGCCTACGGATGCAGGTGCATCGAAAGTGTAGCTACTATGTATTTTTCGCTGTTAACGTTTTAAAATTAAAATTGACAAATTAGGTGAATGTCTACGTATGTGTTACGGCTTTGTAAATAATATTAATGTAGAACTTTTTTTCTAGATCTATTTTTTTCCATTGTCCCGGGATTGTCCCAGATATGATAATTTTGTGTCCCGATGACATTTTTTATGGTCCCCGGGACATCGGGACACCGTTAGTTTCGAGCGCTGGGTATACAGCTGAACAGCCGTGTATAATATCCAGTAAGAAGGGTAATGAATGCACGCACTGCAAACTGTGTAGAACAGACTTGAATATCGCGCACAGCTTGTCAGAAATGTTCAGGCATTTTTTTGTAGAATGTACCAAAAAGGTTTTTGTGCAGAATCGGTGATCACGTGCAGATAATCTAGAAGCTGGTCAAAATGAGTTGAACACATTTTGATTTATGTGAGCATAACTGATTTTTATTCACTTAGAGCAGACCTGGGCATTTTCCGGCCCTTTGGTTCATTCTGACCGGCCCGCGCAAGGTTAATTAGAAATTACAAAATAAACGTATTTCCTAATTTTACCTCATGCATGGATTGAATGTGCATTGCTTTTATTTTGAAATTGTGTTCAACAAAAACGCAATGCGCGCGACAGGAACATGACATGAAATCCCACGAAACCTAATCCCGCGATAACTACTTCCGTAATTTGTCCAGACCAACCACAAACTTGTACGTCATCCTTCAAACGGTCCAGCTAATCACATAGCGTGACGTCACCAGCAGGCGCCGGAGCCCGAGCCGATCTGTAGATCTGATTCCTACACCGAATCGACTGATGATCATCTGTCAGCTGTGCTTCGCATCTCCACCTCAGACATTCAGCCTGACTCTGATGCACTCGTTAAAGACCAACAGAGACTAGATTCCTCTCACTGAACAAATAAAAAACTGAAAAACACCAAATGAGGTGATTAGACTACAAATGTGGGCATCATTATTATAATCTGATGTATCTTGCTTGATATTTGGAGTAGAAAGACAATATTGTGATGTCTTTATTGTGTTTTGGGGTGAATGTGACTGAAAAAAAAAAGGTACAAACGTTCACATTTTGTTAACCATTGCTTTGGGAAATTTGATTGAATAAATGACATTTTTTGTAAGGCAACCTCATTTTTTCCATACTCTTACCAGTCTTAGCAGCTTGTAAAAACAATGATATTTACTGCTTTATATAAAGAAATACAATTAATATTATGCAGAATTTAGTTCAGCCTTTTGGTCCGGCCCTCCACTAAATTTTCTGTTTCTCATGTGGCCCCATGGAAAAAATAATTGCCCACCCCTGTCTTAGAGGAATGTCCAGCACTTCTTGATTCAGTGACTACGTTTACATGCACATCCAAATCAAGCTGCTGTCGGTAATCGAGCTAAGGGTCCCAGCAGGGTGCCAGAGAAATCCAATCCTACATGCACAACAATGAAATCAGGCTATTGTGTGAGGTGCATTGTGCACCCGAGCCACAGGTGGCGCTACACGCTCCATCGTGTTGGTACACCTCCGGTTGTCGTCATGAAGAAGAGCTATTCAAGAGTGTAAACAAAGTTATCAGTTCCGTGTTCTCCATTGCGCGTTTTTCTCCCGTCCATGAATTTTAATATATTCAACTCCTTAAGCTGAATGAGCATGAACTCTGTCTCCTCATTGCTCCAGAAGTGCACGTTTCTGCTCGCCATTTTCTCTTCTCCGTTTGTTCCTCCTGACCTCTTCTGCTGCTCGCTACTACTGTTGTCATGCCGACCGAGGCTGTTGTGTTTCCCGCTTGTGGTCTCGTCACTCGTCACTTCCGGAAGGGGCAGTAAGTAGCTCGACTACTAGCTCGATAGGGTTTACATGCACTAAGTAGCTCGGCAGAAATCGCATAATCTAGGTCGTGTAGCTCGATTCCGAGAAATCAAGTTCGGTTCAATTTCAGCCGAATTAAGGTGTATACATAGCATTTTGAACTTCGATTTCAGTCGAGCAACGGCAGAAATTCGATTCTCTCTATGTGCATGTAAACGCACTGAGTGTCTTTTCAGTTTTGTGTGTGTACTACCGTTCAAAAGTTTGGGGTCACTTTGAAATGTCCTTATTTTTGAAAGAAAAGCACTGTTCTTTTCAATGAAGATCACTTTAAACTAATCAGAAATGCACTCTATACATTGCTAATGTGGTAAATGACTATTCTAGCTGCAAATGTCTGGTTTTTGGTGCAATATCTCCATAGGTGTATAGAGGCCCATTTCCAGCAACTCTCACTCCAGTGTTCTAATGGTACAATGTGTTTGCTCATTGCCTCAGAAGGCTAATGGATGATTAGAAAACCCTTGTACAATCATGTTAGCACAGCTGAAAACAGTTGAGCTCTTTAGAGAAGCTATAAAACTGACCTTCCTTTGAGCAGATTGAGTTTCTGGAGCATCACATTTGTGGGGTCGATTAAATGCTCAAAGTGGCCAGAAAAATGTCTCGACTATATTTTCTATTCATTTTACAGCTTATGGTGGGAAATAAAAGTGTGACTTTTCATGGAAAACACAAAATTGTCTGGGTGACCCCAAACTTTTGAACGGTAGTGTACATGTGTAGTGCATGATCACAAATCAGTGCCTTATTTGATGATTACCATAGTTTGGTGTTTGGCAAAAGATTTAATTATCATTCTAGTGTGTTTGTGGTCATTTGGCATTTTTGTAAGAGTATTTTGTTACTAGAATCAGTTAAAGGTAACAAAGCATTTTGCCGGCGGCACGGCGGTGTAGTGGTTAGCGCTGTCGCCTCACAGCAAGAAGGTCCTGGGTTCGAGCCCCGGGGCCGGCGAGGGCCTTTCTGTGTGGAGTTTGCATGTTCTCCCCGTGTCCGCGTGGGTTTCCTCCGGGTGCTCCGGTTTCCCCCACAGTCCAAAGACATGCAGGTTAGGTTAACTGGTGACTCTAAATTGACCGTAGGTGTGAATGTGAGTGTGAATGGTTGTCTGTGTCTATGTGTCAGCCCTGTGATGACCTGGCGACTTGTCCAGGGTGTACCCCGCCTTTCGCCCGTAGTCAGCTGGGATAGGCTCCAGCTCGCCTGCGACCCTGTAGAACAGGATAAAGCGGCTACAGATAATGAGATGAGATGAGAAGCATTTTGCTAAATTATGTAAAATAACACGATAACTTGATGTGTAACATTGGTGGTTAATCATAATGTCTGCGAACAACATTGATCTTAATACTGACTGTGGTATTGTCTGCTCTGGAACGGAGTTGAGTGAAAATACAGTGGCTAGTGTTTTGATTTGTTTTTGTTTTTTTCAATTGATTAGAAAACAATTTTTGTTGATAGATAAGGTGTTATGCATCTCTTCATAATTTTTCTTGATAATTAAGGTGTTAATATGTTGGTATATGCATCTTTACATAATGGAAATGTGCATGAATTAGTGTTACTGAAATTTAGCCTGGCAAGCCAGACTAAGGCCATGTACACACGTAGCCGGGTATTTTTAAAACCGAACATTTCCCCCCCCCCCCCCCCCCCCCCCCCCCCCCGTTTATAAAAATGTTTTATCCACACCACCTCGTCTTTGAAAAAAATCCCTTCCACACATAACCGAACATCTGCGTTTTCAGTCACATTCATAAGCATTCCAAACCTGTAGATGGCATTATTTCCCCAAATCCTACCCCCTAATCACATCAGAATAGCCCTCTGTTGGCGTCACTTCCGCCTAAACATAAAACATGACGCCAAGCTCGTTCGTCTGGACAGACTCGGAGACAGAATTGCTTCTAAACGCAATTTGAGTATAAACTTCAAAAGACGCAAGAAAACGTTGATTGGGAATCTTGTCAGTAGTTGGGCTTCTAAAATTAAACATGTAAATAGCACCTGCACAATAATTAACGCTTTCAAGGCACTACTCCGATCCATTACTCTTTGTCCATGCTTAATCTGGCTTCTGCAGTAAACAAAGGTCGCACGTTTGACGTCAGGGCAGATTTGTTGTAATTTTTTTGGCGCAGATTGTGACGTTCTAAAACACAAAACTCCGGTTATCTCTGTCTACACGAAAAGGCATACACGGAGTTTTCAAAAATCTTCACTTTGCCCGGAGTTTTTTTAAATATTCGTTTTTGATGTGTTTTCATGTGGATGACAGGCCAAAACGTAGAAAAATATCTTCGATTTAGCAGATACCCGGCTACGTGTGGACGGGGTCTAAATGTGAATATTTAGTCTGGCCTCGATCCGTAGACATTTCTGACGGGTGTGGGAGGAACAACCCGCTGTCTTTCAAACTCTGTGCGTATAGGCCAACGGTCTGACCAATCAGCGCAACAGTGACTGTGACGTAGTCAGAGCGACAGAAAGCAGTGGGGGAGGCCTTGAAATAAATAATTTTTCAAAATGCGTATTAATTAATAAACAGGTTCTAGATATTAAGAAGTTTGGAGATAATGACCACAAGTTTGGAGTCTGTACCACATACTTAACATACACTCTTTATTTTTTTCAAGTGTTTTTCAAGGGTTTGCTTAAACTGTTTTTGAGAGTTTTTATTTAGTGGTGTTTGGTGAAATAATTTCCCTTAAATTTAAAATAACGGGAAAATAAGAAACAATCAAAAAGTAATGTTTCAAAGCTGTTTATTAATTCTTCGTACTGCACAAACTAGCCCCATCCTTTTGGCTACGAGTGGAGCCAGCTGGTAGATCAGACTTTTGCCATAGCCGGTCGGCAAAACAGCGAAAACGTCCTTCTTGAAAAGGAATGAGCGGAGAGCCTCTTCCTGCTCATGTTTCAACGAAAACTCCAAGTCTAATTCTTCTAAAACTGATTCCAAAGCGGAGTCAAACGCGCGCTGTTCACTAGCCGTAGCCATCTTTTCTGTTGCGCTTTCTCCAGCGTCGCGCAGCTTTGTTGTCACTCCTGCAAAAGCCCGCCCAAAGAATCCAAACAAAAACCTTGCGTTGTGATTGGCGGGCACGATTTGATGCCCGGGGTGTTTTTGTTTATATGGTGCGAGGCTAGACCCACTCGCTAGGCGGGTGGGTCTAGTTTACTAGGCTAACTGAAATTCATTTAAAAATACGTATATATTATTCACCAGCTGGGAGGTCTGTATCGTGAAATGCCATGACCGAGGTCAGTATTCAAGGCTGAGGTCACGGTATTTCACCATACGGACCGACCTTAAGCTGGTAAATAATATATTTATTTTTTTCTTTACCAAATTCTAACAGAAAACGAGAGCGCCTGAAAGGGAAAACCGAGCCGAGGCGCCATTTTGAATCCTCATTCACGGCTGTAATGCAAATTGCTTCCTCCTCGGTATACAAGTGCACTTCCATGGCAGGAAAAAAACTACATTTTGCCGCCTATGTCGTCCCCTATTTATACAAATAGGAGTCATTCAGGATTCAGCCATGGTTTTACTCGGCGTTAGCAACAGTTAGAGGTTTTTAGCTTTCTCCTGAAATGTTTTCTTTTATTTCTTCTTCCTCAGGGTAGTAAAACTCGCTTTCGCTCTGAACACTGTCGTTATCGCTATCCATGCTGTAAAATTAATGCTATTCTCCTGAGAAATGCTGGCAAAAATTTACAAGATTTTTAATAATCTTATAAATAAATCTTATTAAAAAAAGATAAATGTTGACAAAAAAATGCTACTACATTTGTTGTTGTGAACGAGCGAGTCGCTAGAGGTCAATAACCGGGGTGCGTAACTCCCGCTCGCCAGCCAATCAGAGCGCAGGATTTGCTGGAAACTGGACCGCGAAAAAAATAATGAAAAATATTTTCAAGAATACTAATTCAAAATTTTGGGTAGGCATCTCCTGGAATTCGACAAAACCGTTGTTGTGGGTTTTGTTTGTTTGTTTGTTTTGTTTTTGTTTCCCTGACTTCTCTGTCATGTCTCTCTATAAACCAGGCCGAACTGAATGAGGTTCTGGAGGATGATAAAGAGGAACCGGCTCCTGCACCAGTCCTGACTCAGCGCGCTAACGTAACACCAAAATCCACCCCCACTACCCCGAGTGGTGCAGGTGGACTGGAGTCCTGCCTGCAGGAGCGTATCGAAATGTACCAGGCAGCCATCAGCAACACCAAAGCTTCAGGAGAAGCCAGCAAGGCTCGCAGATACGAGCGTGGACTGAAGGTGATCTGACGGCTCTCATGCTCCTATCATAATGCTGAACTAATTCCAGTTCGAAGGTCTAATTTGTAGATTAGAGCAATTATATATAACTTCAGGTACGTTATATCTGTAAAATTACTATGCTGTGAATATCGGCACTTTAATTTGGCATTTTTCAGGGTCAGAAATGAGCTCCGCCTCCTGCTGAAATGTAGCCAGGGAAGGCAACTGATGAGACGAAAGTCATCTTGAGGAAGGAGTTGATTGGAAAAGGGAAGGGGAAAGCTTGTTGATGTTTTCTTTACACTTGCAATTCAATCAGCAGGGGGCCCTGAAAATTACATACTGCTGCTTTAAATGTGTGTTCATGTTAAAGGGATAATTCCCTACGAGTACACACTTCTGCAAATCAGTCATCCATTCATGATGTCTAGTCTGTGATGACATTACTTCAGCAACCGTTGGTTAATGTTTTTTTTTTTTCCCTCTCACTTTTTACTGTCAGGATCAAATTTGATAGTTTTGTGTCCCGGTCATATTTACATTCAGTTTTCACAGTATCAAATATGCATAGCGCAGACATGTCGTACTCGTCATAGCTTCTCTTGAGGATCCCTTTTTATTTGTAAAGTTACAATTCTTTTTTGAAATGAATTTGTGGGGGGGAAAGGCACAGCAGCGAGAGAATGAAAGTTAGCACAAACTGCTAGATTCCCGTCATTTGTCGTTTACATTAGCACTTCAGGTCAGATTAGCCTGAGTGTGCGTTTAATTGTTGTTACAGACACTACAGTCCATGCTGGCGTCAGTGAAAAAGGGAAAACCCATTAACGAAGAAGAGATTCCGCCTCCTGTCGCTACTGGCGCTAAACCCGCCCCTGCAAAGCAAGAACCAATCAGAGAACAGGAACAGCCTGCACCGGATTCCAAACCACCACCACCAGCGACCAATGAGAAGCCGCTGCAGGAGGCGAAGCCTGTAGCCCCGCCCAAACCTCAGCTCCTGCAGCCGCCCAATCAGAGAACACCGGCTGTGACGCCTGATACACCGGCAATATCACCCTTAACTCCCATCCAACCCCACGCCCAGCATTCAGGTACACGCACGCACTCGCACTGAGTCTCCGAACATATTGTGCTATATCAGAATTCATTTATTTGGATCTTCAACAAACAAACATAAAGCATAAAAAAGCAAAAATACTTGAAATATGAAAGATCCAGGGGACCTACATTAAGGTAATGAAAATAAAACCGCTATCATGCAGGCCACCATAGGCTCTCTGCAGGAACATAAAATATTTGTAATTGACTTTTTTTAGATTTTCATAATATGATGTTTAGGTATTGTGATAAAATTCACATTTGACTTGATAAATTTACACATAGCAATGTCACTTTTGAACAATCTTGCATATATAGCATACCGTATTTTTCGGACTATAAGTCGCACTTTTTTTCATGGTTCGGCTAGCCATGCGACTTGTACTCCGGTGCGACGTATATATGTGTTGTTGTTTTTTTTCACCGCGGAATAACTGGAGCTGATGCTGAGTCTGACGACAGCCACGCAGAAGAAGAGGAAACGGCGCTTCATCTGCCGCTGGAGTTGGCAGAGTTGTTCAGAAGCGACACCGAGGATGAGGAATTCAATGGATTTGCTGATCTGGAGTGAAATCAATCATCAGCTTGATAAACTTGACTGACCTGTGTTTTATTATTAATGATAGGCCTATAGTTATTTAAATAAGTTATGTAATGATTTTAGGCAGTGCTTAATTTGTGAAATGGGAGGTCCCAGAACGCAGGAGGTGGGTGGGTCCGGCGACTCAAAAAAAAAAAGGCGGGGGATGGTTTACTATAACTTTACGCACATGCGCTTATTGTGTGTGTAAAATAATAATAATAATAATAATATCAGACATTATGATCTTAGAAAACGCTTTAGTGACGAACAGTTACAGACAGTAATATGTCGTGATATTGTATTATAAAATATTAATTTTTACTAGTCTATATATTAAATTATATATTACATTTATCTTCTAAAATAACAGACTGTACTCATCACAACCGGTTTATTTCACCATTGGAGATCAGATCACACAAGACATGAGTTAAATGACTCATTTTAAGGATTTAAGTAGGGGATTTAAAAGCAGTTGTTGTTGTTGTTGTTGTTGTTTTTTTTCACTAGACGGTTGTTTTTACTACCGTACCTGTCTTTGGAGATGATATACCTATAGCCTACTTGACCTCTGATTTGATGAAATAAAATTCGACAAAAATGAAGAATGACACTCCTCGATGATGACTACAGCTTTAATAACACAGATGAAAGAGCCATGGGGCGATAATAAGCCCTACCGGTAAAAATATTCTAAAAGCAAACTGATTAATGCATCAGTAATAGGCTACTAATATTAGTTATAATAATAATATAGGCTATTAGTAATAACGATAGTGATAGTATTAAAGATAGTAGTAGATAGTTAAAATAATCAGACGAGGCTACTTACAGGGCAAAGGGCGCGTTATCACTGCTCAGCTGTTCATTTATTAAATAAACAATGCAGTCGCGCAGTAACCACGCGCTGCTTATCAGATACAATCACAGATTCTATGGATAGAATAACCCTTCAAAAAAGTGCGACTTATAGTCCGGTGCGACGTATATATGTTTTTTTCGTCTTCATAATGCATTTTTTGGCTGATGCGACTTAAACTCCGGAGCGACGTATAGTCCGGAAAATACGGTACTTAAACATAGTAATAGGCATGCAGTCAGTGGTGTATAAACAATATTATTTTTTATATTATATATATATATATATATATGAAGAACATCTATCTAGAACATGTATAACAATTCACAACATTACAGCTCACACTATAGTTCTGAATGATATGGCGTTTAACATATGGAGAGAACCCTTGAAGACTATGTGTATGAACCTTTTCTAGAATGATTTTTGGTGTGGATTTAATAGTTTGAGGTCGATCATATCTAACACATTTTTCAGCAAATTTGTGTTTAGTTCTTGGTTGATAAATTTGACTTGATGAGCGTGTATTATGAATTGGAGTTACAATATTAAAAGGTAGAGATTGAAAATAGCTGGGAAGAGTGCCTTCATGATATTTGAAATAGAATTTAAGTTTCTGTAGATAGAAAATATCTTCAAGCTTCAACAAATGGACGTTCTTAAGCAAGGGTTCTGTATGACGATTATATTTAGCACATGAAATGACTAATAATTTTCTTCTGAATCTTAAAAATCCGTTCACAATTAAATCCCCAAAGTAAGATACCAAAGTTTAGATGTGATAACACAAGAGAATTGTAAATCTTTATTTTTGCATCAAGGGGTAGAATATTTTTTAGTCTGTTTAGTATGCCTAAAGTTTTAGAAATTTTGTTTGCAATTTTGTCAACATGATCTTTCCAACTGAGGTTTTCATTTATTGTTAAGCCAAGAAAATTAAATGTACTGACTCTTTCAATAGAAATATTATTTATTTGGAGATCAATGTGCCCAACTGATTTTTGTGGTGTATGAAATACAATGAATTTAGATTTATTAACATTCAGTGATAACTTATTCAACAGCAACCAGTTGTTTACTTTTTGTAATTGATCATTTACTGTGGAGATGTTTGTAATTTGTTTATTATTTAAATCTATTATCAAGTGTGTGTGTGTGTGTGTTGCAGAGCTGAAGGCCAGTGTGTTGAGCAGACAGAGGGAATATAAACTGGCTGCTATTGAGGCCAAAAAGAGCGGAAACACAGACCTCGCTAGACAACACCTTGTCGTCGCCAAGGTAACCATGCACTGTCCAGCAGCTTGAAGTTTTAAATCCTGTGTATAACTACAAAGACAAAACATGTACACTACCGTTCAAAAGTTTGGGGTCACCCAGACAATTTTATGTTTTCCATGAAAAGTCACACTTTTATTTACCACCATAAGTTGTAAAATGAATAGAAAATATTAGTCAAGACATTTTTCTGGCCATTTTGAGCATTTAATCGACCCCACAAATGTGATGCTCCAGAAACTCAATCTGCTCAAAGGAAGGTCAGTTTTATAGCTTCTCTAAAGAGCTCAACTGTTTTCAGCTGTGCTGACATGATTGTACAAGGGTTTTCTAATCATCCATTAGCCTTCTGAGGCAATGAGCAAACACATTCAGTGCGTTTACATGCACATAGAGAGAATCGAATTTCTGCCGTTGCTCGACTGAAATCGAAGTTCAAAATGCCATGTATACACCTTAATTCGGCTGAAATTGAACCGAACTTGATTTCTCGGAATCGAGCTACACGACCTAGATTATGCGATTTCTGCCGAGCTACTTAGTGCATGTAAACCCTATCGAGCTAGTAGTCGAGCTACTTACTGCCCCTTCCGGAAGTGACGAGTGACGAGACCACAAGCGGGAAACACAACAGCCTCGGTCGGCATGACAACAGTAGTAGCGAGCAGCAGAAGAGGTCAGGAGGAACAAACGGAGAAGAGAAAATGGCGAGCAGAAACGTGCACTTCTGGAGCAATGAGGAGACAGAGTTCATGCTCATTCAGCTTAAGGAGTTGAATATATTAAAATTCATGGACGGGAGAAAAACGCGCAATGGAGAACACGGAACTGATAACTTTGTTTACACTCTTGAATAGCTCTTCTTCATGACGACAACCGGAGGTGTACCAACACGATGGGGCGTGTAGCGCCACCTGTGGCTCGGGTGCACAATGCACCTCACACAATAGCCCGATTTCATTGTGTGCATGTAGGATTGGATTTCTCTGGCACCCTGCTGGGACCTTCAGCTCGATTACAAACAGCAGCTCGATTTGGATGTGCATGTAAACGTAGTCATTGTACCATTAGAACACTGGAGTGAGAGTTGCTGGAAATGGGCCTCTATACACCTATGGAGATATTGCACCAAAAACCAGACATTTGCAGCTAGAATAGTCATTTACCACATTAGCAATGTATAGAGTGGATTTCTGATTAGTTTAAAGTGATCTTCATTGAAAAGAGCAGTGATTGTCTTTCAAAAATAAGGACATTTCAAAGTGACCCCAAACTTTTGAACGATAGTGTATTTGTCCAAAAAAAATGTGACTTGTCATAAAACCACTCCCCATCTTTTCTAGACCTTGGTGCTTACTGGTCGACTCGGAGCCTTTTGTGATCCAGTTTCTGCTTGACGCGGATAAACAGCATCTTAATAAACTAGGGATGTGCGATATGGGAAAAAATGAATACCCCGATACATTTTCTCCATTTCACGATATACGATATATATCTTGATATATTTAAATCTCCTCTAAAGGACCCCATGAAATCTAACTTTTACTCTTTACTGTTTTCACTACAATCCCTGCAGATTAAATAACATTCTTGGTTAACTTTACAGGTGGTTTTCAACAACTCATTTTAAATTTTCACGTTAGTGATTAATCACAATTGAGTTGAAATAAGACTATTTTTATTCAACAAAGATGTGGCACAAACTGCAAAAACAATCTTGAAAATTGCAACAAAGGGGCAACACAATACAGAGCTGCTCAGAGCTTGAACCAATAAAGTGCAGCTCAACACTGAGAAAGACATTTAGCCTAAATAAGAAAAGTGCTCATTCATTAAATTATTTAAAAAAAAATAGATCTCCAAGCTATTAACCTGACTACTGAGAACCACTGGAACATTCACAATAGAGAGAGAGAGATTGAGGGAGAGAAGAGAGAGATCTGCAAAACATCATTTTTCTCTTTGCACACTTTTGAACTGAATGTTTTCTGGCTCTGCCTCTCAGCAGGCAGCACTGTAAACCGAAACTAGAAAATCTTCCCGGAAGTTCCTTTCAGCACCGAGATGTCGCCCGGGATTGGTTGGCAAGTGCGTGATGTTATTGTTTTCTTTACCCTTAGGCAGCCTCTTACGTTACTGCCTGAGGGACAGGGAGAAAACCACCGGAAAAGGTTTTAAACAAACACGAAACAAACGCAAGTCGGAAGATGACCATAAAATACTCGATAGTTACGATATAATAATTTTATGTATCGCACACAGAATTTTCGGCAATACATCGAGTATATTCGATATATCGCACAGCCCTATAATAAACTAATATTATTGTTTCCTATTTATTCTTTACGTCAGCTCCGTTAATGTGTGAATGCTGAAGCAGAAACATCCTCAGTGCATAACTTCTTTGAAAGCACACTTTTGGAAAGATCACAGTATAAGAATTTTAGCGATATCACCCGTGAGTGATCATCTTACTCTGCAACAATAAAGAAATCGATTCTATTATCTGTCTCTCCCTTTCGCAGAAGTTGGACTCTGTAGTCGAAGCGATAGACAGAGGAGAGCATGTTGATGCCAGCTCACTTCCGCCCCCTCCTGGTTTGTCCTGAACATCACATGTCATTAATAATGAGATGCGAATACTCACTTGTACATGTTCTGTTCAGTACACTATTTTCCTCTCTGTCATACTCACTCACACACACACACACTCTGCTCTTGTCCCTGCAGGAGATGTTGTAGTTGAGCATTCTCCTCCAGCTCCTCAATCTGCCTCCACCAAACCCACCCCTGCTGCTCCACCTGCTGCTGCTCCAGCACCTGACGCTCGTAAGTTCTCTGCTTTTGGGGTTTGGGTGAGTGTGTTTAGGCTACACTGCAAAATGGATACTGAATACTAGGCTGGAAACAGGGTTTCCGCGGAGTCTTAAAAAGTCTAAAATTTGATAATCCTAATTTAAGGCCTTAAAAAGTCTAAAATACGAGCATATTTTGCATTGTAGGTCTTAAATGTCATTTTGTGAAGTCTTAAATCCTTACGTCCATTTACCCCATTCGCGCTTTTTTTTTTGTTAAATGCGTTGGTGATATTCATAATTAGTCATATAGGCTAGGCCTACTTAGTATCAGTAGGCTACGCTGCAAACTACAAATATGACACAGTGGAATCCGGCGTCTAGCCCGGTCAGGGATGAGAGTTTTCCGCTTTTCGGCGGATTTCCGCTTTTTGAGCGAAAATCGATATTATGCCAAATCCGTTGAGATGTTTTTTTCATTGAGGGGGGTTGGGGTATGTTCCTTCATGATACTCAAGCGTACAACGATGTTACATGTTTACATTTTCGCCATCTTTAGTCTCGCTAAGTCTCGCGGTAGAATACGTGTTATCTACAATGTAATTGGCCAAAACATCGCTGGCGAGAGCATGATAGCCAATCATAACAGTTCTTACAAGAGTGTGGGAGAGAACAAAAGCCAATCATAGCAGTTCTTACAAAAGTACCCGCATCTGTTCTATTTTATCGAAACTTGCACATGTTCATCGTCGCTGCGCTTCAAAAATGCGTTTCTCTTTCGTATCGGCTTTTTAACTCAAAATGCCGAATACAATTGACAAGCGAGACGAAGCGAAGGTACGTGAAATCAATGCTGGTATAAAAAACAGAGAGACAAGCTCTTGTCTTTGGCCAAAAGGCTGAAGAAGTCGTCGAAATGATTAAATGAAAATGAGAAGTGACTGTGAACTATAAATAATTGTATAAAGTGTACATAGACATTATCCCATAAACTTAGCATTCGTTTGATTTAATACATCGAACATGTATATGATGGTCAGTAAATCTGAATTAATGCTGACAGTTTTGAAAACTTAAATATTTCAAAAGACTTTGAAATCATATGCAACTAATGAGGACATCGGGTGACTGACCTTTTCTCCCTAAGAAATTTTATTTAATATATGTACATTTTGATAATTAATAAAACTTACGTTTAATGTGAATTTAGTTTGTCATTTTTGTTGATCATAAATTATAACCAAACCCTTGAATGTAGAATGTGACTTTATTTTGAATTCAAACAATTCTCCTATTGATTTGAAACATATTTTCATGTAAATATATAAAAAAAAGACAACAGATTTTTTATCTACTACAGCTCAGACTGCAGGAAAAGTGGTTTGTAAGGCCCCATTTTTCAAAATTTTCCTGGGGGGGTATCCCTCCCAGACCCCCGGCTTCAGGCGCCATCTTGTTTTCTGCTTTTTTGGTGACCACCCACTCTCATCCCTGCCGGTTGGCATGGTGATGCACAGAGCATGGTACGCGCGCATTTAGACAGTAGAGCCTGAAAGAAGCGAGGGAGATCGTCACGGTTTGTAGCAAAATGGGCAAATGCAAGTTTAACGACTGCTGGCTTGAACGCAATGATTTCGTAGACTGGTTAAAACGTGTACCAAACAATCCGTTTGAGGCGTACTGCACATTGTGCAAAAGAACACTCAAACTCGGCACCGGAATCGCACGCGAAAGCGGAGAAGCACCAGGCTGCCCATAAAAGTCTGCAACAATCGCATGCCATCACTCAATTTTGTTCACCGTTGTCAGGTCCAAGCACGTCTCGAGACGGTGCATCAGCTAACTCCGTGCGAACTGTAACGTTACAACACACAAACCGTACGGAATCGAATGCCTCATCCTCAAGTGATTTGCGGGATGTCTTTGGCTCCACTGCAACTTAGTTCCTCATTAATGCAAGAGCGCACCCTAGGGATGTAATGAGTTCATTGGTGAATGATGATAAATTTTGTTATTTTGAAAGTAATTCATGATCTCCCAATCTTTTTTTTTTTTTGTGCGGCATACACTACCGTTCAGGGCGGCACGGTGGTGTAGTGGTTAGCGCTGTCGCCTCACAGCGAGAAGGTCCGGGTTCGAGCCCCGTGGCTGGCGAGGGCCTTTCTGTGTGGAGTTTGCATGTTCTCCCCGTGTCCGCGTGGGTTTCTTCCGGGTGCTCCGGTTTCCCCCACAGTCCAAAGACATGCAGGTTAGGTTAACTGGTGACTCTAAATTGACCGTAGGTGTGAATGTGAGTGTGAATGGTTGTCTGTGTCTATTGGCCCTTTTCCACTACCCTTTTTCAGCTCACTTCAGCCCAACACGGCTCGCGTTTCGACTATCTCAGAGCAGCACGACTCAGCTCGCTTCAGCCCTGCTTAGCCCCTAAAACTCGCACCGTTTTGGAGTGGGGCTGAAGCGAGCCAAACCGAGCCAAGTGGGGCTAGGGGCGTGAGCAGACACTCCCCTGTGCACTGATTGGTGAGGAGGAGTGTCCTCACATGCCCACACACGCCCCGCGAGCACGCTGGGATCTGTAAACACCGTAAACCCGGAAGAAGAAGAATTACGAGAATTTCTGAAGCCTTATGCGCCTCGCCTCATCTATACGCTCTTGCCAGTATCTGTTGGCGTTGTCGGTGACAATAAGCCACAGCACCAAGACCAGCAACACTAACGACTCCATGTCCTCCATGTTTATTGTTTACTATCCGGGTTGTGAGACTACCGCTTAAAAGATCACTGATGTCACTGTTTGCGCCGCCTAACGACATCACATGACGTCCACCCACTTTCGCTAACTCCACCCAATGTGTCCACCCACTTCCAGCCAGCACGGTTCAGCGCAGTTGTAGTCGAAATGCAACTCCAACAGCCCCGCTCAGCTCGACTCAGCACAGCATGGCTCAGCCCGACTCAGCCGCGTTGGTAGTGGAAAAGCGGCATATGTGTCAGCCCTGTGATGACCTGGCGACTTGTCCAGGGTGTACCCCGCCTTTCGCCTGTAGTCAGCTGGGATAGGCTCCAGCTTGTGTGCGACCCTGTAGAACAGGATAAAGCGGCTACACATAATGAGATGAGAGACACTACCGTTCAAAAGTTTGGGGTCGCCCAGACAATTTTGTGTTTTCCATGAAAAGTCACACTTTTATTTCCCACCATAAGTTGTAACATGAATAGAAAATATAGTCGAGACATTTTTCTGGCCATTTTGAGCATTTAATCGACCCCACAAATGTGATGCTCCAGAAACTCAATCTGCTCAAAGGAAGGTCAGTTTTATAGCTTCTCTAAAGAGCTCAACTGTTTTCAGCTGTGCTAACATGATTGTACAAGGGTTTTCTAATCATCCATTAGCCTTCTGAGGCAATGAGCAAACACATTGTACCATTAGAACACTGGAGTGAGAGTTGCTGGAAATGGGCCTCTATACACCTATGGAGATATTGCACCAAAAACCAGACATTTGCAGCTAGAATAGTCATTTACCACATTAGCAATGTATAGAGTGGATTTCTGATTAGTTTAAAGTCATCTTCATTGAAAAGAACAGTGCTTTTCTTTCAAAAATAAGGACGTTTCAAAGTGACCCCAAACTTTTGAACGGTAGTGTAAATCTTAAATTTAACCTGTTATGGTCTTAAAAAGTCTTAAATTGAACTTGTTCAAGCCTGCAGAAACCCTGTGGAAATGACGTGTGTGTGTGTGTGTGTGTGTGTGTGTGTGTGTGTGTGTGTGTGTAGCCCTTCCTGCTCCCCGTAACCTGGCCGAGGCCCTGCAGCAGCGCATGGAGAAATACAAGAGTGCAGCCGAGAGCGCCAAAAGCAAAGGAGATGACCGGAAAGCTCGCATGCACCAGCGTATTGCTAAGGTACAGAGGCCACGCCTCCTTCACTGGGACTGACGCGCACACAGACCACACCTTCCTTGCCTCTTTACTATATTCAAACTAATGCTTGGATGAATCTGTCTAGGATTATACACACAATAATATTATTTGTTCTGTTTTTGTGTACGTGTTTAGCAATATCAAGATGCCATTAAGGCACACAAAGCAGGACGACCTGTCAATCTAGCAGAGCTACCAGTACCACCAGGTATAACATGCACACCTGAAGTGTGTGTCCAAGCATGTCCATATGTGCCCCAGTGTGTTTATGGTAGCATTTTATTCCCCTTTCTCAGGTTGTCCTCCTCTACAGGGTGCCGAAAATGCAGAGCAAAACTTCCTGGGTGTCCTGGAAACAGCCATGAAACTGGCCAATCAGGATGCAGACGCAGGGGATGATGATGACGATGATGGGCCACAAAAGGAAATGGCAAAGGTAACGTACCAAACAGGACATTAAGAGAAAAGGATTGTTATTAAGATTCACTCTGACAGGTTACCGTGATCAGGAAGGTGTCGAGTTGCTATTAATTTAGCTAAATTATGTGGGTTTTGTTTTTAAACATTGTCTGTCTGTATTTTTTCTGCTAATCTTTTATAGCCGTTTAAACGAGATGTAAAAAGTGCTCTATAAATGAAGTTGTCTTGCCTGGAGGTTACAAATTAGCTTAAACCATCCTCTTTATACTGATCCTGGGTTTGGGTTGTTTTTGTATGTTTTCCGTTGTGTTGTTTAGCCAGCGGTGCGTCCTGCTGCTCAGAAAGCTCGAGCCGCCGCCCCCTCACAGTCTTCATCCCCTGCAGTGACCCCCACGGCCTCCACAGACACCCCCAAAATGGGGCCTAAAGGTAGGTGTGTGAGAGAGAGAGAACTGGACAGAGGTTCAGTATGTTCTTCACTTTGCTGTATTAGCCTTGTTGATAGAGCAGCTGTATAAACCATACTGTACGGCCTCTAAAGCTTCCCCTAGTCGTGTAGTGTAGTGTAGTTAGTGTTTATCCTGTTGGTGTTGCTGTACTGTTTGCTGAGCTGGACTCAGTAATTTCATCATTGTTCTACAATGGCCTCGTGATAATGTCTTAATGTGCTTAAACCACATCACTCGCTTTAAATAGCTGATTTCCAGCTTACAAGTTAGCTTTATATATTGATGACAAACTATTGTAACTGCTGAAGCGGCACGAACTGTAAATGCACTAACAAATGGGTACATTTACTGTAATTGAAGCAATGCAGTAGCAATGACTGTATGAAACAGTAATTTATTCAGTAGCACTCTAAACGCGTGAGCAAATGGGCAGGGTTACCATAAATGTTGGAGTAGCGCTTTAAAAATGCTAACAAATGGAAAATCATCATAACTGCTGGAGTAGGACTGTAGAAGTGCAAACAGGTGGATGAAGTTGTGATAATTTAAGAAATAACAAGTGGACAAATTTACCATAATTTCTGGAGTAGCATTCTTAAAAACAATAAAATTCCTGCTGTTTACCATTTTGAAATGACTGGTGTATCTGGCGGGCGGCACGGTGGTGTAGTGGTTAGCGCTGTCGCCTCACAGCAAGAAGGTCCGGGTTCGAGCCCCGTGGCCGGCGAGGGCCTTTCTGTGCGGAGTTTGCATGTTCTCCCCGTGTCCGTGTGGGTTTCCTCCGGGTGCTCCGGTTTCCCCCACAGTCCAAAGACATGCAGGTTAGGTTAACTGGTGACTCTAAATTGAGCGTAGGTGTGAATGTGAGTGTGAATGGTTGTCTGTGTCTATGTGTCAGCCCTGTGATGACCTGGCGACTTGTCCAGGGTGTACCCCGCCTTTCGCCCGTAGTCAGCTGGGATAGGCTCCAGCTTGCCTGCAACCCTGTAGAACAGGATAAAGCGGCTACAGATAATGAGATGGTGTATCTGGCGTTACAGCCAGCCTTCTCTGATTGGGTGGCTGCAGGAGCTGAAGTTTGGGCGGGGCTACAGGCTGTGCGTCCTGCAACAACTTCTCACTGGACTTTGGTGGTGGTTTGTAAGCCGGTGCAGGCTTTTCCTCTTTTCTGATTGGTTCTTGCTGCGTAGAGGTGGGTTTAGCCGCAGTCACAATAAGGGGGTGTGATCTCCTCATGCGTGGGTTTTCCCTTTTTCACCGATGCCTGCATAGACTGTCAAATGGACAAAAATACCATAATTGTTGAAGTAGAACTGTAGCACCACTAAAAAAAACAATGTTGTAGAACTGTAACACGCTATAAAATGGACAAAAATACTGTAATTGCTGGAGTAGGACTGGAGCACCACTGGAAAAAAAAAATGGGCAAAATGCCATAATTGTTGGAGTAGAATTGTAGCACCACTATAAAATGGGAAAAAATACCATAATTGTTGGAGTAGAACTGTAGCACCACAAAAAAATAATTGGACAAATACCGTAATTGTTGGAGTAGGACTGGAGCACCACTGGAAAAAAAAAATGGGCAAAATACCATAATTGTTGGAGTAGAACTGTAGCACCACTAAAAAGAAATGGGCAAAAATACCATAATTGTTGGAGTACAATTGTAGCACCAATATAAAATGGACAAAACTACTGTAATTGTTGGAGTAGGATTGGGGCACCACTATAAAATGGACAAAAATACCGTAATTGTTGAAGTAGGACTGTAGCACCACTAAAAAAATGGACAAAAATACCATAATTGTCGGAGTAGGACTGGAGCTCCACTGAACAAAAAAATGGGCAAAACTACTGTAATTGTTGGAGTAAAACTGTAGCACCAGTATAAAATGGGCAAAAATACCGTAACTGTTAGAGTAGAACTGTAACACCCTGAAAAAATGTACAAAAATGCTGTAATTGTTGGAGTAGACCTGGAGCACCACTATAAAATGGGCAAAAATACTGTAGTTGTTGGAGTAGAACTGGAGCACCAATTTTAAAAAAATGGGCAAAAATACTGTAATTGTTGTAGAATGAATGAACCCTTTGTCACTGTTACCAGTGAAATTGACCATCAACCTGTCCTTACAGAGGGGGAACAGGACAGGAAGACAGGGATAAAAGAAAAAGAAACACAGTAGTAACATGAGGAAAAAAAGAACACCCCCCCCCCCCCACTATGCTCCTATCAGGAGTACAGTGTGGGAGCATTTAAAAACCTCCGCACAAGCACACAATAACACAAGTACACTTTAAAACATGGGACTTGAAGGGGGGAAGGAGGGGGCAATCAAGGGTGAGGGGTGAAGGGGGGGAGGAGGTAGAGGTAACCCAGCGCAAGCAAGCAGCCGTCCGCTCCTGCAGCCATGCAAACGGCGCTGGTCACGCACCCGCTTGTCACACTGGGGGTGAAAAACGGCGACTGTGGAAAATTGGGGAAGGAATGCGAAGAATGCGAGAGTGTCTCCCAGCAGTGACCTTCTGGGGGAAATGTTGCCCCAGCAACGGCCTTGATCGAGGCCAGTGCTGTTCAGGGAGCTGAATGTTGATAAGATAGAGAACTATAATGCAGCAAAAAATAGACAAAAATACTGTAATTGTTGGAGTATGACTGTAACACCACTTAAAAAAAAAAAATTGGGCAAAAATACCATAACTGCTGGAGCATCAATAAAAAAATGGACAAAAATACCGTAATTGTTGGAGTAGAACTGCAGCATCACCACTATAAAATGGGCGAAAATAACATTAATTGTTGGAATAGGACTGTAACACCACAAAAAAAGGAACAAATTACATGAATATAAAACTGATAACGCACATCTGTGTGTGTGTGTGTGTAGCTCAGCAGCAGCTGGACTTCCTGCTCCGTCGTAGGCAGCAGTTTGTTAAAGCGGCCCTGCGCTCGAAGCAGATGAAGGACGTTCAGGGAGCAGCGCAGCACTTTCGCAATGCCAAGGGACTCGACCCCATGATCACTGCAGCCAAAGGAGGCCTTCCTGTTGATATCAGCAAGGTGTGTGTGTGTGTTTTCACAATACTATCATGATGATTGTAGTAGTGATACCCTGTATATAATAATACAGCTAGACCAGCGTGCACCGGAGAGGATTCCATGGTGTGGTAAAGTCCTGGGAATCTGACAGTGGAGAAAATCGAGACTGCATTATTGTGTTGGACCTCAAACAGCTCTTTATTGACTTGCAAATTTGTTCACTAATTTGTTTCATTGACCTTTACCTGCCTCTCTCTCTCTCTCTCTCTCTCTAGGTGCCCAGTGCCCCAGCGAATGAGGAAGACTACGCTCTCCCTCATGCTCGCTCTTCCCGCTCGTCCCAGCAGTACGCTCAGCTCATGGATCGCCTCAGGCAGCAGCATGAGGTCAGCACATCCTCACCAACACCTACGTGCCTGTTACATGCTTATTACACTCACATCACACGTTAGACTGCAGTCTAATCTAATCTCCTGCATTAACTAATAATCCTGCCGTTTCATAATCCTGTTACTAAAATATGTAAAACGTGTGTGTGTTGTTCGAGCATGTTATTATTGTGAAACATGTGGTAGTCACACCTAAGTCGGGTTAATTGAAGTTTGCACTGCATGTTCAGAATCGGGAACCAGTGGAATTCTCTAGTCTGGCTAACGCGACTTCAAAGCTCTGTGAGCATTTGGTCTGGCAAAGATATTAAGCCCAACCGTTTCCCAAAGCGCGTGGTTGACCCGCCTCCCTGAAATGCCTCAGTTTGCTACTGGTCGAAGCCAGAAAAGGCTGTGACGAAGCTTAAACCAATCACATCACTCTTTCCTCTGACGTATGTGACGTGACGGAAACTGCTTGAGTAACAGGAAGAAGATAAATACCTCCAGGGCTGCTCTTTGCTCCGTTTTCAATGAGAACTTCCTGTTGAATGCTTTCAATACAGCATCTACCGCTGTGTCAAAGGCTTGCCGCTGCTCCATGTTCGTAATGTTTCTAGTGAATGAAGCGCTTCCGGCATAGATTCTGTAAACAATCTATGGCTTCCGGTCGCAGTTCTACTACGTCAGTGGCTTGAACACGCCTCTACCCAGGGCCGTTGGAGATGCTCAAAGTTGATTTGCTCCCAATTTTTCGGGAGCTTGGAAGAGCTGGAGATAGCTTGCCTTGCCAGACTAATATTCGCAACAGGCCCTCGTGTTGCGTCACACTTAGGATGGGCGGGCCCAGGCTAGGAATTCTCGGGCTTCAGGTCATTTTCCACCAAGCGACTGGAAATGATTACAGTAAAATCAGCAAAGAGCAGCGATGTTCAACGTTGAGGAGTCGTAATAATGACCAGGATTTAAAAAAACAAAAACAAAAAGACGCATTACAAAGAAATGAAAATGATTTTCTTTATTTTATCTGATTGGCAAAGAAAAAGGCACCGCATGACGAGGAATTAAAGTATTTGTTCGCTCATGTCGCGTGTCTTTAGTTTTTCAGAAATTAAATGTAAATACAGTTCTGTGCAAAAGTCTTAGAGAAATAATGGCTTCAAATATAATTAAATTAAATGTTTCTACATGGAAAGATACTGTAAAGAGCAGTAAACAGTAATAAATGAACCAAACTCAATAATTTTTATATTTTGCTTGTTTAAAAAAAAGTCAGTGTGTTTTTGTTTTATCATGAAATGAGCTGTAGGTTTTACTGAACATCTTACAGAACCATCCTCGGTTCTTCTGGACACTTTGTCACAGTCGCTCCTTATTCCTGCAGCAAAACCCCGTAGCCTTCATTATGTTTTATGTCTGAAAACTGTCTGTTATTCTGCTGCTTTCTTGACTGACGTACATACATTTAATTTTGTGCTGCAAAGCTGATGTTTGGAATCTAAAATGTTTTTGTACTGACTCGATAATGTAGAAGTCATAAAATAGAAATTTGTACTAAAAAAAATAGGATACGTAAAACTTTTGCAGTGCCAGGTGCGAAATAAAAAAGGACGGTGTTGCAATTTAATGCCGCAACCAGCATAACCCATTAGCAAATAATAACAGTAATGCTAGCCCCGCCCCTTAAAAGCAATATGCCGCGTTTGATTTAGCTCAGGAGCGTGATGTTAAGAAATTGTCCTTTTCGACATTCGAGCTACAAAGAGTTAACAAGTGAAGACGTCTGGATGTTGATTGATTTAAAGATGATTCATGTGTGTACTATAGTGTTACTGCTTTGTTTACTCTTGATGCCATATTGTTACGACGTCACTTGCTGAACGTGGGGTCGAGGAGACTGTCCTGAGTTTCCCAATAAGAGTTCAGGGCGATTATTTTTTTTTTTCTCTCTTCTTCTTCTTGGTCTAAGGATAGAAATTGAGTTACAACCTTAAATCGACTACACCGTTAGTTCCTGCTGGTGCTGATTTTGAGTACCAAATACTGAAAAAAAACACTCAACTAGAACTTGTGTAGTCAAGAAGGTGTTCCGGAATTCCGGATTTTTAGATTTTCCGCCGGATTTTTTCCGCTAATGACCCGGAAATCCGGATATTTGACAAAACTCTTGAAAATCTCCGGTTTTCCGAATGGAGAATTTTTTATTTTTCGGATTTTTCGCGTTCCTAGACGCGGCGTAATACTTCGCATCGTCCTCGCATGGGCGCAGTCCTTAAATAGCCCAAACATAGTTCATTGATTAAAGACAGGTGTTCTTTGTTAACGGCGCGCGTGCCGGAGCTCGTTCAGCGCGCCTTCAAGTGCACGTGCTAAGGCGCGCAGGACTGACACCGTTCTGCGCAAGCGCAACACAATCGCACTAGAAAGCGTGTTCAAGCTGCCAGTGTAGCTGCAGGCTTTTTAGTTGCGAATTACGAGTATTTCCTCTTGTTAATAATTCGCCATGTGAAAACAAGCAAAACTTTCCTCCTTCTTTCAACGTGAAGAGAGGTAAGCAATGTATTTGTTATATATGAGTGATTCCACACTTATGGGTACTGAAATGGGGACATGAACTTATTTTTAAAAATTCACCTAAAACCATTTCTTTTTTTACCATCAGGTCACAAAACATGTAATCTTTAATGAATGATATGTTAAAAGATAACTTTAATTTTCTGAGATGTAATAAAAACATATTTATATGCCAAAGTCAGAACGTAACAGAAGTGTTGTGGACATATATATTCTCAATTTTAACAATGTAGAATTACTTTTTGAAACATAGGAAGGTGATGTTTTAGCAAATATAATTAATAAACGTGTGTAGTAGAATAAACATACACATTCTTTCAATAAGATTAACATGGTATAGAGCTAGATTGTAATTAATTTGTAACAGACGCGAGATGGACAATCGTAACAGAAGTAATGTAACAGACATCATTTTGGAACTCATAGGCTTGACTTTGGCATATAAATATGTTTTTATTACATCTCAGAAAATTAAAGTTATCTTTTAACATATCATTCATTAAAGATTACATGTTTTGTGACCTGATGGTAAAAAAAGAAATGGTTTTAGGTGAATACGTTCATGTCCCCATTTCAGTACCCATAAGCGTGGAATCACTTTTTATATATATATATATATATATATATATATATATATATATATATATATATATATATATATATATATATAAATTTTTCCCCATCAAAGTTGCATTTTGTGGTTTCGAAGCTGAGTTTTAGTGCCGTTTCTAGAACACAATATCAAGAAACCGTGGAAGAAACAGCAATAATGGAAGAGCCGGTTTCTAAGCTGCCTAAAACTAGCAATGGGAATTTATTTTTTGTTACATACTGCACTCAGGCTGCCAGTCAGTGTGTGACACACACACACACCCTACGCCCCTGATTTACATGAGAAGTTTGGTATTCATTGGCGTGTTTAAATTTACAGACAATACGAACTAATGTAAACAATTGGCTTCAACTCGCATAAATCTGAATTGGAAATGTTTAGTTCACTTTAGCTTCTGCAAACGCACAACTCTACTAAAAGATTGATAAACGAGGCTCAACGTCCCCAACATTGAAACCTGAAAGCTTTAGAAACTCTAACAGGCCTTTACTTTTTAACAGCACTGAAGACCTTCACATTAACAAAGTTTTTCACCTCATTTCAGTATTTTTTCAAGTTGAGAGCCTAAAATAGTGTGAACTTTACTATGCTGATCTTTTTTTAATGGAAAAATATTTTAATGGAATTTTATTCTTATTTGAGGCTTACAGAATAGTTCTCATCACCGTTACAGTAAATGATGAAGCTAGATCATGAGTTAAAAACATTTTTTGACAATTTATTTCATATTTCCACAAAATATCCCATTAAATGAACAGCACAGTCCATGACAATTACTTTTTTTTTTTTGACATTTATTTATTGCCCTCACAGTGCATGGTAATGAGAACATTGAGTAACGGTAATGAGATACTCTTGGCTAATTTCACAAATAACCTGAAATGCTAGCAACCTATAACTTTGCCACATGTTAAAGCCTTATATTGTGATAATAATCATAAAAAAATATATTTTTTTTATTTTTAAAAGTAATGAGTATTAAACCATAACGGTAATGATAATAGACAGTTTAACTGAGGACAGATTTAGCAACATTAATATAAATATCACAAAGTAAGAGAAGAGTGAGCAACTGACCTTGTCTCCATTTTGAATCTTGTATCTGAAGTGATGCATCATGGGATAGCTGATCAATTTAAAGGCACAGTGTACTTTTTATAGGGGGGTGAAATCAGGAAACGGTAATGAGAAACATTTGGTGCGGACAGAGTTATTTTGTTTAAAATCAAGTACCTTTTTTTGTTCAACAGAAAAAATATTAATATTATGCATAAATATGTTTTAAAATAACTTGACACTGTATTTTTTTTATATAATTAGGAATTTTTATATGATTTAAAGTAAACATTAAAAAAGGGATGCGGACACATAACGGTAATGAGAATTTCCATAGATTTTTTTGTTTAATTGATATAAAAATTAGTTTATATGATGATGAAAACCATTTGTCCATACAGTGCTCCCTATTTTCTTTACACAAAATATCAGAGTTTATGTGAATTAAGTATTGATTTTGGAAAATGCGTCCTGGACATGTTCACTGCAGCTTCATGAGAATCACCTGAGTTTACCTTCAACTGTCTGATTTTTTTTTTCAAAGTAATGAACTGTGTAGCAGGAAAATCACCGCGTTTTCTAAATGCACTCCTGAAAATTACTCATTAACTAGGGGAATTAAATTTTATATTTTTGACATGTTAATCATTAATATACTTGAAAGAAAAAGGCTTAAAAGTTATAACTTGTTTTAGTGAAAATAAGTACTAGAATGCAGCGTTTTGCGTGTTATGTTATTAAAATATTTTCGGGGGACGTTGCCCCGCCCCCCCGGTTTCAGGGTTTTTTCCTTTGCTCCACTTTCATCTCTAACTTGTGGTACTGAAAAGTTCGGCAGTGTAGATGATGTGAAATGTGGACTTGTTAGTTCGTCTTAAACAGTCAGTGTGTTCACTAATCGCTGTTCTCTCGCTCTCTCTTGTTGTGCAGAAATGTCTGAGCTACTCGCAGCAGTTCACTCAAATGGGCAACATGGCCGAGACCGTGAGGTAGGAGTTCATCCAAAACGAAATCATTCCACTGTGGGATACTGGATTCTGATTGGTCAGTTCAGGAACTTGAATCAGTGTGTATGTGTAGCTGTATGTACTTGGACAAAGATTAACAGTTTGGTCTTATTAATGGAATTGTTTAACAAAACTAAAGTGTATCTGAATGTAATCTGTTAGCTGAGACGTGACCTGATGAAGCTAATGAGTGCGTTTACAGCTAGTGGACTTGTGTAATTTGAGATCATTTGACTTGTCATTGAAATGTAGTGTATACCGTAGAATCAGCTGGTGTTTGTTTGTTTGTTTAGTGAGGAGGCTGAGGGAGGAGTGTAGCAGATGAGAGCTCTCAGGCAAAGGGCTGTTTATTAGAATATTAGCCCACAGCCACTAGTGCAGTTTTCTGATCAGTGGGTTCAGCTGGGCTGGATGTTTAATATATAACGCTTAGAACTTGTAGTACAGCATGAAATGAGAAATATTGGTGTGTGTGTGTTTGCTTGCAGATTTGAGAAGCTGGCAGAGGAGTGTATGAGTTATATTGAGCTGCTGAAGAAAGCTAATGCTAAAGGCTATCCAGTTCCAGGTCACCACACAGAGGAACGCACGGTCAACACCGTCAAGTAAACACACACACACACACACACACACACACACACACACACCATACTTACTCTACCTCAAACTGGTTGGGGTGGTGATCTCTACCACTGGAACCACTTTGTCCGTATAGACTGGATGCAGATTTTGAGGCGCGTATTCGAGTAAGTTAAAAGAGAAAAGAGTTTATATCATAATTTATTTATTGTAAAATCACACACTTGGTATTATAGTTGACAGAAAACATCATGGTTTTAAACAGGGCTGAGTGTAATGAAGTATGTCTCTGCACTAACAGCACTCACAATACATGAAGCTCTAGTACTTATCTCTCTCACACACACACACACACACACACACACACACACACTATGAGAAGATGACCTGGGCTGAATTGCGTCTGTCTCTCTGTAGGATTTTCCCCAGTTTGACTGCCAGTGAGATGGAGCTGTCAATCGTAAAAGGAATCAACCTCCCCACTCCAGGTGTGTGTCGTGTCGTGAAGGGAAATGAGTTCCTTCTTACTTGTACTTGGGTCATTCTGCCATTTTCTCAGTCTCTCTCTCTCTCTCTCGCAGGATTTTCAGCCAGTGATTTGGACGCTAGTGTGCGCTTTGAGTTCCCTTTCCCTAGTTCGGTAAAAAAAAAAAAGTCTCTGTCTCTCTCTCTCTCTCTCTCTCTCTCTCTCTCTCTCTCTCTTTCTCTTTGTGTGTCTCTGTCTGTCTCTCTCCCCACTACCTTTGTCTCTCTCTCTATCTTTGTCTCTCTCTCGCTCCCCCCTCTCTCTCTCTGTCTGTCTCTTGCTCCCCCACCTCTCTGTTTCTCTGTCCCCCTCTCTGTTTCTCTGTCCCCCTCTCTGTGTCTCTTGCTCCCCTGTTCTCTCTCTCTCTCTCTCTGTCTGTCTGTCTCTTGCTCCCCCACCTCCGTTTCTCTGTCCCCTCTCTGTGTCTCTCGCTCCCCTGTGTTCTCTCTCTCATTCCTGTCTGTCTGTCTCTTACGTTCTCTCTTTCTCTGTGTGTCTCTCTGTCTGTCTCTCTCCCCACCACCTTTCTCTCTCTATCTTTGTCTCTCTCTCGCTCCCCCCTCTCCCTCTCTCTCTCTCTCTGTCTCTTGCTCGCTCACCTCTCTGTCTCTCTGTCCCCCTCTCTGTGTCTCGCTCCCCTGTTCTAGCTCTCTCTCTCTCTCTGACAAAATAGTGTCTTTTTTTTTTTTGCAATTTTATAGTTTATTTTCTGTGTAGGAAGAAGCTCAAAGAGACAAAACCAACACTGTTAAAAGCACCAACTGCCCAGGTACACACACACACACATATATATATATATATATATATATATATATATATATATATATATATATACACACCTCAACACTGTGTTCCCACTAGCAAGTGACCGATGACTGTTCAGCTCTTGTGTTGGTTTGAACAGAGATGAGCTCCATGTCGCATTATAATGTTCTAAAGTGAAAAATCTAAACGATCCTCTGCTCTCACTACTTCATATCTTGTATTTATTCTCCGTGTCACTGTTTTGGCTGACAAACATGGAGGCAAGACCGATAATCATGGTCTCATTATCCCCATCCATCCATTATCTCTAGCCGCCTTATCCTGTTCTACAGGGTCGCAGGCGAGCTAGAGCCTATCCCAGCTGACTACGGGTGAGAGGCGGGGCTCACCCTGGACAAGTCGCCAGGTCATCACAGGGCTGACAAACAACCATTCACACCTATGATCAGTTTAGAGCCACCCATCATCTCCTGGATGATATTACAATATTTAAAAAATGGTGGTTGTGCAGCAGCTCTAAACATCCTGTCAGTCAGTGACACTGGCCAATCACAGCTGTCCATTATGTTGAGACTTCTTGTGTGTCCAAAGTTGTTTTGCTTTAATCTTCAAACCCCCAGATTTGTGAGTAGGTGTTGAGATGGTTACGAATAGGTTTTGGAACTTTACACGATTAAATTGAGTGATGATGTTTATAAAATGCATGACGACATTTTAGCTACTGACATTTCTACTGGAACGTAAACATGAAACCTGGAAAGGCCACACCCACGAACGACAAACCTGAAGTGCTGTCAGTGACTCATCAGGTTGTGTAAATCATGGTTAGAATGTTTTTTCTTTCTTTTTTTCCCCCCTTTTCCTCTGTGAATGACAGAGTTCAGAGCGCAGTTTAAGTTGCACATCAACCGAACACACCGAGGCTTTAAGAGAGTGGTGCAGACCAAAGGCATCAAGTTCGAAGTCATCCACAAAGGGTGAGGTTTTATTTTACTTCTTCTGTCATCCAATAAACTTTGTTTTAAAATGCGGTTAAAAAAGCATGAGCTCACAGAATACAGCTGAATTTATGGAGAAAAATCACACCATCTGTTCACAAGCCTTACTGTGTGTGTGTGTGTGTGTGTGTGTGTTGTGCACGTACGGGTTTAGTGGCCTCTTCAAAAATGATAAGGTGGTGGGAAATGCTCAGCTGAAACTTGAAGCACTGGAGAATCAGTGTGAGATCCGAGAGATTATAGAGGTGAGTTCTATGTGTGTGTGTGTGTGTGTGTATATATATGACTACCGTTCAAAAGTTTGGGGTCACTTTGAAATGTCCTTATTTTTGAAAGAAAAGCACTGTTCTTTTCAATGAAGATGACTTTAAACTAATCAGAAATCCACTCTATACATTGCTAATGTGGTAAATGACTATTCTAGCTGCAAATGTGTGGTTTTTGGTGCAATATCTCCATAGGTGTATAGAGGCCCATTTCCAGCAACTCTCACTCCAGTGTTCTAATGGTACAATGTGTTTGCTCATTGCCTCAGAAGGCTAATGGATGATTAGAAAACCCTTGTACAATCATGTTAGCACAGCTGAAAACAGTTGAGCTCTTTAGAGAAGCTATAAAACTGACCTTCCTTTGAGCAGATTGAGTTTCTGGAGCATCACATTTGTGGGGTCGATTAAATGCTCAAAATGGCCAGAAAAATGTCTTGACTATATTTTCTATTCATTTTACAACTTATGGTGGGAAATAAAAGTGTGACTTTTCATGGAAAACACAAAATTGTCTGGGTGACCCCAAACTTTTGAACAGGTGTGTGTGTGTGTGTGTGTGTGTGTGTGTGTGTGTGTGTGTGTGTGTGTGATATACACACGCACGCATGCACACACACACACACACACACACACAGTGAGAGTAAAAAGTATTTGATCCCTTGCTGATTTTGTTGGTTTGCCCACTAATAAAGACATGATCATTCTATACTTTTAATGGTAGATGTATTCTAACATGGAGAGACAGAATATCAGAAAGAAAATCCAGAAAATAACTTTAAAGAATATATTTTAATTGATTTGTATTTCATTGAGGGAAATAAGTACTTGATCCCCTAGTATGCATTAGGAGTTCTGGCTTTCACAGACCAGTTAGACTCTACCAATCAACTTGTTACCTGAATTGAAGACACCTGTTCTAACTAATCACCTGTATGAAAGACACCTGTTCACGGAATCAGACAAATTCCAAACTCTCCAACATGGGTAAGACCAAAGAACTCTCTCAGGACCTCAGAGACAGGATTGTTGACCTGCACAAATCTGGAATGGGCTACAAAAACATTAGCAAGATGCTGGGTATTAAAGTAACAACCATTGGTGCAATTGTGAGAAAATTTAAGAAGTATAACATGACCATCAATAGACCTCGGTGTGGTGCTCCACAGAAGATTTCACCTCGTGGGGTGGCAATGATCATGAGAACTGTGAGAAATCGGCCTGCAACCACACAGCAGGAGTTAGTGAATGACCTCAAGGCAGCTGGGACCACAGTCACCAGGAAAACAATTGGCAACACTTTGCGCCGCAATGGATTAAAATCCTGCAGTGCCCGAAAGGTACCCCTGCTTAAGAAGGTACATGTGGATGCCCGCCTAAAGTATGCCAATGATCACCTCAAAGATGTACAAAGTGATTGGGAGAAGGTTCTGTGGTCAGACGAGACCAAAATTGAACTATTTGGCCTAAACTCTACTCGTCATGTGTGGAGGAAGAAAAATGCTGCCTATGACCCCAGGAACACTGTGCCCACTGTCAAGCATGGAGGTGGAAGCATTATGTTTTGGGGGTGTTTCTCTGCCAAGGGCACAGGGCTACTTCACCGCATCAGTGGGAAGATGGATGGAGCCATGTACCGTGCAGTCCTGAGGGACAACCTCCTCCCCTCTGCCAGGAAGTTGAAAATGGGCCATGGTTGGGTCTTCCAACATGACAACGACCCGAAGCATACAGCAAAGGCAACAAAGGAGTGGCTCAAGAAGAAGCACATTAAGGTCATGGAGTGGCCCAGCCAGTCTCCGGACCTCAATCCAATCGAAAATCTATGGAGGGAGCTGAAGGTCCGAGTTGCCAAGCGACAGCCCACCAACCTTAATGATTTAGAGAGGATCTGCAAAGAAGAGTGGGCCAAAATTCCCCCTGATATGTGTGCTAACCTTGTGGTTAACTACAACAAACGTCTGTCCGCTGTGCTTGCAAACAAAGCCTTTGCCACCAAGTATTAAGTGCTTTTGGCTAGAGGGATCAAATACTTATTTCCCTCAATGAAATACAAATCAATTAATATATATTCTTTAAAGTTTATTTTCTGGATTTTCGTTTTGATATTCTGTCTCTCCATGTTAGAATACATTTACCATTAAAAGTATAGAATGATCATGTCTTTATTAGTGGGCAAACCAACAAAATCAGCAAGGGATCAAATACTTTTTACTCTCACTGTGTGTGTATATACGCGCACGCACATGTCTACACACACTCATGTTTCTCATGTTTTACCCTCATAAAATATCACTCATCAGAATCTTCATCACATCTGTACATCACGTACCGGTGCATACAGAAATGTGAGGCAAATACATGAGGTGCTGAGCAAAAGTGTGTGTGTGTGTATGTGTACAAGGTGCTGGATGGCAGGAAGGCGACAGGAGGGAAGCTGGAGGTGAGAGTGAGGATTCGGGAGCCGCTGGGTGGAGTCCAGCTTCAGTCCGTCACGGAGAAATGGATCGTAGTGGATCCACCGGCCATCACCCCTGACAGAGAGAGAGTGAGAGACCGGGTAAGGACAGAAACTCGGAGCGAAAGAGGGGTAAACTAATGACATACTGGATAGAGGTCAAGGTATCTTTATTGTCCCAAAACAGGGAAATGGGTTTGCAGCCAGAAAGATGCACACAAAGATATTCACACACAATACACAACAACAGACAACACGTCATGGGCAGGGTCCGTACAAATTAAACATGAGCACTAGACGATTACAAACATGGAGCTAACTGCCGTTCAGCACCTGGATGGCAGTGGGGACAAAGGAAACCTTAAATCTCGTAGCCCGAAGAGCAGACACCCTCCACCGACGGCCTGAGAGCAGCAGTACAAACTCAGACCGAAGGGGATGATCTACACACTCCAAGATCAAAGAAGCTTTCCTGAACACTTGTCTGTTATACAGATCAGTTAACTGGACTTGACTCCTCCCTGTAACCTTACTGGCCACTTTAACAAGGTTACCAAGCCTGTTTTTATTGGCCAGGGTCAGGTTTCCATACCAAGCAACAATGCAGAACATAAAAACTGATTCAATAAAACTTCTATAAAAGAGGGTCATCATCTCTGATACCCCTTTTCCACCAAATCAGTTCCAGGGCTGGTTCGGGGCCAGTGCTGGTGCTGGTTCACAACTCGTTCAACTTGCGAGCCAGCTGAGAACCAGTTTGCTTTTCCATAGCTCGCGGTGCTAAGGGAAGACACGTCAGTTACGTCGCTGTATACGTCAGTTACGTCGCTACGTTTGCATAAACCTTGGCGCAAATATCGAAGCAAAAACAACACTGAAGAAGCAGCAGCAATAACAACAATAGTAATAATAATGGATGACTTCGTTTGTACAGCTGCTGCTTCTCGTCAATTAAAAATGGCGATCTTTCACGGTCTTGTTATTGTTGTTGGTCTTAACAACTCCGCCCCCCTGCTGACATAAGCGGTTCTTTCCTCTGGCCCAGCAGAGAGTTGGTGCTAGCCTGGAACCGGTTTTTCTGGCCCCAGAGCCAGTTCTTTGTCAATGGAAACAGAAAACCCGGTTCCAAACTAAGCACTGGCCCCGAACCAGCCCTGGAACTGCTTTGGTGGAAAAGGGGCATGAGCGAACATTAAAAGAGTACATTTTCCTCAAAAAAAAAAAGAAAGTAAAGGAAGAAAGAATTAGGAGTGAAAAAACAATCAGGGAGCCAATTAGGGGGCCAAGCACCAAGAAACGTATCAGGGGGCCAAGCAAGGAGGAATCGGATTTGGGGGCCAGTCACCAAGTATCATATTGGGAGAGCAAGTCCAGAGCTCTCTCACACTTCCTGGGACACGGTTTTCGTGAACAACGACGTTGATGTATCATTTGTCCAATTGTTGTCCAAAAGATCTGTTTTTATCTATTGTTGAAAAACAGATCCCTAAAGTGCGTGTGCGAAATTCTGGTCATTCGTGGTTGGACAAGGAACTTTTGTCTCTCATTAGAAAGAAAAATGCACAAAGGAAAAAAGCATTAAGAACTGGCTGCCCAAATGACTGGTCCAAATTTAAAGACCTTCGATGAAAAACCGAACAGAAGCTGGCTTGCAAAAAAAAAAATCATGCCTCCAAGCTCAGAGACTCTTTGTTTGAGAACCCCAAGCATTTCTGGTCACTCGTCAAATCATCCATGACACAGCGTACTAGTCCCACGTATCTACGTGATGGTCAAACTTTTGTGACAGTGTTGACAAAGCTAATTTGCTGAGTTCATTCTTCCACTCAGTATTTACTACTTATGATACAACACCTTCAAGTACTGACAATACTCCAACTGTAACATTTACTTCTTACTTGCCAAGTATCCAGCTCACTTCTGATGGTGTGATGAAAGTTCTATACTTGTTGGATCCAAAGAAAGCAAGTGGACCTGATGAAGTCCCTGCGAAGATTTTAAAGAACATGGCTCAAGCTGTTGCACCATCATTGTGTCGACTGTTCAATTTGTCTCTATCTTTAGGAACAGTTCCTAATAAATGGAAATATGCCAACCTAACACCTATTTATAAACGAGATGATGCATCTATCACTGCTAATTACAGACCGATCTCTTTGCTGAGTATCATTTCCAAAATGCTAGAACGGTGTGTCTTTGATCATTGTTAACTGTACCACCTACTGTACTAGTCTGGTTAACACCAGACCATATCACAAGTGAAATATGGTCTGGAATCCGCCTATTGAATTTCTCGTAGGGGAGGTGTGGTTTACGATTGTCAACGGCTGTTTATTGGACGTTGCGAATGTCTATCACTTGGCGTATACGTAGCCCATGGCCAATCATGGCAGTTGTACCTGGTGACGTAGTTAGAGCGACGAAGAGGCGAAGAAGAGAAGGAAAGAGAAAGAGAAGGCAAAACAAAAATAGGAAAACAATGGCACCGAACGATTACTGCCGTTTGTGCAAGACAAATATGAGAGAAGCTGGTTTGGTTAGTTTGGTTCGTATCGCTCGCCGCCATGTTAAATGTGATCCGTCAACAGTCCCAAATAAACTACAAGCTTCCGTTTGTCGAGTAGTACGCGTCACCGTCTTTCCACCCCTCCCCACTCTCTGATTGGCTCCCTAACTCAGGCGAGCCTTTAGACCATAGTTTCCATGCTGTCTTTTCAGATCGGAACGATTGTGCAAAGCAGCATGGGATTTCCCAGGCTAACCACCTACAGCATGGATTCCAAAAGAGGAAATCAACAGCGACACAACTAATTACAGTCTACCATGATATTGTGGGAAGTCTAGCCAGTGGTAATGAAGTTGACGTGGTTCATCTCGATCTATCAAAGGCATTTGATAGGGTATCACATCAATTGCTGTTATCCAAACTGCAGTCATATGGGATCTCAGGATCTCTACTTCAATGGTTTAAGAGCTGTTTGTGTGATAGACAGCAGCGTGTCGTCTTGGATGGTGCTTATTCTGATTGGTTACCCGTATCATCTGGTGTTCCTCAAGGCTCCATACTTGGACCACTGCTCTTTATCTATGTCAATGATATGCCAGATTATGTACAAGGTGACTCCAAACTTGCCCTCTTCGCTGATGACTCGAAGTTGTACTTAGTTATCAAATCTGAACCATGTAAGGAATCCCTTCAAGATGACATTGATTGATTGTATTTATCGCTGGAGTGTTGATTCATATACGTCATTCAACGCTTCCAAATGCGAAGTTGTCAACATGTCTAAGAAAAGAACCCAAACTGTTAATTACCAGTACCATCTTGGTAATCAGGTCCTTGAATATGCAACTGAAACAAAAGACCTTGGTGTTACTGTGTCAAGTGACCTAACATGGAACAAGCACATCGAGGATAGGTGTGCGAAGGCGAACAAGATCCTAGGACTGGTGAAGAGAACTTGTGGAAGACACATTAAAGAGGTGGCAATGAGGAAGACTTTGTATTGCTCGCTGGTAAGACCGCAGCTTGAGTACGCCTCCAGTGTATGGTCACTATACACTGTGAAACACATCAAGCTAATTGAAGATATTCAACGTAGGGCAACAAAGCTTATTCTGAACTATCCAGAAGACATGTGCTACATTGAAAGACTCCGCGTACTTAAGCTCCAACCATTGGAGCATAGAAGGAACATCACTGACCTTATTCTTCTATACATGATAAGAAACAACTTAATTGATACTGACTTCAAACAGCACCTGCTACCATCTGCATCCTCTTACAACACAAGGAACTTTGACAGAAATAACTATACTCCGCCTCAACACCACAAGCAAACCTATTACAGAGCCACCTTCCTCCCAAGAACAGCTGGTCTCTGGAATAAGCTTCCAACTGAAGCGAAGTCAGCAAAATTGAAACTATCGCAATTCAAGAAATATGTAATTAGCTATTATCATAATCAACTGTCACAGTATAAACCTCATTAATTCTTTACTTGACTATTGAACCCTATTTTAGATAATAAATTTATATATACAGTGAGAGTAAAAAGTATTTGATCACTTGCTGATTTTGTTGGTTTGCCCACTAATAAAGACATGATCATTCTATACTTTTAATGGTAAATGTATTCTAACATGGAGAGACAGAATATCAAAACGAAAATCCAGAAAATAACTTTTTAAAGAATATATTTTAATTGATTTGTATTTCATTGAGGGAAATAAGTATTTGATCCCTCTAGCCAAAAGCACTTAATACTTGGTGGCAAAGGCTTGCTTTGCAAGCACAGCGGACAGAAGTTTGTTGTAGTTAACCACAAGGTTAGCACACATATCAGGGGGAATTTTGGCCCACTCTTCTTTGCAGATCCTCTCTAAATCATTAAGGTTGGTGGGCTGTCGCTTGGCAACTCGGACCTTCAGCTCCCTCCATAGATTTTCGATTGGATTGAGGTCCGGAGACTGGCTGGGCCACTCCATGACCTTAATGTGGTTCTTCTCGAGCCACTCCTTTGTTGCCTTTGCTGTATGCTTCAGGTCGTTGTCATGTTGGAAGACCCAACCACGGCCCATTTTCAACTTCCTGGCAGAGGGGAGGAGGTTGTCCCTCGGGACTGCACGGTACATGGCTCCATCCATCTTCCCACTGATGCGGTGAAGTAGCCCTGTGCCCTTGGCAGAGAAACACCCCCAAAACATAATGCTTCCACCTCCATGCTTGACAGTGGGCACAGTGTTCCTGGGGTCATAGGCAGCATTTTTCTTCCTCCACACATGACGAGTAGAGTTTAGGCCAAATAGTTCAATTTTGGTCTCGTCTGACCACAGAACCTTCTCCCAATCACTTTGTACATCTTTGAGGTGATCATTGGCATACTTTAGGTGGGCCTCCACGTGTGCCTTCTTAAGCAGGGGTACCTTTCGGGCACTGCAGGATTTTAATCCATTGTGGCGCAAAGTGTTGCCAATTGTTTTCCTGGTGACTGTGGTCCCAGCTGCCTTGAGGTCATTCACTAACTCCTGCTGTGTGGTTGCAGGCCGATTTCTCACAGTTCTCATGATCATTGCCACCCCACGAGGTGAAATCTTCTGTGGAGCACCAGACCGAGGTCTATTGACGGTCATGTTATACTTCTTAAATTTTCTCACAATTGCACCAATGGTTGTTACTTTAATCTCCAGCATCTTGCTAATGTTTTTGTAGCCCATTCCAGATTTGTGCAGGTCAACAATCCTGTCTCTGAGGTCCTGAGAGAGTTCTTTGGTCTTACCCATGTTGGAGAGTTTGGAATCTGTCTGATTGTCTGATTCTGTGAACAGGTGTCTTTCATACAGGTGATTAGTTAGAACAGGTGTCTTCAATTCAGGTAACAAGTTGATTGGGAGCGTCTAACTGGTCTGTGAAAGCCAGAACTCCTAATGCATACTAGGGGATCAAATACTTATTTCCCTCAATGAAATACAAATCAATTAAAATATATTCTTTAAAGTTTATTTTCTGGATTTTCTTTTTGATATTCTGTCTCTCCATGTGAGAATACATTTACCATTAAAAGTATAGAATGATCATGTCTTTATTAGTGGGCAAACCAACAAAATCAGCAAGGGATCAAATACTTTTTACTCTCACTGTGTATATATATACGAAAGTCCTGTAGCTTCTACCTGTCTCAAAATTTAGTTTTAGAAATTTTATTATTACTTGATTCTTGTTTCATTTTCTTTTTAACTGTATTTATATACATTGTGACTAATAAATAAAAAAAAAAAAAAGAGGGTTATGTTAGGGGACCAGGCACTAAGGCAAAAATTAGGGCACCAAGCACCATGGAACATTATTATGGGGCCCAAGCACGGCGGGACCGGCTTTGGGGGGGCCCCCCCAAGCACGGCGGGACTGGATAGGAAAGCAAGTACAGAGGCAAAGATTAGGGCACCAAGGACAATAGTAGGGGCTCAAGCACAGAGTTTTATTCATATTCGCACCAGGGGAAGTATTTTACCTGTGATCAGTTGTTATATTTTTTGGCTTTTTAAATTGTTTTCAGTCTCCTGGGATGTTCCCTACTTTTTCATTTTTGTTCTTTTTGTTTGTTCTTCAGGATATTTTACCTGCTTCACCATTTTTTTTTTCCATCTGTTGCTTTTTGCTGATGTTTGGCACATTTTTGTCTACTTTTTATTGTCTTCTTTTGTCTTTCCTTTTGTTTTTGTTTGTGGGAATATTGCACTTCTTTCCCCACTGTCAGACAGGTTTGACAGACCTGTTAGTCTCAGTCTGTTAATATGGCCAAATGTACGGTTACATCCTACATATGGGAGTTTAATTTGGCTCTCTTTAAATAGGCTACAAAGCTCATCCTGTCTCTCCACTGGGCATATTCTTCAATTATAAATTAAAGATTTTTTAACATAAATTTATTTTTCAGTGCATCATTTAGTAGGTCATTGTCTTACATGCATTCTTTTACTACCATAAAAATCCCATGAAATCCTCCATCACTGCGTGCAGCTCCATTTCATGTTTAATTCTTTCCCAATAGGCACCTTCACCAAAATCCAGACCCCGCAACGATCACGGAAGGAGCGGCCAGTCAGGGTAAGTGTGTGTGTGTGTGTGTGTCCTGTTAGTATTAGACACCTTAAAGGTGCACTATGTAGGATTTAGGGGGATGTATTAGCAGAAATGGAATATAGTATTCATTAGTGTGAAATTACCTGTTATATCAACCTGTTTGGCATTTTTACAAGTTGCAGCTCGACTCAGTCGCTAAAATAAACCAAAAAAGTGGCCACGCGTGCCATGCCACAGCTCTTCAGACAGGGATTATTGCACCTCCTGTCCACCGTAGGTTCTAATACACTCTTGGAAGGAAAGGATGAGGGAGGGGTGTTCAGTTGGTGGCAGTCTATCTGCAACCTCACCTCTAGATGCCTCTAAATCAGACCTGGGCATTTTACGGCCCGCGGGCCGCATCCGGCCCTTTGGTTCATTCTGACCGGCCTGCGTAAGGTTAATTAGAAATTACAAAATAAATGTATTTTCTAATTTTACCTCATGCATGGATTGAATGTGCATTGCTTTTATTTTGAAGTTGTGTTCAATAAAAACGCAATGCGCGCGACATGAACATGACATGAAATCCCACGAAACCTAATCCCGCAATAACTACTTCCGTAATTTGTCCAGACCAACCACAAACTTGTACGTCATCCTTCAAACGGTCCAGCCAATCACATAGCGTGACGTCACCAGCAGGCGCCGGAGCCCGAGCCGATCTGTAGATCTGATTCCTACACCGAATCGACTGATGATCATCTGTCAGCTGTGCTTCGCATCTCCACCTCAGACATTCAGCCTGACTCTGATGCACTCGTTAAAGACCAACAGAGACGAGATTTCTCTCACTGAACAAATAAAAAACTGAAAAACACCAAATGAGGTGATTAGACTACAAATGTGGGCATCATTATTATAATATGATGTATCTTGCTTGATATTTGGAGTAGAAAGACAATATTGTGATGTCTTTATTGTGTTTTGGGGTGAATGTGACTGAAAAAAAAATGGTACAAACGTTCACATTTTGTTAACCATTGTTTTGGGAAATTTGATTGAATAAATGACATTTTTTGTAAGGCAACCTCGTTTTTTCCATACTCTTACCAGTCTTAGCAGCTTGTAAAAACAATGATATTTACTGCTTTATATAAAGAAATACAATTAATATTATGCAGAATTTAGTTCAGCCTTTTGGTCCGGCCCTCCACTAAATTTTCTGTTTCTCATGTGGCCCCATGGAAAAAATAATTGCCCACCCCTGCTCTAAATCTTACATTGTGCACCTTTAACCAAAAATCTAACAGTTGAACTGATGAAATTGTTTTGAACAAGTATCTGATTATAAGATGTATATCTTTTCTTCTGTTCAGTCTCTCACCTCCTCAGTACAAACTCCACAGCTTCAGCCTCCTCAACTATAACAAGGAAAGAATAGAGGGAAAGGTCAGTGTGTGTGTGTGTGTGTGTGTGTGTTTTTTTTTTTTTTTTTAAGTTAGGCTCGTAATTATTAGGTTGTACATAATGGTGTGATGTTTCTTTTTGGAGGAGTGTGTGTTACACAGAGTTTTTCCTTTGGAGCCCTGGTTAAAAAATATCCAGTACTGTGCAAAAGTCTCTTTGGCTCCTTTTTTTTTTTTTTTTTTTCTTTTCCCTTTTCATCATGCTTTTGTAACAGTTCCTGATCTGGGTGGAGCACAGAAGCACGGTAGGTGAGAGTTGATGTTTACACACAAACACTTTATTGAGGTTTTCCGCTTTCTTTCTTTTTCTTTTCTTTCTTTCACTCACTCACACATGCGTTGTGGTCAGGGAGAGAAGGCCTTTTCTCTGCTCTCTCTCTCCTTTTATGCTCTGTCCCTGTAAAGCTGGGCGTACACTGCAATTTTTTTTTCAATCGCGGTATTCAGCTGCTGCTCACACTGTACGAGTGAACCGCAGGGGTAAACAGCACGCAGCTTACGATTCCTGTTCTCACACTATACGATCGGATGCGATGCTCAGGATTTCAAACAGGTTTGATTTTCATCCGATCGATCGGGAGGAGGTCGTGAGGTGTTAATCGCTTGCCGTTACCCCATGTATACTACACGATCCGAGACGCACGATTGAGCCAAAACTCGGCCCGATCTCCAAAATAGTCGCACGAGTGAAAATCGTGTCAAAATCGGGCCAAAAATCACACAGTGTATGCCCAGCTTAACACACACACACATTAATTGACAGCAGGTGGAATGACTTAAGGGGTGTTCACACGGCAACTTTTACTCCGGTGTAGCACCGGGGCTGCCCCGGTAGAGCGTTCACACGGTACAAAGTTATACCGGTGTAGCCCATGAAAGCTGCTTAAACCGGTGCAAATCTAACCCTGCTCGGGAGGTGGTTTAAGAAATTTACTCCGGAGTAAATGCTAGTTTGCGGGGCAGTACCGATATAAAATGGGACGTCTGAACGCTACAGGGGTAGACTCGCTACGCGCGAGGAGAGTTGATTACATACGGGCATTGCATAATTTTGCATCCTGGTATTTTGCGCTTCCAAAATGGCAAATATCAACAACAACAGAACTGCGTGTCTTCCAGTGTTGCCAGATTGGCAGTTTTAAGTGCATTTTGGCAGATTTTAACATATTTTGGGATGGAAAAAGTCAGCAATATCTGGCAACACTGGTGTCTTCATCCACATTGTTTTCCCGGCGCTTGGTGATGCCATGACAACCGGGAAAAGGAAGTACATTTTCACGCATGCGCATATTTCATTTCCGCATTATTACTATCAGAAATGATAGTAATAATGATAGGAAATGATAATAATAAAAGGAAATGATATCAAAACTTTATTACTATCAAAGGAACTATCGCAGAAACTGCCGTGTGACCGCAAGTGAGGCTGCACCGGTGCTAACACGCTTCTCTCTAGTAAGCAGGGTTGTGACGTGTGAACGCTCCACAAAATTTACACCGGTGTAAGATATATCGCAACAAAATACATCGGTGCAGCATCGATGCAAATATGTGCCGTGTGAACAGGGCTTTAGCCACTTACCTTCCCCGACTCCGCCCTCCATTCACAGACTGCTGCTTGGCCACGCCCCCACTGACACAACTTTTGTTCTAGATTTCTGTTTTATGACTTTGACGTTACCGAGTCAGTACAAAAACATTTTAGAGTCCAAACGTTCGTTTTCCAGCACAAATTTAAATGTTAGAGAAAAAAACAAGTTTGTGTCTGAGCAGTATATTCATAAGAGAGAACTTTTCCGATTAAAAAACAGAAAAGGCTGCTGGGTTTTGGTGTAAAATGAAGACGCAAGTGTGACAGTCAAAGTGTCCAGAAGAACTGTGGCTGGTTCTGGAAGATGCTCAGTAAAACCTACAGATCATTTCCGCACTCACTGGACCTCAGACTACTATTTTTTTAAAGCAAAGGGAATTTCATCTCGCACCAAATATTGGCTTTGTTTCATTTATTATGGCTCACTGATTAAAAAAAATACTATAATGTTGAAACATTTCATTTCTTTTTTTAAACCATTTTTGCTCCATAGCATTTCTTTACATGTGCCTAAGACTTTTGCACAGAACTGTATCAGTAGTTTTATAATTAAGTTATTCCATGAAATCGAGTCGTACGTGAGCTGATAGCTGACCAGGCGAGTTGTCTATAAGCCATGTACAATGTGAGCGAGTAGAATAACTGTTTTTTTCTCTCCACATTCACTGGATGTTGAGAAACGGCATTATTTTTTTGCAAATTCGATAAATTAAAAACTTCATACAAAAAGTCGTACAAAATCATTTCTGCTTGGAATGTAAACTAACCAGCGAAATGACAGGAGCAATTTGTGAAAAAATGCATTAAAAATAATTCTTTGAGGGGGGGGAGATACTTTTATTCCATGTTTTGTTGGGGTGTTTGTATTTTTTGGGGTTTTGTTTTCGAGTAGAGTTTTTATTTCGTCCTCAGTTGGTTCAGCAACGCGCTCCGCCATTTTGTTTTTCTCTACTCACGGTATATGCACTGATATCCTAGTAGTAGAGCAGCTAATCAGAGCGCGCGATTGCTCATATCCGGTGAATGTGGACAGAATAAATCCAGTTATATATGGAATTGTTTTAGGACTGTTTGCACAAATTAACAACAAATAGTGTTGACCAAATAAAAATACAGGCTTAGAATGTTCGCTTTGTAGATGTGGCTGTACCTTGAGCTTTGAAATCTTTTTCTTTCAAGAGTGAACCGAGATTTAAAACAAGATTTAAATGTTTAAAATGGATGTTTTACATTGAGGAAAATTGTATCTTATACCCTGCTTTCCTTTACATATCAGAGGAACTGATAGACGGTGAAAAGCCCCACCAAAACAGGGTTTAAATTTTAATGCGTTTTTGGTTCATGGTACTGTAACCTTACGTTTGTTTGCTTGTTTGTCTGTCTGTTTTCTGTCCACAGATTGGTGACTATAAGAGAAATAGACGGGATCCACCACCAGACCTGCTGAACCAGCATAAAGAGATTTGCCACCACCTGTACTGGCAAAAATCCTACTTGGAGAGAGGATCTGCAGCGGTGTTAACAGGTAACGCGCGCGCACACCATCCGGCAATGATACAAATCTTCATGGATTATAAGATTACAAAATAAAGTAAGATGATATTTTGCCCTCCAAGAGGTATATGGTCTCGTTTTGTTTCATTTATGCTTATGATGCATGACGGTAAACGTTAAAAGTGACCAATGACATCACACACTTCAATATTTATAGCTCACGAAGAAAAAGGTGTGGCTAATGGGTCCATTACATAATGTGACCCTTTTCATGATGATGGTGCAGTAGGCTGTGTATATTGCGGTCGTTACCATTTTAAAAAAGCCAGATAGGCCACGCCCACAAAAGAAAAGCCGGATGTAATTGGTCACTTGCCAGTGTGAACATGGTGATGGTACAGAAAGTACGACGGATCAACTAGAGCATGATTCCCCCCCCCCCCTCGCTCTCTCTCCCCTTCTTTCTTTTAGAGTATGAAGGTGTGCTAAAAAAGTTCGCTCATGGTCTCGAAGATTCAGTGCAGAAGTTTTCCAGTGAAGGCAACAGAGTGAGTAAATACACACTCGCACACCATCGTAAACACGCTGCTGTTCCTTTCTAGTTATCTTTATCGCTCTGTCTGTATCCAGGAAGCAGCTAAAGATGCTCTCGGAAGGCTGAAGCTGGTGCGGGCTGAGGTATGTTTACTGATTTACCCGGTTACCAGTTAACTAGCCGAATTTAGCGGAGCAGGTTATGGCTGTCGAGTAGGGTGCATCAGTTGCCCTCACTTTCATAAAATCTGATGCATTTTTGTTTGGGTGTTCTTTTTCACCAATAAAGACAATTTTTTTGACCATATTCAAAGTCTAATGGTGGCACCATGAGGTAGAGCCCTGCACTCCCGCGGGAGTCCCGCGGGACCCGACGCAAAGCAGTGCGGCGCGGGACAAATTCTGAAAGCTCATTGCGGGCGCGAGCGGGAGGGGGAGCGCACAATGCGGGCAGGAGAGGTGATAAGCTGCAGTCCCGCTAACTAAAAACATGTTTAAAATAAAATTTATAAATTATTAATTTATGTCTATCGTATATAATTTGTGCTGGATATTTTATTTGGCATTAATAAAAACATTTTAAGATGCCTGAATTTGCGGATGTGGTCTAATCTCGCGTACGTTTCCGATTCCTTTCCACTCTTCCGTGTTTGAGGTCTCCGATCATGGCAGAAGAGCAGAGCTCCTCTAGTGAAGCTCACAGTGCTTCAGAAGTAAGTGCTGCTTTAAAAAGAGGTACATTTACCGTTAAAAAGTCAAGAGTATTAGTCCTAAGTATTAAAAAGTATTAACTAGTATTAAAAAGGACTGTGTATCACACAGATTGTTCAATTTAAAGCTAGAAATAGGGCTGTGCCGATAGACGATGCCATCGACGATGGTGGTCATCCATCACGATGGAGAGCCACCATCGTGATACCACGCCCCCTCCTGTCATAAACATGCATATACGGTATCATCTGGGCCTATTTAACCTAAAAAGTTAGTTTTTTGTTAGTTTAGTTAGTTAGTTTTGTTTAATATATAAATATATTATATAACATATATAAATACATACTTATATAAATCATTATAAAGTAATATCCTATTACCGCTTGTTCACGTAGGCTATGGTGCAGGGACGTGCTAGTGAACATAACGTGGTTACACAAATACAGTATGCTACTAATAATAAATTTCGACTTCATTTTTTAGCCTACACTATACTTTTAATGTAAAATTTGTCATGTTGTTCAAACAAATAGCCACTATTAACAGTCGGGAAATATTGCACCTTATCAAACGGCAGTGAAGCGCAGACTTCGGCAGAAGTCAAATAACTTTAATCTGGTAAACAGGCCTACTTTCAGACTCAAAATGGTCCACTCTAAGCCATAATGTCAAACCAAATGGAAGAATGAAGGTGATTCTGATAAATGTAAAGACAGTTAAAAAAAACAATATTAAATCATGATTTTAAAAGCTGGCGCAATAATTCAAACACTAATAAATTGGAAAAATTAGCGCGTTCAAGTGCGCACTAAAGGCCGAAACGCATCTTCAATTGATATGGTGTAAATAAACAATGAGTAATAGCTTAAGTGTAGTTTCTTCTCATAGTTTGAATACTAGTCTTTCATTGTTAGAGCAGATTAATATCTTGCCGTGATCAGTGAGTGCTCGGGGAGGTTCATTTCCACCTGCGCTTTGCGCAGCTCATTTCTCCGAAGCCAGCTGTGCGCAAACGCAGTGTTGACTGCTCGGCAAACTCCAAACGCTCGGTCTGTACTGGCCCTCTGTTGCGCAAGCGAGTTGGTTATGGCCAGGTTCAAATTGTGCCCAAAACAACTTAACCACGGCCATTTCAATTGCCTGATGGCTGTGACAATATTCGCCCCATTGTTGCAGGCGATCTTTTTCTCCTCTATTTTCCATTCGGCAAGTGTCTCGCGCAATGCGTCTTCTAAATTGTCCGCTGAATGTGTCTCTGGCATGAAACTCGTCTGCAGGCATTTGGACTGCATTGCCCACTCTCGGTCCACATAATGTACGGTAGCTGACATATAAGGCATCATGTTGCAGCTGGACCACATATCCGTTATCAAGGCCAAATATTCCACATCACCTAGCGCTTTTTTTTTCCTTTACGTGCCAAAGCCTCGGATGAGTATCTAATACTTTTAATAATAATAATAATAATAATAATAATAATATATTTAATAACGTAGTATTAAAATCCCCCCCGCCCACGATATCATCGTCCATCACGATGTTTGCACTGTAAACATCGTCGATGCCAATTAAGGGGACATCGCACAGCCCTAGCTAGAAATAGACAGTGTATAATCTGAGGAGCTGGTTGTGGTTGCGCAGCACTTCATATGAGAGGAGAATGAAATTGCGGTTGGAATCATAACGCCACAGACTCGGAAGTGGGAGTGTGAGTGCGCAAAGCGAGAGCTGTCAATCACAGCGAGAGCTGTCAATCATGAGCGCATGCAGCGCTCAACTTGGAATGTGTCAGCAGAATGTCAGAGTCTAAACAATAAACTTACAATAAATGAAGGATCGGTCAGTGGAGAGCTCAGCTAAGCTCAGCATGTTTAATTCCCCAAGCCAATGACAAGAACTTTCGTGAGAAATAACGCGAACGTCTGCATCATGCGGGATTTGCAGGTGGGAGCGGGACAAAATATGGCAGGTGCGGGCGGGAGCGGGACTGAAAATCATAATTCTTTGCGGGAGCGGGCGGGAGCGGGACTGCACAGTACGGGAGCGGGACTGAAAATTCTGTCCCGCGCAGACCTCTACCATGAGGTTCATTTTTTTGCCAAAAAACGCTTATTTTATGTTTTCGCGTGAGGTTTGAATCACAATGTTGGACTCCGTTTATTGATTTCTTGTGGCCTTCAAACTGGAAAACTTCATAGGTGAAGACTCCTGGCTGTTCTTTGCAGCTTTTGATATATTTGATGATCATCTGCTCTCAACACCAGTGTCACAATGGGATGGCTTGGCATCTTACCAGAGGATAAAGGCAACACTCACAAACTTCATTGTGACAAATGATGTGGCAGAGCGTGGGGTTAAACTGGCCCATGAGAAAGTTGGTTCTGCCACAATAGAAGAAAGATTCCAGAACATTGTGCAAGTTGTAGCAAAAGACAGAGTAATGGTTCCAAATCTGAGACGGCCACATAGGAAATAGACATTGAGAATTTGCTTCTTGACATTTCACTTGTATCTTCAGTTGTCTTGAAAACAGGTAATCCAGCATCATTATAACGTTAATAGGGGCGAGCACGGGCGGCACGGTGGTGTAGTGGTTAGCGCTGTCGCCTCACAGCAAGAAGGTCCTGGGTTCGAGCCCCGTGGCCGGCGAGGGCCTTTCTGTGCGGAGTTTGCATGTTCTCCCCGTGTCCGCGTGGGTTTCCTCCGGGTGCTCCGGTTTCCCCCACAGTCCAAAGACATGCAGGTTAGGTTAACTGGTGACTCTAAATTGAGCGTAGGTGTGAATGTGAGTGTGAATGGTTGTCTGTGTCTATGTGTCAGCCCTGTGATGACCTGGCGACTTGTCCAGGGTGTACCCCGCCTTTCGCCCGTAGTCAGCTGGGATAGGCTCCAGCTTGCCTGCGACCCTGTAGAACAGGATAAAGCGGCTACAGATAATGAGATGAGATGAGGGGCTAGCACATGCATAGGCGGCAAGCTTAAAACCAGGGTTATAGCATTGATTGATAGATAATGCTAGTGACACCCTAAAATAAACCTCCAAATATTTTTAGACATTCTAGACATACTGTCTACAGCAGGGGTTTTCAAAGTGTGGGAGAGTCAGCCCCCCCTCGGAGAGCAAATAAACAACAGCGCCCCCCCTCACAATTTTTGTTGTTGCTATACTTAATGTTCCATTCGTATTTTTAAAAAAATGGTTGTTGTACACATTATTTTTTTTTCTTTTACACATTTTAAACATCTGTGCTTTTTAAAACATCTTGTTTTACACATTTTAAACATCTCATAGCATCATTAGCTAGCACCTCTTGGCAGACAACACACTGTGGCAGTGGAGCATCTTCAGATCCAGTCCATAAAAATCCAAACTTTAAATAATCGTGGTCATACTTCCTTCTTTTTTCAGTCCCCCAGGATTCCGCGGGCCTTTTTTGTGATTGTTGCGGGCTAAAATGTCTGATGTTGCGGGGGGTTTTCCAAAAAAATTGCGATGAAAGTTGCGGTGTTTTTTAGGTTTTTGTTGCGATTACATTGCGGGAGGAAGTGAAAGTTGCGAGAAATTGTTGCGATTTTCTTTTTGTGATTAAAATTGAGTGATATGTTAAATATTAAGTTATTACTGAAAAACTATTGATTAAAAAAAACAGACACTGAGAAATGGTCCTATAAACAACTTTACCAATATAAAAGATTACCAGGACTACAAAAATGCAGAAAACTAGGTTTTACTTATCCAAATGCACCTGTTGGTTCAAAAGTTAAAGTGCAGAGAACCTCACAGCACAACATGAAGTTACCTTCAAGTATAATATAAATGCCTCAGCTTTCATGTAAGAAAAAAAAACTATTAATACTAGTACTGTGTGCAGGCAGTCTCTCCTGAAGACTAAATTAAACAATAATTATAAACTAATAAAATAAATGGCTCAGGCTTCATAGAAGAAAAAAAAACAATTGGAACAGAATCTCACAGTATGATGCTGAAGCTGCCTAAACAATGGAAAATAAAATACCATTTTGGCAAAAATGTTGGCATCCATTAATTTCTTGTATTAAGTAAAAAAATAATGTAAAGTGCGCACAGTCCTTCACTGTAAACATTGTCTCGCACATGCAGTGTTGCCAGATACTGCTGACGTTTTCCAGCCCAAAATGTGTTCAAAACCTGCCAAAATGCACTTGAAACCGCCCAATCTGGCAACACTGCGCGCATGCTGCTTCTCTTGAACGTATACATGGAAGTAAGGCGGAAGGTAGTTTGTCGACGTCACCAAGACGACGCCAACGATTGGTCAAATTTGCGGGAAGGTTGCGGTGATTGGATATAATTGCAACACTGCCCTGAATTCGCGGGGATTGGTTGAATTTGCAAATCGCAACATCGTGAAATCCTGGAGGCTCTGTTTTTTTGCTTGGCCCAGACTCTGTCTCCTCACTCACTGTAGCTTTAGGTGCTAAAAATCGATCCATTTTGTCTCTGGCAAAGGCTAGCTGAAGTTCGCTAAATGTCCGCAATAGTAACTTATTCTGGTTTATTTTTCCTCACGTTGCGCCCCCCTGAAGAACTCTGGCGCCCCCCAGGGGAGGCGCGCCCCACACTTTGAAAAGCCCTGGTCTACAGTATCTAAGATATTTGGTATACTCTATAAGGTGCCATAATGTTTCATGAAAAGTGATCGAAATTTTGTCATAAAAGTCATAAAATAGCAGCTTTTTCCATAACTTTGAGCTCCTGGTGCCACCATTTAACTTTTGAATTTTGTCAAAATATTTCACCCAGTGTGTTTTCTTACCAAAAGGAACATAAAAACAAAACTGCATCATGATCGGAGGAACTTTTCATTTTTAGGGGGAAACTGATGCACCCTACTGTCGAGCTAACTTTGAGCCTCCTTTTGAAGAAATTCAAAACAAGCCTCCATTTTTGGTGTCGCAGATGAGCAAATGTTTGAAGGTTTTTCTTAGAACGTGTTTTTCAGTATCAGGCCTTAAACATGGTATTAAGTTCTAATCACAGAGATGTGAGAACTTGCAGTTAGGAGTCATCTCGTCTGCTCTTGCCACTGAGAATTCTGGGTTCCAGGTGTTTGAACCGTCTCGGTACTGGCACTGCAGCTAAAACCTGCAAGCAAACAGGAACGCAGATTGAGGCACATTCGAAGTGTGTGCTTTAACACTCTTTTTTTTTTTTTTTTTTTTCTCAGATGGAGTCTCTGAGGAAGAAGCGTGCTGCGTGAGCATGTGCAGGAGGTGGAACTTCACTGTGCATTGGAGAACTGTTCTCACACACAGGGGCAGTCAATAACTCTCTCTCACACACACACACGTACTTCATTTCCTTCTCTTCCTCACAAATGCACCTTAAGCATATCACACACATCTCTGTTTCTCATCTCTGCTCTCTCACGCCTCTTATCCAAACACTCCTGATATTTTAATCCAGACTCGGAATCACCTGAGATTCACTGGACTACTTTACTACTCTGTATGGAAGGCCAATGAGGCCACGAGTAGTTATTATTTTGTTTCTTTTCTCTTCAGCTGAAGTGTAGCTGTGTAACCCTGTGTTTGTGTGGGAGAGGGACGTGAACAGTGATATCATTATATATTAACCTAGCTACAATTAAATGTAACTTTTTTTTTAATCAACTTTATGCAAATTAGTTCTGAAGCACATCCAAATGATTAGTATTCCGAGATAACCTACAATTTCTTATTGAAACAGCAGCAGTCCAGGCAACACGCGTGCACACACTTCTCACTTGCTAGTGAGCAAGAGGTCCCAGTCGCTAACTATGGAATCAATTTTGTGCCAAAATGTTCATACAATACTTTTGAAATATCAGACAAAACAACAAATCAAAATACAAAAAAAGAAAAAAAAAGTTAATTTTTTTAGACTGGCAAACAAATTATTTGTGTAATCGTGCAAAAAAGTTTTGTTTGACGTAATTTATTTTGGTTGCGATTCCAGCTTTCTCGTTTGCGCTCCCTGACTTTTTGCTTGCAGTTTTGGCACAAACTTCACGTGTGGGTGGGCTGTCCAGGAATGCATTCCCATTGGCTAACTTGTGTTTGACTGACAGCTACGCTCAGCCATTCCCTACTCGGATTCTGGCGGACTGTTTGACGAGTGACCGATCCATTGCCGGTAAACAAGGATGGAGTGGACTTCAGTGGTGACTATGATATTGAATTTACACTTTGTTGAATTAATTCAATATCATAGTCGCCACTGAAGTCCACTCCATCCTTGTTTACCGTCAATGGATCGGTCACTCGTCAAACAGTCCGCCAGAATCCGAGTAGGGAATGGCTGAGCGTAGCTGTCAGTCAAACACAAGTTAGCCAATGGGAATGCATTCCTGGACAGCCCACCCACACGGGAAGTTTGTGCCAAAACTGCAAGCAAAAAGTCAGGGAGCGCAAACGAGAAAGCTGGAATCGCAACCAAAATAAATTACGTCAAACAAAACCGAGAAAGACGCGGAACAAAAATAAAAGGTTTCTGAAGAGTAATAGACTGAGATTTTGCACGATTACACGAATAATTTGTTTGCCAGTCTAAAAAAATTGACTTCTTTTTTTGTATTTTGATTTGTCGTTTTTGTTTGATATTTCAAAAGTATTGTATGAACATTTTGGCACAAAATTGATTCCATAGCTAACTAGCGTGGTTTCTGAATGGTTTATTACACGACGGGTGAAATTCGCAAAGAAAGGAATCCGTTTGATGAACAACTTCGCCGCTCACAATCTGCGACTCTGTGCATGCAGTCGATGATCTCTGTCACGATTCTTATTTCAAGAGAATTAAAAGGAAAACGATGGAGGATCGTCATTAAACGTGCCATCTGTGTATGCGACGTCTGTATGATCAGAATCGGGTGACTAAAGTGTCGTACTAGCGTGAAGCACTAGTTATTGTTCTGAATGTCTGCTTTTTTTTTTTTTTGAGTCATGTGACCCAGGGCTTTAATAACAGAAGATTTTAGCCTGAAATGAAATGTACACACTACAAGACATGTTTACTTATTTACTATAAAGCTAATGCAGCTAACAAGTAACTGACACACTTTTATTTTATTGATATACGAATCAAAATGGAGCTATGTGTTTTATCTGACTCATGTTTGATGTACAAGTTGCACCTCCTTCCTGAGTCTCGTGCTGGGAACAAACTGTCCTGAGAAACAGGTTGGGCTGGCTTTAAGAGGAAGCAATGTTTGGGTGTCCTTTTTTAAAGCTCTGATTTTGCGTTTTTTTTTTGTCCATGTTCGGAGATAACTGTGTCTCATACTGGGGGGAAGCTGCATCACGAGGTCGTACTGAAACACTCACCAATGCCGCCTGACAAGACACAAGGTTCTGAAGGTTACAGGCTGAAACCTAATCATGAGATCCAGTCGAATTTGTGGTTCGAAGACAAAACTATAGAAGCACCTTGGTATTTAGGCTAAAGGGGTCATGGTGTGCATTTAGTTTTTGGCCAAACTGCTTCTTTAGTTTGCGATAATTTTCACATTTGATGAGGCGTGCAGCAGCAGTACTGCTACGTTTCTGATTTCTCCATCTGCCATCCATCTCCACACACCTCCCTGTGCCTTGTGAGAGAGAGAGAGAGAGAGAGAGGGAGGGAGGTGTAAATCCTTACATTGAGCATATGAAGAGTAATCTGGTCTCTGCACTGGGATCTGCTTAATCCTTCCTTTGTGCATCTCAGCATGCTGTGATACAGGGGAATAGAGGAGGGGTGAGGATCATAGCCCATAATCGAGCATTAACCCTCGTCTGGTTGCCCAGGTGACCTTTGATCTACCATGGAACGGTAAAGCAAACAAACTGACTGTGAGATGTTTCGTAACCAGCATTTGGATAAAGTAACGAAAGTCCAGAGAAGCCATGCATTGTTGTTGTTGTTGCTGCTGCTCCCCCTCCCCGCTGGACTGATGTACACGACTGACACCATATCAGGTTTCAGCTCTCAACACACCTGAGCCAGGTGATCGGGTGCAGATCATTGTCTTCAGGGACCACATAAGGAAATGAGGGCTGTGTCCCAAACACTATTTGTGAGAAAAGAGCTCATTCTGAACCATTTGTGAAATTGATTCATTTTACGACAAACGACGTCAGAACTTTGCGCTCTTGAAGCTTGCTAGCTAATCAGCAGATTAGCGGTTATCGTATGGGAGAGCGTTATAACTGCATAGCTCAGCACCATTAGCTAAAGCCTGACGGAGAACACGGCAATGACGTAAATAAGCATGACCGATATTGTAGCTAATATGGCACTCACTTTCAGCATGCAATCCTTTGAATGCTAATAGGATTCTGTTTCTCAGTGTTAAAACTGACGTACACGTTTGTTGTGCAAATTGTTCGGCTGCTGAAACTAGACCATGTGAGGACTCGAACACCGATGATCCTGAAGTGCGCCCCCTCATGATCGGGAACAAATCCGAGATTTAATGCGTCTCTTTGCAAGGCCGAAAGTGCTTCGGTTTTAGGGAGGGGCTAATTTCCGCTGCCTCGTTCTACCTCGTTTCTCATTCATCAGCCTGTTACTGAGAACTTCATGGTCTGAATCTGTGCCGTCCCAGACTCGAGTTTGACTCCGCTAACGTGGTTGGGTTCCTGTCCGATGTTAACGCAACACCAAAATTGCAGTTCTTTTGAAATGCAAATTAATCAGTTTTGTAAATCTGTAGCTTGACACCATGTGTAAGCTGCTTTTTTTTTTTTTTTTCCCCATGTGGGATTAGAAAAAACATCACATTTTACTTTTCCATGTTGCCATTTTACCTGCAGCGTTTTTACTGTTTGTTTGTAGTTGTGTGTATTTCAGCCCCGCCTCCTCACAGATCTGAGACTCCTTTCCATGACCCCACCCCCTCGGGTTTCTGGACCCATCGTACAATGATGACAAAACCGTACAGAGTATAATACAAGCTTTTATGATATAGACACAAGTGTTTTACTGCGAAACGAGCTCCATCCGGGACGTGGAGAACCAAAACCGTGACCTCAGTCTCTATCTGTCATTCATGAGGAAATTGATGAATTGTTTTGATAAATTTGGGGACTTTTTGTTTGTGAATGTGTTGATATAATAAAAAGAAAATCACATGTTGGGTTGAAGATATGAAGTTTATCTTCTCCTGATGAAAAACTCGCATTAATACATCGCGGATCCGGGTGGCATATTTAAATAATATTGGCTGGGTTTGAGTGGTATATCAGATATATTCCATTCAGCTAGCATGATACTGAACAAGGTGAAGACGAGCAGCAGAATGGAATATATCTAATATACCATGAAAAAAGCAAATTATTATTATTATACACATTCCTTTTGGGTGTTCAACGCATCTTTCTCTTTCAAAATTCTCTCAATTTTATGTATTTAACGAAGCAAACCTGGTGGGTATGTTTGTTTACAAACTGTCCCAGTCGCTCGCTAGCACGGAAGTTTTCCATCTCCGACGTGTGACGTCATGTCTTGACAACCATGCAATATCGTAAACCATCTTCAATGCTCATTCTCCATTGGGTACAGTGACATAATACACATAGGATAAGCGATATGCTAACAATATTGCATGCTATTAAATCAAATGAATGAAACCCGCTAGAAGGGAATAGAACGTTTTTATTCCATGGAAAAAGTGTCCTGCATGTACAACCCCAATTCCAAAAAGGTTGGGACGCTGTGGAAACTGTAAATAAAAACAGAATGCGATAATTTGCAAATCATGGAAACCCCATATTTCATTGAAAATAATACAAAGACAACACGTCAAATGTTGAAACTGAGAAATTGTATTGTTTGTTGAAAAATGTATGCTCATTATGAATTTGATGTCAGCAACACATTTCAGAAAAGTTGGGACAGGGGCAGGTTTACCACTGTGTTGCATCACCTTGACTTTTAACAACACTCTGTAAATGTTTGGGAACCGAGGAGATCAATTGCTGTAGTTTTGAAAGAGAAATGTTGTCCCATTCTTGCCTGATATACAATTTCAGTTGATCAACAGTTCAGGGTCTCCTTTGTTGTATTTTGTGCTTCATAGTGCACCAAATGTTTTAAATAGGAGACAGGTCTGGACTGCAGGCAGGCCAGTTTAGCACCCAGACTCTTTTACTACGGAGCCATGCAGTTTTAATATGTGCAGAAAGCGGTCTGGCGTTGTCTTGCTGAAAGAAGGAAGGCCTTCCCTGAAAAAGATTTTGTCTGGATGGCAGCATGTTGCTCTGAAACATGTAGATATCATTCAGCATTAATGATGCCTTCCCAGATGTACAAGCTCCCCATGTCATGTGCACTAATGCCCCCTCATACCATCACAGATGCTGACTTTTGAACTGTGCACTGATGATAAACCGGATGGTCCCTCTCCTCTTTAGCCTGGAGGACGTGGTGTCCATGATTTCTAAAAAGAATTTTTAATTTTGATTCATCAGACCTCGGGACAATTTTCCACTTCACTTCAGTCCATTGTAAAAGAGCTCGGGCTCAGAGAAGGCGGCGGTGTTTCTGGATATTGTTTCTGTCTGGTTTTAACTTGCATTTGTGGATGCAGTAATGAAGTGTTTTCATACATGATGGTTTTCTGAAGTGTTCCTGAGCCCATACAGTGATTTCCACTACAGACACGTGTCTGCTTTTAATGCAGTGTCTCCTGAGGGCCTGAAGATCACAGGCATCCAATGTCAGTTTTCAGCCTTGTCTCTCGCATACAGAGATTTCTCCAGATTCTTTGAACCGTTTTAATGATATTATGGACCATAGATGATGTGATCCCCAAATTATTTGCCGTTTTACATTGAGGAATGTTATTCTTAAATTGTTGCACTGTTTGCCCACACAGTCTTTCACAGAGCAGTGAACTTCTCCCCATCTTTACTTCTGAGAGACTCCGCCTCTCTGGGATGCTCTTTTTAGACCCAGTCATCTTACTGACCTGTTGACAATTAACCAGATTTTTTTTTTTTTAGCATTACGCAACTTTTCCAGTCTTTTGTTGCCCCTGTCCCAACTTTTTTTGAAACGTGTTCCTGACATCAAATTCAAAATCAGCATATATTTTTCAAAAAACAATAACATTTCTCCGTTTCAACATTTGATATGTTGTCTTTGTACTATTTTCAATGAAATACAGGGTTTCCATGATTTGCAAATCTTCATATTATTTTTTTAATTTGTTTTACAGTGTCCCGACTTTTTTGGAATTGGGGTTGTATAATAATTCCTGATATTTCACTCCGATGATGTCACTCCCAGTGTTTTTCTGCTGACTAGATAGAGGTGTTTGTCAGAATGGTTCAAAATTAATTTTTTTTTTTTTGTGGATGTCCATATAATATAAAGGATGTTTTCTTGTATTGAAAAATGTCACTTGTTTGCTCCGCTCACTTGTGATGTATACATTCACCACTCAAAGATAAACTTCATATCTTCGCCCCACCGTGTAATATTCATATATTACATGTTCATGAAGGTGGTTCCTCACGGACGTCTTCATACTAAACATCTTGACGTGTTAAGCTAGAATGTTTGTCATCACAAGGTTTTGGGACTGTAACGTTTTTAACTTTCCACACTCCCTCCTCCAGAATACTGAATAATAAGCCAATCTGTACAAATGTACAGTATGTATTAAAGTATGTGGTTTGGGTTTTTTTTTTTGTAGTGACCCTGTAACACTGTGTATCTGTCTGAGGTGATGGCTTTGATTTCTTACTGTAGAATGTATGAGACAGATGGATTTGGGTAAATGTCTTATTCAGATGACTTTAATAAAGTATGAAGCCTGTCTGGTTGTGGGTGTGTTTTGATCTCGGGTTGGGAATGAAATGTCCTCTGGAGGACAGGAATATCTGATATTTATGGAAATCCGTGTGGAAATATGCAACAGCCACAAATCAGACTTTAGATGAAGAAGCAGCCTTTATTTGTCACATGCGCAGTCGAGCACAGTGAAATTCACCCTCTGTATTTAACCCATCTGAAGCAGTGAACACACGTGCGCGCGCGCACACACCCAGAGCAGTGGGCAGCCACACTACAGCGCCCGGGGAGCAGTCAGGGGTTCGGTACCTCGCTCAAGGGCACCTCAGCCCAAGGCTGCTCCATGTTAACCTAACTGCCTGTCTTTGGACTGTGGAGGAAACCCATGCAGATACGGTGAGAACATGCAGACTCCACACAGAAAGGCCCTCGTCAGCCACTGGGCTCGAACCCAGAACCTTCTTGCTGTGAGGCGACAGTGCTAAGATTGGAGCATTATTTAGATCATAAAGACACTCGGGTGTTGAACTAGTGTGTGTGTGTGTGTGTGTGTGTGTTTTTTTTTGTTTTTTTTTATGCCTCCGCCACGGTAAGGTGCAGGAGGCATTATGTTTTCGGATTGTCCGTCTGTCTGTCCTGAAACCTTGTGAACGCGATATCTCTAAGGCAAATGAAAGGAATTCCACCAAACTTTCACCATTTGTGCGCTTTGGGCCAAACATGAACTGATTAGATTTTGAGATCAAAAGGTCTAAGGTCACTGTGAGGTCAAATGTCTGTCCGAAAACCTTGTGAACACAATATCTCCAAGGCTGATGCAAGTAATTTCACCAAACTTTCACCATTTGTGCGCTTTGGGACAAAGATGAACTGATTAGATTTTGAGGTTAAAAGGTCACAGGTCAAGATTACTGTGAGGTCAAATGTCCATCCCCAAACCTTGTGAACGCGATATCTCAAAGACTAATGAAAGGCATTTCACCAAACTTTCACTGTTTGTGCACTTTGGGACAAACATGAACTGATTAGATTTTGAGATCAAAAGGTCTAAGGTCAAGGTCACTGTGAGGTCAAATGTCTGTCCGAAAACCTTGTGAACACAATATCTACAAGGCTAATACAAGTAATTTCACCAAACTTTCACCATTTGGGGACAAACATGAACTGATTAGATTTTGAGGTTAAAAGGTCTAAGGTCAAGGTCACTGTGAGGTCAAATGTCTGTCTGAAAACCTCATCTCATCTCATCTCATTATCTGTAGCCGCTTTATCCTTCTACAGGGTCGCAGGCAAGCTGGAGCCTATCCCAGCTGACTACGGGCGAAAGGCGGGGTACACCCTGGACAAGTCGCCAGGTCATCACAGGGCTGACACATAGACACAGACAACCATTCACACTCACATTCACACCTACGGTCAATTTAGAGTCACCAGTTAACCTAACCTGCATGTCTTTGGACTGTGGGGGAAACCGGAGCACCCGGAGGAAACCCACGCGGACACGGGGAGAACATGCAAACTCCGCACAGAAAGGCCCTCGCCGGCCCCGGGGCTCGAACCCAGGACCTTCTTGCTGTGAGGTGACAGCGCTAACCACTACACCACCGTGCCGCCCCTCTGAAAACCTTGTGAACACAATATCTACAAGGCTAATACAAGTAATTTCACCAAATTTTCACCATTTGGGGACAAACATGAACTGATTAGATTTTGAGGTTAAAAGGTCTAAGGTCAAGGTCACTGTGAGGTCAAATGTCTGTCTGAAAACCTTGTGAACACTATCTACAAGGCTAATACAAGTAATTTCACCAAATTTTCACCATTTGGGGACAAAGATGAACTGATTAGATTTTGAGGTTAAAAGGTCACAGGTCAAGATTACTGTGAGGTCAAATGTCCATCCCCAAACTTTGTGAAGACCATATCTCAAAGGCTAATGAAAGGAATTTCACCAAACTTTCACCATTTGTGCACTTTGGGACAAACATGAACTGATTAGATTTTGAGATCAAAGGGTCTAAGGTCAAGGTCACTGTGAGGTCAAATGTCTGTCCGAAAACCTTGTGAACACAATATCTACAAGGCTAATACAAGTAATTTCACCAAACTTTCACCATTTGGGGACAAACATGAACTGATTAGATTTTGAGGTCAAAAGGTCTAAGGTCAAGGTCACTGTGAGGTCAAATGTCCATCCCCAAATCACAACTTAATAAGGCGTGTAGTCTGGTGGAGGCCGTTGGCGTCGAGTTCTATCTAGTTCTTTAATTCTTTTATTTTCTTTTATTCCCACACCATCTGTCAGAGCGACTGAAGTCTCACGTGTGCGCGCCTATATTAAGGTGACGGGAGCGCGCACACGCGAGACCTGAAAAAAAAAAAAGGTGGGCGTGGCCAAAACCCGAGCCGTCCGTTTCCTGCCGGATTGAGCACGTGCTTCCGCGAGAGGTTCCTCTGTCAAGTCGGTGTGGACTGTTGTGGCTGCTGTCGCGCGCGCAGCCCTTTAAATACCGCACGCACGCACGCGCCAGGCTCGGCCCAGAGACCGGCCCGGTGTCCGAGGGTTCCGAGTTCTTTTCCTTCCCACTTTCTCTTTTCTGTTCTTCCCTCCTCCTTTGTGTCTCTCGTGCAGAACGTTAACCGGAACCTGCGCTCGAGCTGAGCTGAGCTGAGCCGGTGTGAAGCAGGGTCATGACGCTGGAAGCGATCCGGTACCGGGGCGGGTCTCTGCAGATCCTCAACCAGCTGCTGCTGCCGCGGGAGAGCGTGTTCGAGGAGATCCGCTCCGTGCAGGACGGATACGAGGCCATCAAGAGCATGAAGGTACCAAAGAGCAGGAGATCCCCCCCCCCTCTCTCTCTCTCTCTCTCTCTCTCTCTCTCTCTCTCGGTGGCGGCCTTTTATTTCTTTCTTTTTGTTTTTCTTTGTTTGTTTGTTTTTTTTTTTTTAACTGCCCGAGACGGCGCGTGAAGAGCGCGAGCCGCGCAGACGCTTCTTTGTGTCAACAGCTTTTGTTCGCTCGTGCGCGCGCGTGCTCGTGCGTCTCCGCGCTCGCGCTGCGATCAAAGTGAAAGAACCCAATTAAAGTCTGCACTACAAAGAGATCAAAGCCCGACTGTAGCGGCTTGATTTTATTTTATTATTAAATCTCCTGAAAAAGTGTCACCTTCTTAAAACCATCTTCACCTCCTGGTTTCTCGCGCACACACACACACACACACACACACACACTTCCTTGGTGTGTGTCATCGTTTTTAATTAGACGTGCACGCGCCCTGCTGTCACAGCCGAGCCGAGGTGCAACATGAATTATTGATGCTGCAGCTGAGCTCGCTGAGGTTCTTCCGCTGTTCCCCGTCACAAGTCTCGTGCCAAACCGAGTGCACGCGCCTGCGAGCTGTTCGCTATCTGAATTCCTTCCTGAACAGTTGTTTTGCTCAAGTTATTATGAATTATAGGCCGCACGGTGGTGTAGTGGTAAGCACTGTCGCCTCACAGCAAGAAGGTTCTGGGTTCGAACCCAACAGCTGGCGAGGGCCTTTCTGTTTGGGGTTTACATGTTCTCGCCGTGTCTGCATGGGTTTCCTCCACAATCCAAAGACGTGCAGTTAGGTTAACGTGGGGCGGCCTTGGGCTGAGGTGCCCTTGAGCGAGGTACCGAACCCCTGACTGCTTCCCGGGCACTGTAGTGTGGCTGCCCACTGCTCTGGGGAGGTGTGTGTGCTCACGTGTGTTCACTGCTTCAGATGGGTTAAATGCAGAGGATGAATTTCACTGTGCTTGAAGTGTGCATGTGACGAATAAAGGTTTCTTCTAATTTATTGTCTCATCTCATCTCATTATCTCTAGCCGCTTTATCCTTCTACAGGGTCGCAGGCGAGCTGGAGCCTATCCCAGCTGACTACGGGCGAAAGGCGGGGTACACCCTGGACAAGTCGCCAGGTCATCACAGGGCTGACACATAGACAACCATTCACACTCACATTCACACCTACGCTCAATTTAGAGTCACCAGTTAACCTAACCTGCATGTCTTTGGACTGTGGGGGAAACCGGAGCACCCGGAGGAAACCCACGCGGACACGGGGAGAACATGCAAACTCCACACAGAAAGGCCCTCGCCAGCCACGGGGCTCGAACCCAGGACCTTCTTGCTGTGAGGCGATAGCGCTAACCACTACACCACCGTGCTGCCATTATTATTATTATTATTATTATTATTATTTCCCTACTTTAATATATTTGTTTACTACAGATAATTGCAGCTACTTCATAGAACTTGTGGGACATAAATGTGTTGATGAAGTGGCTCTGATTGCAGAATATATATTTGACATCTGTACATACTGAGGGGGGTGGCACGGTGGTGTAGTGGTTAGCGCTGTCGCCTCACAGCAAGAAGGTCTGGGTTCGAGCCCCGTGGCCGGCGAGGGCCTTTCTGTGCGGAGTTTACATGTTCTCCCCGTGTCCGCGTGGGTTTCCTCCGGGTGCTCCAGTTTCCCCCACAGTCCAAAGACATGCAGGTTAGGTTAACTGGTGACTCTAAATTGAGCGTAGGTGTGAATGTGAGTGTGAATGGTTGTCTGTGTCTATGTGTCAGCCCTGTGATGACCTGGCGACTTGTCCAGGGTGTACCCCGCCTTTCACCCGTAGTCAGCTGGGATAGGCTCCAGCTTGCCTGCGACCCTGTAGAACAGGATAAAGCGGCTAGAGATAACGAGATGAGAGAGACATACTGAAGGTATTAGAATGGTAATACGGGCGGCACGGTGGTGTAGTGGTTAGCACTGTCACCTCACAGCAAGAAGGCAGAGGCGATTCTAGAGTCTGTTGTGGCCCCAAGTAAAAATTTCCAGGGGGCCCTTCTGACCAGTGTTCATCACCAAGATGTTATAAATAATCTGACACCAATGAAAAATGTATGAAACCAAAGTTTTTTTTAAATTCCAAATGTGAAAATACAATGGTAAAGAACAATAAAAACAAAATAAATAAGCCCTTGGGCCCTGACTCTTGGGGGGGGCCCCAAGTAGTTGCCTGCATTGCGTGTTCACAAGCTGTACGTCTGCAAGAAGGTTCTGGGTTTGAGCCCAGCGGTCGATGGGGGCCTTTCTGTGCGGAGTTTGCATGTTCTCCCCGTGTCCGCGTGGGTTTCCTCCGGGTGCTCCGGTTTCCCCCACAGTCCAAAGACATGCAGGTTAGGTTAACTGGTGACTCTAAATTGACTGTAGGTGTGAATGTGAGTGTGAATGGTTGTTTGTCTCTGTGTCAGCCCTGTGATGATCTGGTGACTTATCCATAGTCAGCTGGGATAGGCTCCAGCTCACATGCAACCCTGTAGAACAGGATAAGCAGCTACAGATAATGGATGGATGGATTGGTAACATTTTCTGAAAGAAACTTTTTTTTATATCACTTCACACAGCATGGCTACGGTCACACTACAGCTCACGATGGGTTATTGATGACAAATGAGTCCACGAGCTAAAAGTTGTGGTCAACGATGACGATGGAAATCTGGCAGGTTTTTTTTTTCTAGGAGGCATTCTTGATGGTTTTGTACGTATCAGCATCTGGAAGGAAAATGATCGCAGATGCCTTGCTCAATAGATTTCAACAGTGCACCAACCAATCAGCGACAGTCACAAATGCGTTGTCTAACCGTCACCGAATATTCAATAACCCTTCACCCAACCAATTTTGAACCTTGGTAAAGGTTCCCTGAATGTAAACACACGTCAAGTCTCAGCAAAGTTAGGCTACGCCTCACTGCTGCGTTACGGGTATATGAATTCGAGACAAATGCATCTCAAGAGGCTCGACAAAGGTTCCCTGAGCTTTGGGAAGTCTTCCTAAACCCATCTGCGAGTATTCGTCGCTTAGTTTGCTGACAAGAACATCGCCACAAATTTCAGTGCACGAATTGAAATGTTTTGTGACGTTTTTGGCCACTCATGAGGCGCACACACACGCACACAGAGGGGAAAAAATACCCTATGGGTACATGTGGCTACTGCTTATAAATACAATTATTTTCTGATACCATGTCCATACTGTAAATATAGCATATGTACATGTTATCAGTTATACTCGCTTCATCTCTTGCGAGCAGCATCAGGGCTTGTAGTATTTTGGTTACTGTGTTTTGTTCAAAATACGGTGCTGTGAACTATATTTTCAAAATAGTCAGAAAGCACTTGTTCGTAAATTGTATTCGAAGCGTTATTTAGTACTAATGACTCATCTCCCATAACCCGGTACGGAACGGGACAGAACAGTACCATCATGTATTTTAATGTGGTGTCACGTATTTTCTTATATTTGCCTTCCGGGTTTTTATATGCTGTTCCGTCCCGTAATAGGGCAATTCCATGTAAATGTCAACCTCACCATGCAAAAATAAAGCAACATGTAATACATCAAAACCACTCCCAGAGATCTCACCTAGGCCTGTATTTTACAGATGTGAATAAGTTGAACCAATTTGTAACCAACCTAATGTGTCACAGTCAGTCTTTCTTTCTTATAATGTAAAACCCAAGCTAAAATCAACTTTGATCATGTACAATTCTATATTATTCCCACAAGCCACAGAAATGTATGCTAAAATCCACAAAACAGCAAAACAATAGCCATCCTAAATATTATTTAAGAACTTTGATAGTTTTAGCTGATATTTAGAGAGTTTTTCAAAGGGTTATGGTGGTTAAATTGCTGATTTTCTAAACATACGCCATGTCTATTTCAGACGCGTCACATCCATAACGGAATTTCATCACATCCATAACGCTGACTTTTCCTTCTGAAACTCTGCATGAAATACAAAATATTTTAAACAAAGATTTTTTTAATATTCACCTTGGACCCCTCTATCAAATGGATATCTCCATTTCGACATTAGGTTTACAATTTCACAGAGTTTGATAAAAATGTACAGTCACCCAAGAAAAGTGATACTTTTTCTGTCACATCCATAACGCATCTTTTATTGGCGTTTTCTGGCATGCCCTAGATGTACTATGGGAATTGTTCTTGTTCTATCACTTCTCCAGTATGGTACAGCCTTAAAATATGCAACACCTGTTTAAATACTGGGAGACAATAAAACATGCACTGGGTCATTTGTTGCCATTTTGAGTTCAAGTGTCACGTCCATAACGCTGGAATTGCTCAATACTGCTTTTGTGCCGTTTATTTACGTAATGTATAATCTTACCTTTTTTGTTCCAGTTTCACAGAGACATCCATCATTTTATTAATCGGTACTTGCATTAGTCATCCCGCCTTTATAGATGAACCTGTCCCGTCACGCATGATAAAGTTAGAAGAAAAACAAGACACAGTGGTGCTTGAAAGTTTGTGAACCCTTTAGAATTTTCCATATTTCTGCCTAAATATGACCTAAAACAACATCAGATTTTCACACAAGTCCTAAAAGTAGATAAAGAGAACCCAGTTAAACAAATGAGACAAAAATATTATACTTGGTCATTTATTTATTGAGGAACATGATCCAATATTACATATTTGTGAGTGGCAAAAGTATGTGAACCTTTGCTTTCAGTATCTGGTGTGACCCCCTTGTGCAGCAATAACTGCAGCTAAACGTTTGCGGTAACTGTTGATCAGTCCTGCACACCGGCTTGGAGGAATTTTAGCCCGTTCCTCCGTACAGAACAGTCTGCCAAAAAGCTTACAAAACCTTTCAGAAAGACCAAACAAAAGCTGTGATAATCAAAAGGTACATTTTCTTGAAATAAACACCACTTACTCAATATCGAATCAGTAGCCTCGGCGAACCACAAGGTGAATTTCATTTATCTTTTTATCTGCCGATTATCTTCCGATACTACGAAGTTATAACGAGGTTTCTCTTATTTCATTTCTGGTTCTGATTGGTTCCGAAGTTTATCAAGAAGTAGAACGGGTAATTGAACTTGATCAGGATAAGTGCTGATTGGTTACGAAGTTTTGCTATTGTTACACTCATTCTTACAACACGATGACATCGCGGCTTCGCCACTAGTTCTTGTGTACCTTTGATAACATGAGATCAACTGTTCGTATCGCGAGATCACGATTTGCCGTTCTGGTGATTGTAATGCTTATGCGCATGTGCGGTACACTATTGTTACACTCATTCTTAGATGATGACATAGTGGCTACTGCCTCGTTTCGCCTCTATGAGGCAGTAGCCGCAAGAACTCGCCAAGCTTGGGGAACAATTGCCATACATCATGTGATTGGTGGTGATGATGCCAATTTTTTATCGCCAAGCAGTGATGGGAATATCGGCGTTAGAAATAAATGGTGTTACTAACGGCGTTACTTTTTTTAGTAACGAGTAATCTAACTAATTACTTTTTACATCATTATAACGCCGTTCCCGTTACTTACAATAAAATACTATGCGTTACTTTTATTAAAGCTGTTCTCATCTGGCACGCTGCTCGTTCAGCCTTTCTTTCCTCTGCTTTAATGTGGGGCGGGGAGATGCGAGACAACGGCATAGTAAGCCAATCAGAGTAGATTTGGACAGCATACGTAGGTAGGCTCCGCCTACTGCACTACTGCACACACTTTCAATCGGAAGACACAGCGATGGCGAGCGGTCAGCCCAGCACTGCGCTTTCACATTGGAAATACAGCCATTACTTTTCATTACTTGAAATAAAAGGCAAAAATGTCTACGTGCAATGCACATTATGTCGAGGAACAAGGCATTTGTCCTCGTCAGTGGCCAGTAATTAGTAACATAATTTTAATAACTACAAAAATATATTAAATTTGATAGATGTCTTGTCTCACATTGTCCCACAAAAATATTAATATAGTGTAGATAACGTTACTAATTGGTTCTGTTAAGTGTCCATTTCAGTCATTAAACACATTTAACATTCACTTTTATTATGATTACACTAATTGAATTAATTTTTTTTTTTTTGCGGGGGGGGGGGGGAACAAAATGTAACGGAATAATTACTTTCCCTGGTAATTAGTTACTTTTATGACAAAGTAACTCCGTTACTAACTCAGTTGCTTTTTGGGAAAAGTAACTAGTAACTATAATTACTTTTTGAAAGTAGCGTGCCCAACATTGTCGCCAAGTATTTGCAAACCCATCACGAGCTGTAGTGTGACCAGGCCTTAATAGGTGACTTTCCAAGAGTGTGAGGTCATAATTCTCATCTCATCTCATTATCTCTAGCCGCTTTATCCTTCTACAGGGTCGCAGGCAAGCTGGAGCCTATCCCAGCTGACTACGGGCGAAAGGCGGGGTACACCCTGGACAAGTCGCCAGGTCATCACAGGGCCGACACATAGACACAGACAACCATTCACACTCTCACATTCACACCTACGGTCAATTTAGAGTCACCAGTTAACCTAACCTGCATGTCTTTGGACTGTGGGGGAAACCGGAGCACCCGGAGGAAACCCACGCGGACACGGGGAGAACATGCAAACTCCACACAGAAAGGCACTCGCCGGCCCCGGGGCTCGAACCCAGGACCTTCTTGCTGTGAGGCGACAGCACTAACCACTACACCACCGTGCCGCCCGTCATAATTCTGATTTCTGTAAAATAATATAGTTAATAACTTCTCCCAGAGTGTGATTTCCACTGGTGTAAATATCAGCAGCATTGCCGGTGCCCAGAGACTGTCGAGGACCATGTAGGAAGCCAGAAACGATACTTTATCACCTTTTCACTTCTCACAGCAAGTTCAGCGGTTTGCCTAATGATATTTTTGATATAGAGTGCAAAGTGAACGCGTCTTCCTCTGCTTTATTGCTGGTCCTGGAGTTTGAAAAAAACCCAAAAATGTTTTGAATGGCTCTCTTAAGTGAGTGCAGTAATTCGAGTGGAATCATGAACCTGCGAACTCAACTACAACCAATTTTCCAAGACTATATCATGGAAATTTCCAGCACTTTCAGGGTAACATTTAACTCCAAGCATTTCGAATATTTTAGACAGGAAAAAATGCCTCTACTATGTCACACAGCTCAGCTCGGTATGGTACTGTATGACAGGGTTGTAAGGTTTGCAAGAAAAATATTTGCACCAGGTCCAATCATGACTATGATGTTACGCCACTGGTGATGTCATAAAAGTAATAATGTTCCCTAGAGTGTGATGTCATTAAGGTAAGCATGGTCTCATGATGGCAAGAACGTTTTCCACAGTGTGACTTTGACAATTGTAATAACCTTTCCCAAAGTATATTGTTATGGTAATATGTATAATAAGTACGATTTTAATAACTTTCCCAAGAGTGTGAAATAAAATAGACATGATTTTTTTTCCCCACAGTTTGACACCACAACCATAATCTGTTTTTCTTGTCATAATGACGATAATTTCCCTCAGAACATAATGAGTTTCCATACATGTCAACCTTTGGTCAATCAAACCTGTATAACCAACCTCCAAAATCCGTATTTCCCTTATAAAATCTGTATAACATGCAAATTAAAATAATTTTCCTAAAATTTGAATGATAATTAACAATGATATATCCCAGTTACTTTTTATTCAATATTAATAACAATAAACCTTCAGAATGAATACAAAGCTCCAATGTTTGACAAAAACACAAAGTGTTATCAGTGTAGTTACGAAGAAAATACTTCGTTGTTTGGAGACAGGTTTCACCGAGCGGCTATTATGCGCGAGACTTCATATTAGCCACAAAGTCAGGAAAATCTGTTCGTAAAATTACGTTATAATGACCAAATACAATGAAAAGTATTTTTCCAGTCTCACCTGTGAAAGGTAATCCCATGTGATCTCGTTTGGACGGTAAACCTGTTGGTACAGTTAAACGCAGCACATGAATGAGGCATCTTTATTCTCGGCTACTGTCTAGATGCTATACCAGAGACGGTTGAAGAATCTCCACTTTGCCACATCCAATATGGCAGCGAGGATGACGTATGATTCTACGCAGAAGGCAGCGTCTATGTTTATATGTCTATGACTTCACGGTTGGCGGGATTCTCGCAATGCGGTGTGCGCATGATCAAAAGTGGAACGAAGTCTCGCTACCACAAGATAACGCGCGATTTCGTAAGACTCTTTACTGGCTGTCTGTGGTGTACAGTACGTTTGTAAATGTTATGCGCTCTTTTATCATCGTGGGAATTGATGATAGCTCTAAATAAATATTGAAGTTTTTTTTAAAGAATCCGTATAACTTTATTTATACGCCCGTATACTACGTTTATTGAATCAAATCTGTATAAAATACGGACGTTCTGTATAGGTTGACATGTATGAGTTTCCCTGAAATGTGATGTCATAGTGGCAATAACCATTTACCTCAGAGTGATGTCATTTATGGTAATAACTTTTTTTCTTGTAATAGTAATTTCTCTGATGTACTCTGAGTTCTCGTTGCCATACAAATTTTCTTTCCATGTGACTAAGCCTCTTGCACACTATTATATACTGTATATTCTCATCCTCAGTCCATATGCCATCCCTGAAAAGCCACCCTAGTAAATGCCCTAATGACGCTTCTGTCTCATGACCTTTGACCTCTTAGGTGCGCGGTGCTCCTGCCATCGCCATTGTGGGTTGCCTGAGCCTGGCAGTAGAGCTGCGGGCAGGTGCCGGGGGTGATGACCCCGTGCCCTTCATCAGGGAGTCTCTGCGTCACCTGACCTCAGCACGACCCACTGCTGTCAACATGGGGCGAGCAGCACGAGAGCTAATGGAGTTCACAGAGAACGAGAGCATGGAGAAAGGCGGGCTGCAACTTGGAGCAAGGTACAAGTGCAACGCTACGATTCCAATTAGGCTTGTGTATGTACAGAACCAGTCAAAGGTTTGAACACACTTGCTCATTCAAAGTAGTGATTGTGTGCAAACTTTTGACTGGTATTGTACTATTCTTATTTGGTTTATTTTTTTACTAATTACCAAAATGGGTCATTTAAATATCGAAAAAGTCCCCGTGAAACAGCAAATACCTAAATCATACATGCTACGATAATGGAATTGCATCCTCCTTTAAGAACTTTAGCTTCTATAATAACCTCCTGTAGTAAATGTGACTGTACTGATAACATCTTGTGGGAAATGTGGCTATACTGATAGCTTCCTGTGGTAAATGTGGCTATGCTGATAACCTCCTGTGGTAAATTATGTGATAGCGGTAACCTCCTGTGGTAAATGTGCCTATAGCGGTAACCTCCTGTGGTAAATGTGGCTGTAGAGGTAACCTCCTGTGGTAAATTACGTGATAGCGGTAACCTCCTGTGGTAAATGTGGCTATAGCAGTAACCTGTGGTAAATGTGGCTATACTGATAACTTCCTGTGGTAAATCTGGCTATAGGGATAACTTCCTGTGGTAAATTACGCTATAGCGCTGACCTCCTGTAGTAAATGTGGCTATCGCGTTAACCTCCTGTGGTAAATGTGGCTATACTGACAAGATCGTGTGGTAACTGTGGCTATAGCGGAAACCTCCTTTGGTAAATGAGGCTATACTGACATCTTGTGGTAAATGTGGCTATAGCAGTAACCTCCGGTGGTAAATGTGGCTGTAGCGGAAACCTTCTGTCGTAAATGTGGCTATACTGACATATTGTGGGAAATGTGGCTTTAGCGGTAACCACCTGTGGGAAATGTGGCTTTAGCGGTAACCTCCTGTGGTAAATGTGGCTATAGCTGTAACCTCCTGTGGTAAATGTGGCTATAGTGGTAACCTCCTGTAGTACATGTGGCTATAGGGATAACCTCCGGTGGTAAATGTGGCTATAGCAGTAACCTCCTGTGGTAAATGTGGCTATAGCGGTCACCTCCTGTGGTAAATGTGGCTATACTGACATCTTGTGGGAAATATGGCTATAGTGGTAACCTCCTTTGGGAAATGTGGCTATAGGGATAACTTCCGGTGGTAAATGTGGCTGTAGTGGAAACCTTCTGTGGTAAATGTGGCTATAGTGACATATTGTGGGAAATGTGGCTTTAACGGTAACCTCCTGTGGTAAATGTGGCTATAGCGGTAACCTCCTCTGGTAAACGTGGCTATAGCGGTAACCTCCTCTGGTAAACGTGGCTATAGCGGTAACCTCCTGTGGTAAACGTGGCTATAGCGGTAACCTCCTGTGGTAAACGTGGCTATAGCGGTAACCTCCTGTGGTAAACGTGGCTATAGCGGTAACCTCCTGTGGTAAACATGGCTATAGCGGTAACCTCCTGTGGTAAATGTGGCTATAGCGGTAACCTCCTGTGGTAAATGTGGCTATAGCGGTAACCTCCTGTGGTAAATGTGGCTATAGCGGTAACCTCCTGTGGTAAATGTGGCTATAGCGGTAACCTCCTGTGGTAAATGTGGCTATACTGACATCTTGTGGGAAATGTGGCTATAGCGGTAACCTCCTGTGGGAAATGTGGCTATACTGGCAAGATTGTGTGGTAAATGTGGCTGTAGCGGAAACCTTCTGTGGTAAATTACACTATAGCGGTAACCTCCTGTGGTAAATGTGGCTATACTGACAAGATTGTGTGGTAACTGTGGCTATAGCGGAAAACTCCTGTGGTAAATTATGCTATAGCGCTAACCTCCTGTGGTAAATTACCTCCTGTGGTAAATTACGCTATAGCGGTTACCTCCTGTGGTAAATTACGCTATAGCGGTAACCTCCTATGGTAAATTACGCTATAGCAGTAACCTCCTGTGGTAAATTACGCTATATTGACAAAATCGTGTGGTAAATGTGGCTATACTGTCATCTTGTGGTAAATGTGGCTATAATGTCATCTTTTGGGAAATGTGGCTATAGCGGAAACCTCCTGTGGTAAATTACGCTATAGCGCTAACCTCCTGTGGTAAATTACCTCCTGTGGTAAATTACGCTATAGCGGTTACCTCCTGTGGTAAATTACGCTATAGCGGTTACCTCCTGTGGTAAATTACGCTATAGCGGTAACCTCCTGTGGTAAATTACGCTATACTGTCATCGTGTGGTAAATGTGGCTATACTGTCATCTTTTGGGAAATGTGGCTATAGCGGAAACCTCCTGTGGTAAATGTGGCTATACTGACAAGATTGTGTGGTAACTGTGGCTATAGCGGAAACCTCCTGTGGTAAATTACGCTATAGCGCTAACTTCCTGTGGTAAATTACCTCCTGTGGTAAATTACGCTATAGCGGTTACCTCCTGTGGTAAATTATGCTATGTAACCTCCTGTGGTAAATTACGCTATACTGTCATCGTGTGGTAAATGTGGCTATACTGTCATCTTTTGGGAAATGTGGCTATAGCGGAAACCTCCTGTGGTAAATGTGGCTATACTGACAAGATTGTGTGGTAACTGTGGCTATAGCGGAAACCTCCTGTGGTAAATTACGCTATAGCGCTAACCTCCTGTGGTAAATTACCTTCTGTGGTAAATTACGCTATAGCGGTAACCTTCTGTGGTAAATTACGCTATAGCGGTAACCTCCTGTGGTAAATTACGCTATTTTGACAAAATCGTGTGGTAAATGTGGCTATACTGTCATCTTGTGGGAAATGTGGCTATAGCGGAAACCTCCTGTGGTAAATGTGGCTATACTGGCAAGATCGTGTGGTAAATGTGGCTGTAGCGGAAACCTCCTGTGGTAAATTACACTATAGCGGAAACCTTCTGTGGTAAATGTGGCTATACTGACATCTTGTGGTAAATGTGGCTTTAGCGGTAACCTCCTGTGGTACAACCCCGATTCCAAAAAAGTTGGGACAAAGTACAAATTGTAAATAAAAACGGAATGCAATGATATGGAAGTTCCAAAATTCCTTATTTTATTCAGAATAGAACATAGATGACATATCAAATGTTTAAACTGAGAAAATGTATCATTTAAAGAGAAAAATTAGGTGATTTTAAATTTCATGACAACACATCGCAAAAAAAGTTGGGACAAGGCCATGTTTACCACTGTGAGACATCCCCTTTTCTCTTTACAACAGTCTGTAAACGTCTGGGGACTGAGGAGACAAGTTGCTCAAGTTTAGGGATAGGAATGTTAACCCATTCTTGTCGAATGTAGGATTCTAGTTGCTCAACCGTCTTAGGTCTTTTTTGTCGTATCTTCCGTTTTATGATGCGCCAAATGTTTTCTATGGGTGAAAGATCTGGACTGCAGGCTGGCCAGTTCAGTACCCGGACCCTTCTTCTACGCAGCCATGATGCTGTAATTGATGCAGTATGTGGTTTGGCATTGTCATGTTGGAAAATGCAAGGTCTTCCCTGAAAGAGACGTCGTCTGGATGGGAGCATATGTTGCTCTAGAACCTGGATATACCTTTCAGCATTGATGGTGTCTTTCCAGATGTGTAAGCTGCCCATGCCACACGCACTAATGCAACCCCATACCATCAGAGATGCAGGCTTCTGAACTGAGCGCTGATAACAACTTGGGTCGTCCTTTTCCTCTTTAGTCCGAATGACACGGCATCCCTGATTTCCATAAAGAACTTCAAATTTTGATTCGTCTGACCACAGAACAGTTTTCCACTTTGCCCCAGTCCATTTTAAATGAGCCTTGACCCAGAGAAGACGTCTGCACTTCTGGATCATGTTTAGATACGGCTTCTTCTTTGAACTATAGAGTTTTAGCTGGCAACGGCGGATGGCACGGTGAATTGTGTTCACAGATAATGTTCTCTGGAAATATTCCTGAGCCCATTTTGTGATTTCCAATACAGAAGCATGCCTGTATGTGATGCAGTGCCGTCTAAGGGCCCGAAGATCACGGGCACCCAGTATGGTTTTCCAGCCTTGACCCTTACGCACAGAGATTCTTTCAGGTTCTCTGAATCTTTTGATGATAATATGCACTGTAGATGATGATATGTTCAAACTCTTTGCAATTTTACACTGTCGAACTCCTTTCTGATATTGCTCCACTATTTGTCGGCGCAGAATCAGGGGGATTGGTGATCCTCTTCCCATCTTTACTTCTGAAAGCCGCTGCCACTCCAAGATGCTCTTTATATACCCAGTCATGTTAATGACCTATTGCCAATTGACCTAATGAGTTGCAATTTGGTCCTCCAGCTGTTCCTTTTTTGTACCTTTAACTTTTCCAGCCTCTTATTGCCCCTGTCCCAACTTTTTTGAGATGTGTTGCTGTCATGAAATTTCAAGTGAGCCAATATTTGGCATGAAATTTCAAAATGTCTCACTTTCGACACTTGATATGTTGTCTATGTTCTATTATGAATACAATATCAGTTTTTGAGATTTGTAAATTATTGCATTCCATTTTTATTTACAAATTGTACTTTGTCCCAACTTTTTTGGAATCGGGGTTGTAAATGTGGCTATACTGGCAAGATCGTGTGGTAAATGTGGCTGTAACGGTAACCTCCTGTGGTAAATGTGGCTGTAGCGGTAACCTCCTGTGGTAAATGTGGCTGTAGCGGTAACCTCCTGTGGTAAATGTGGCTGTAGCGGTAACCTCATCTCATTATCTCTAGCCGCTTTATCCTGTTCTACAGGGTCGCAGGCAAGCTGGAGCCTATCCCAGCTGACTACGGGCGAAAGGTGGGGTACACCCTGGACAAGTCGCCAGGTCATCACAGGGCTGACACATAGACACAGACAACCATTCACACTCACATTCACACCTACGCTCAATTTAGAGTCACCAGTTAACCTAACCTGCATGTCTTTGGACTGTGGGGGAAACCGGAGCACCCGGAGGAAACCCACGCGGACACGGGGAGAACATGCAAACTCCGCACAGAAAGGCCCTTGCCGGCCACTGGGCTCGAACCCGGACCTTCTTGCTGTGAGGCGACGGCGCTAACCACTACACCACCGTGGCTGTCGCGGTAACCTCCTGTGGTAAATGTGGCTGTCGCGGTAACCTCCTGTGGTAAATGTGGCTGTTGCGGTAACCTCCTGTGGTGAATGTGGCTGTAGCGGTAACCTCCTGTGGTAAATTTGCTCATTTATAGGTTTTCCTAAAATTTTTACCTAATGTCTTCCTCTCTTGACTCTGGCCCTCTGCAGTGTGATTGGTTGGATTGAGGACATGCTGGATCGAGATGTGAATGATAACCGGAAGATTGGTAACTATGGCGCCCAACACATCCTGTCCGGCGTGCCGAGAGACTCCGTCACCATCCTTACACACTGCAACACAGGCAGCTTGGCCACTGCTGGATACGGCACTGCTCTCGGTCAGTGCATGTGTGTAAGACCACCGATGTAATTCAGGCCGTAATCTGTGTGTATGTTTACGTGAGTGTGTGTGTTTAGGTGTGGTGCGGTCGCTGCATGCTCTGGGTCGTCTGAAGCGAGTGTATTGTACAGAGACGAGGCCGTATAACCAGGGAGCCAGGCTTACAGCGTACGAGGCTGTGGCCGAGGGCTTCCCTGCTACACTCATCACAGACAGCATGGCTGCTCTCACCATGAGGGAGAAAGGCATCACAGGTATGTGGCTGTGCGCACACGTGCACGTCTAAACGAAAGGTCGTCTTGACATTAAATCATGTGAAAACTAGCCACTCTGATACTGATGTATAAAATAAAATCTAATTATGATCTCGATACAGTGATTTTTAAATTTTTTTTAATTTCTAATAAATTTTTTGTTCGTTTGTGAAATTCCCTCAAGTCCTGCCTGTTTTTGCATTTTCATTGGCTGTTGCTTACAAGTTAGGAGAGGTATAACTCCAACAAACTGGTGTGTGTGTTTAGCTGTCGTTGTCGGGGCAGATCGGGTCGTCGCGAACGGTGACACAGCCAACAAAGTGGGCACATACCAGCTGGCCATTGCTGCAAAGCATCATGGGATACCATTCTACGTGGCAGCTCCTAGCACGTCATGTGACCTGAGTCTGGAGAGTGGGAGAGACATTGTGATTGAGGAGAGACCACCAGAGGAGCTCACCAGCATCAACGGTGTCCCTGTCGCTGCTCCAGGTGTGTGTGTGTGTGTGTGAGAGAGAGAGAGATGGAGACAAGGGCTTGAGAGAGCTGAATCTGTACTGATCTGTCTTTTAATTAAACATGTTTGATATATGTGTGTGTTTGGCAGCGATTTAATTAAAGGCAGGCTGTGTGTGTGTGTGTGTGTGTGTGTGTGTGTGTGTGTGTGTGTGTGTGTGCGCGCGCGCTGGGGGAGAAGAGGCTCGGAGCAGATTGACACAGATCTGAGATCAGCCTCACAGACTGTCTGTAATAAGTTTCACACACATGCATACAGCAGGGCTCTACATTAACTTTGAATGGGCAACCATTTGTAGAAATCCGGTTGCCCGAACTCAGAACATGGTTGCCCAAATATTACATATTATTTTTTTAATTTATTATTCAACCTTCTCAGACGCTGTCTGTATCAACAAGCATTGACACTAGCGCCCCGTGCGAGTAATGCGGTAATTAGTCATGTAGTGAAGGACATACCATCAGTCAGTCCCCCCAGGATTCCGCGGGCCTTTTTTGTGATTGTTGCGGGCTAAAATGTCTGTTGTTGCGGGGGTTTTCCAAAAAATTGCGATGAAAGTTGCGGTGTTTTTTAGGTTTTTGTTGCGACTACATTGCGGGAGGAAGTGAAAGTTTCGAGAAATTGTTGCGATTTTCTCTTTTTGTGATTAAAATTGAGTGATATGTTAAATATTAAGTTATTACTGAAAAACTATTGATTAAAAGAACAAAGACACTGAGAAATGGTCCTATAAACAACTTTACCAATATAAAAGATTACCAGGACTACAAAAATGCAGAAAAATAGGCTTTACTTATCCAAATGCACCTGTTGGCTCAAAAGTTAAAGTGCAGAGAACCTCACAGCACAACATGAAGTTACCTTAAAATATAATATAAATGCCTCAGCTTTCATGTAAGGAAAAAAAACTATTAATACTAGTACTGTGTGCAGGCAGTCTCTCCTGAAGACTAAATTAAACAATTATAAACTAATAAAATAAATGGCTCAGGCTTCATAGAAGAAAAAAAACAATTTGAACAGAATCTCACAGTATGATGCTGAAGCTGCCTAAACAATGGAAAATAAAATACCATTTTGGCAAAAATGTTGGCATCCATTAATTTCTTGTATTAAGTAAAAAAAATAATGTAAAGTGCACACAGTCCTTCACTGTAAACACAACACACTTTCAGTAACAGAATTTAAGCCTATATAAACACTGACTCGCACATGCTGCTTCTGTTGAACGTATACGCGGAAGTAAGGCGGAAGGTATTTTGTCGACATCACCTCAAGACGACACCAACGATTGTTCAAATTTGCGGAAAAGTTGTGGTGATTGGATATAATTGCAACACCGCCTTGAATTCGCGGGGATTGGTTGAAGTTGCAAATCGCAACATCGCGAAATCCTGGAGGGTCTGAATAGAACACTGAATATGCACTACGCGATAATTATTAGCAATGGGAAACTGCATTGCGAGCCCGCGATGTGCAAATGTGAATTCTACTAGTTGTTGAACATCCCGGAATGATAACATGGACGCGGTCTTTCCGAGTCAAACAATCGCAAATCGTGATGGAATTTCATCATCATATGAATGAATAAACATCGTTTTTCACGCAAGTTGACATATTTGGGTAGTTGCCCGATCAGGCAAGCATTTGTGAGAGTCTGGTTGTCCGAATCTGTTGAATGGTTGCCCCGGGCAATCGGACTACTGTTAATGTCGAGCCCTGTGACTGAGTGAATCTGAACAGAGTTCTAACGTATTTGCCAGATGAGGTTAAGTGTGTGTCCTCATGTCCACCTGTCTTTGTGCTTTTTCTTTTCATTCTCTCCATCTTTCCTTTCTTTTTTTTTTTCATTCCATTCAGGCCTGAGCACCAGAGGTGCAAGGCCTTATTGTTTTCCTAAGGATTCTTATTATTTATTGGTCATCATCTTTTTCTTCAAGACTTGGCCATTTTTGAGGTGGTTCCCATGGGTGAAAACTCATGTAATTTGGTACACAGATCTGTCCTGGCCACCGCTACTCAGGAATAGAGACTTGGCCCCAGGTGTGTCCAGGGGACTCCATAGCGCCCCTGCATGTCGTTAAGACTTTTGGCCAATATATAGTTTCACTTATCCGTCTCAAATTTGGTAGGTGTGTGTGTAGTGCCTCAAGATGAACAAAATTGTAAGGTATATTGTATTAACCATACTCAACAGGAAGTAAGGTATGTTTGGTTTTATGCGTTTTGACGTTACGTTATGATGTTCTCCTCCTCGGCAGTTTGTTGGATTCATGCCAGATTTGGTATGCCGGAGGTGCTCAGGCCCTTCATCGCCACTTGTGGCTATGTTGTTCTTTTTCTCTCTCTCTCACCCTATCATGCTTTTCTTTCCAACTCTCCTGCCTTCTCTCTCTCTTGTTATCCCTTACATTATTAATCTGCTGTGGTCCTCTCCTTCTGACCTCTGCAGGTATTGATGTGTGGAACCCGGCTTTCGATGTCACTCCTCATCAGCTGATAACGGGTGGGATCATCACCGAGCTCGGTGTGTTTCTGCCGTCTGAGCTTCAGGCCGCTCTCACTGGCCGCCTCACCGCTCTGTAGGGTCCACGCCGCCCCCACAGGGCACAGTGTGTTACTGCACTTTCATTACCACCCTACAGCTCACACTCATTTCACTCATTACTTCATACAGGGTGGGAATCTCACATTGGTTAAAAACATGCATACACACACACGGAGTGAAGTGAAAATTACAAGATGATACATTTTCACAATCGTACAAGAACCTGAACGCTTAGAAATCTCTCACACACACACACACACACACACACACACACACACACACATAGATACCAACCACGTTGTTTCATGTCTGTGTATAACGCAGCTTTCAACAATGTGTTCTCTGTTAATGTGATTTATTCTTTAACTACCCTTCCCTTTCCCCTTCTCGCTCAGCTCCAGTCCTTACTGAACGGTGTATTACAGAGTGTGGCCCAGGTGCGGCCGTCTTGTTTTATTATAGCTATTTCAGACATAATAACGTTAACCGAATTCAGTTCATTTGCAAATGTCTTTCTTTTAAAGCATTCATTAATGGATTAGCATATTAGCTTAGAATTCAGTTTTAGCTCCAGAAAATAAGGGCTATCTGGTAGTGTATACGTGTCCAAAACCAGCCTTCTGTACATCTGTTATTGCAGCTGAACACAGACTTTTTGACCCATAAATCCGAGATTGAAATGAAGTTCCAAGTTAGTTTCATCAGCGACGCCTGCAATCAACACTGAAATTATCTCATCTCATCTCATTATCTCTTGCTGCTTTATCCTTCTACAGGGTCGCAGGCGAGCTGGAGCCTATCCCAGCTGACTACGGGCGAAAGGCGGGGTTCACCCTGGACAAGTCGCCAGGTCATCACAGGGCTGACACATAGACACAGACAACCATTCACACTCACATTCACACCTACGCTCAATTTAGAGTCACCAGTTAACCTAACCTGCATGTCTTTGGACTGTGGGGGAAACCGGAGCACCCGGAGGAAACCCACGGGGACAACATGCAAACTCCGCACAGAAAGGCCCTCGCCGGCCACGGGGCTCGAACCCGGACCTTCTTGCTGTGAGGCGACAGCGCTAACCACTTCACCACCGTGCCGCCTTGAAATTATTATAATGAAGTAAAAGTAGTGTGACTAGTTGCTTTGGTAGTAGGGATGCACTAAAACAATTATGCGTACACCTGCTATGGCAGTTAGCAAAGTTCATAGGGGGCGTCCTTACAACGAGACCTGTCAGTCATTCTCTGCAAGTATTACAGTAAAACATGATCAGTATCAATGCTGACGCAAAACAGGAAGTTGTTCAGGAAATGTAATATTCCTCAGCTTCTTCAAAGGTCCAGGCACATATCCGATATTTAGAGCGCTGATAGGAAAACATGGAATCTGTGCATCTTCATGCGTTATGGTCCGTGTATGTTGCGTTCATTTGTTTTTGAGTTTGAAAATGGGGGAAACGAGGTTTTTCGTGACGAACACAGCAACGGAAAGTGCCTTTTTTTTTTTCCTCCTACATAAAATTTTTCAATTATAAAACTATTGACTTTTGTTTCTACTTGTTTCACCACACAAAGTCTAGAAATCAAATATTCGTAAATCCTAGTACACGTCGGCTGTTCTGCAGACTCGTCTCTGGTTAAGGCGTGTAACTCTGGAACCGGTTTGAGTTTTCATGAAGGATCTGGTTTAAAAAAAATTCATGATTAAAATATTCTTAAATTACAACACCTGGAAAATTCTGATGCTCAGTCTTGTCTTCTTTGACCAATATTCTTTTACTGTTTTTTAAAACCATGTAGTCATCTATTTTGTTTATTTATATAATATGTATTTTCTCTCCACATTCACTGGACATGAGCAATTACGTGCTCTGACTGGCCACTCTACTACTAGGATATCAGCTCATGTACCATGAGTAGAGAAAAATAAGATGGTGGCATGCATCAAGTCAGATATCACTTTATCAAGTATTTAAAAGAAACCGAAATGGCTAAATAAAATAATTTATTTTTTTTGCGGTCCAGTTTCCATCAAATCCCGTGCTCTGATTGGCTGGCGAGCGGCTCTGTATCCTACGATACGGACCCCGGTTACGGACCTCTGGCGACTTGCTCATTCGCAACAGCAACAAACATGGTAGCATTTTTTGTCAACATTTATCTTTGTTTTTCTAAATAAGATTTATTTATAAGGTTTTTATCAAAAATCTTATATATTTTTGCCAGCATTTCTCAGAATAGCATTAATTTTACAGCATGGATAGTGATGATAGTCTTCACAGCGAAAGCGAGTTTTACTACCCTGAGGAAGAAGAAATAAAAGAAAACATTTCAGGAGAAAGCTAAAAACCTCTAACTGTTGCTAATGCCGAGCAAAACCATGGCTGAATCCTGAATGACTCAATTTTGTATAAATAGGGGACTACATAGGCGGCAAAATGTAGTTTTTTTCCTGCCATGGAAGTGCACTTGTATGCCGAGGAGGAAGCAATTTGCATTACAGCCATGAATGAGGATTCAAAATGGCGACTCGGCTCGGTTTTCCCTTTCGGGCGCTCTTGTTTTCTGTTAGGATTTGGAAAAGAAAATAATTAATATATTTACCAGCTTAAGGTCAGTCCGTATGGTGAAATACCGTGACCTCAGTCAGTACTTTCAAGACCTCGGTCACGGTATTTAACGATACAGACCTCCCAGCTGGAATTTTTTTTTTTAAATATATCCCCAATATTGCCTGTTCTGTTCCACACTCCAGTCCAGTCGGTGGTGGTAATGCACCTTTAAAGCTAGACGGCGTTTTGATTTCATAAAATCTGTGAAATGTAGTTCCCGCTGAAGTGTGGTGATTGTGATATCTGTTTATTTCTGTAATATCTCACAAAATATCAGGCCATTCTGTGGCTGGGAAGTTATTTAATTTGAGGGGATTAAAGCAAATAATGTGCATGAAATCGCTCGCTTCACGCAGTCAAGCAGACAGAGGAAGTCCGTGTGTGCATGCGCAGGTTTACCTTCTTTTGGGTTTTACAGCAGCTGGCATCCACAGTGTTGCATTACTGCCATCTACAGGTTTCCCTTTGAGCGTGCACTGACAGTTCCATCATTCTGTCGCTAAATGAACAGCTGATCACACCGAGGTGCTCGCTGAGCGCCCATATTTATTAGTTTGGTCCTGCGTTTCCTTTCCTTCATATAGAACATAACATCTTTTCTTCTCGCTTTCTTTCCGTTACTGTAGTCGGTCTTTCACGTTTCATTCGCACACTCACGTCCTCCATTTTTCTCTCCTGTTTCAAATTTGTATCCCACAATGCCTTGCGTGAACAGAGAAAGCCCACCATGTGATGCATGATGTAGTATCTTGAATTGGGTCATGGTGAAGCAGGAAAAAATAGCAGAGAATTTAGGGCCATGTGTCCTGAAATTCATTAATTGTTCTATTTTTATAAAATAAAATAAAATTGTAAGTCTCTGGTTTGAATTCAGTAGCTTTCGGTCCACTAAACAAAAGTAATTGGGTATCAGGGAAAATTCTTCTTATGACGTACACTTGAAAAATCTGAAAGGCAGTCAACCTTTAAGTTGGTTTGCCAACTAGCAAAAAAAGAAAAGAAAATGGTAGAGCGTGTTACTGAACCAACTGAGGATGAAATAAAAACTCTACTTGAAAACAAAACCCAAAATATACAAAAAAAAAAGGGCAACAAAATATGGAATAAAAGTATTTGTGGGAAGAACAGAACTTCTTTATTTTTCAAGAATTATTATTGCATTTTTCACAAATTGCTATTGTCATTTCGCTGGTTTATTTACATTTGAAGCGGAAATGATTTTGTTGGACGTTTTGTATAGTTTTTATTTATCGAATTTGTAAGAAAATAAAATAAAAATGCTCCGTTTCTCAAGATCCAGTGAATGTGGATCAAATAAAACAGTGATTCCACTCAATCTCATTCACCGTGTGACTCGTCAACTATCAGCTAATGTACGACTCGATTTCGTGGAATAACTGTTAAATATTTTTAGGTGCTGCCTAAAAGCGGAGTCCCGATGAGTGTAAAACGTGTTAGTAAATAATCCCATGTTACTTTTTAAAAAGCAAATTAAAAATAAGCGCTGGATTAAAAACCCATCTATCTTATGGAAATCAACATACAGATTTTGTTGTCCTGGTGGTCAGGTGTTTGAGAGATGTTGCCTTGCGCTTGTGATTGGGTTCCCTGTGGTGGTACACGGATGCAAAAGCCATCAAAAACCAAGTTGATGTGTTACCATATTCTCTGAAGTACGGAGCTCCGCTATTATCAGTACGTTTGGAACTAAATATGATCTGTAATCTACTCAGTAATCACTGATGCACATCCGGGTCATTCAAGATCACTGATTGATTTTAGCCGGAAAATGAATGTGAAAAACAAACAGAGGTGAAAAATCAGAGCTTTTTGTAATATTTGTTTTAAAGCCAAAACTTGTAAAATCTTGTGTTTATCCTGAAATGCAAAAAAAAAAAAAGAACGCAACATACACTGACCTGTTATAAACACCTCATAATCTACAATGATCTAAATCACTACTACACACTTTCCTCCTCATCATCTGCACAGAAAATATTTAACGTTAAGCTACGGTCACACTACAGCTCGCAATGCTTTGCGATGGTTATTGATGACACTGCGGTGTTTGGTGGTGAAGGTTCCCCAAGCTTCGGGAAATATTCCCAAACCCATTTGTGAGTATTTGCCGGTTAGACTGCCGACGAAAACATCGCCACTAAATTTCAGTGCATGCGTTTAAATTTTTTTGTGATGTTTTTGGCCACTCACGAGGCAGAGACGCACCAAAAAACAACTCCTGAAGCTCTGAGAATATTCGCCGTGTATCGCACGATTGGCGACGATGATGCTGATTTTTCATCACCAAGTATTCACAAACCCATCGCGAGCTGTAGATTGACAGCAAGTTCATTTTAGAACAGAAACTAACCAGAAAAACATTGTGGCAAGTAATTTACCAACCCAAAGTGGACTGAACATGTATAGTAACTATATTGTTCCAAACTGAATTTTTTTTTTTTTTTTTTAAAGATATTTTTTGGGGGGGCTTTTTTTTTTTTTTCACTTTTATTGGATAGGACAGTGTAGAGACAGGAAATGAGCAGGAGAGAGAGACGGGGAGGGATTGGGAAATGACCTCGGGCCGGAATCGAACCCGGGTCCCCGGATTTATGGTATGGCGCCTTATCCACCTGAGCCACGACGCCCCCACCAAACTGAAATTTAATTGGGACCTCGTTCTTGAGTTTATTTTTTCTCAGTGAAATGCCTGAACTGTCCTTTAATGCTAACAAAGTTCTCTAATATGAGCCGATCTTTTCTTTAAAGGATATGGGACATGGATTTTTACCTGGGCACAATTATGTATAAAGGACATAAGAAATGCCATCGAAATCACTGCAGGGCGTCAAAAATGTGAAAATCATCACATTATTCAAGTTTTTCTGTACATCAGCGTAAAACAAGGATTCGTTAATGAGCTAGGTGGTCACGTGACCCGTGACGTCACAAAAACTTTCCAAGGAGCCAGCGCTTGGGAATCTAATGTAAACAGGTTACCGAAATGGACACCATCGACAGTGACATTCCCGATGTTTCACAGAGATGTGAAGTTAGACCCTATCAATTCGAACCGATAGCTGGAAATTCACATGAACATGGATCTTGTCTTTACTCTGACGGGTCAGATGATTCTGAGAGTGAGAGTTCATTCAATCCCCATGAAACTGAAAGTGCTCGGCTCCATAACACTTCCTGGTAAGTTAAAAACAATTCTGCTCAAAGGCTAATGATCTGTTGAAAGAAGTATTATTTTTGTATCATACATTGAAAGTTCATCATAGATCTAGCTAAAGTCTGTTGCAAGCTAGTTTTTTTTTTTTTTTGCTGATATTTTTCGAGATTGATTGAGATACAATGCTTCCAGAGTCCGAGATGAAAACATTCAAAATGGCGAAACGAGTCAGAATTATGATAATAATTGATGCACCCAAAATTATAATACTAATCCTTACCTCGGCTTTCAGTCGCTTAGCGCAGAGGTCTTCAACAGGGGGGTCACGAAATCGCACCGGATCACTCATATCAACAAAAATATTCCTGCCCTGTCCCCTGGCCTCCGTGCAGGGATGCAAACAGCGCGCCTTTCGGCGGATGCCGCCTTTTTCACGGCTGAATCGCGCAGATCCGATTTTTTTAAAAAAATAGCGATGTTGGTTCATGGAGCATGAGGCATGAAGTGTAAGGATGAGAGAGAGGCGGTTTGGGTCGGGAAGCTGCGCGCATTTGTGCAGCCTGGCGCAGGTGTGCGCGGCTTCCCGATTTGAATTTTTTTTTTTTTTCTCATCCTTATACTTCCTGTTTCATGAATTAATATCACTCAGTACCTGAGTATTAATGTTGAAAGAATCCTCAGTGAAATGGTCCGAATACAGTTTGTGGGAAACAGTAGGTGCAAAGTTTTTTTCAACAGGTGTTCTGTAAAGTTGTCCTACGAAGCCTACTGCGCATGCGTGAAGCCTATTGCGCATGCGCAGGTGAGCCCACACTTTCCTCAGCTTTGGGTCCTTGGGGAATGCAAAAAAAAAACTTACTCCAGGGCATTTCCCATTGGAATTATTGCAACCATAAGCAGCACAATACACCATGATGTCCAATGTATGATGTCCAATGTACTTTAAAGACTATAAAAACAATTTTCTTGTCATCCACTTCTCCATTCATCTACCCGCTTGTGCTGTGCCCGAAAGTTTTTGTGACGTATGATCACGTGACAGCGGCTCTTCCGGTTGCAAAAAATGCATATCGGAAGTCGATCAGAAATGCCATATAATCATCACGAATATAACGATTTTGCTGAATTTAATAGATGATTTTGTATTTGTTGATGCAGTTAATTCATATTTTTAATGGAAAGAAACTGATATAGCGTGCATTTATGTTTCATGTCCCATGTCCTTTAAGATCATCAAGTCTTATGTAAATGGGTAAATAGCTATTGGTAGTTTATAGCTGGAGCGAGTAAACGGTGCTATGGAGCTAGACGCTACACTATACCTCATTAGATTACCCAGAATCCTCTGTTCCTCCTACTGAGTTGCTTTTATTTTTCCGCTCTAAGTTGCAGGACCGTGGGCCGTCTCACCGTATACGCCTGTATGTAGACACAGAGCAAGAATCTTGCAATCCAGCCTGAGCCTTTACTTTTTATACAGGAGCATGTCGCGGTTACGTCAGTGTGAAGGCAGAGTGATGGTGAAAAGTAGACAAATCAGTTTGGAACGTCAACGTTTTCCTCAGATATATTACTAAGAAAGGCGCCTTATAGCTAATATTCCTCCGTAATTACACTTAGCTTTAATTGCTAACTGAACTCCCACTTGTTCCACCATATTGGGTCAAAAAAAAAAAGTCAACAATGTATTGTAAATTGTATCATAAAAATTTACTTCTGAAGTCCTAAATAATATACTATACAATAGATAGTTTTCACTGACGTCACGGCATTCCAGGGAACACCCCTCCAGCCGCCATCTTGCGGGGCAAACAAAACGGACCATCGCCAGTACCGGCTACGTTATCTCGGACAAATTTATGAAGTTATATAGTCAGTTTTCTAAAATAAAGATCAATGTCGGCAAAATCAAGCAAACAGAAGTATATAGATACATTAGACGACATCTCATGACAACGGTATGCAGCCAAACTGGCCTTGATTGGGGGAATTGACCCCTACGAAGTGGACAAAGATGCATTTTCAAGTGACTATACAGGGCTGCCAAAGCCTGAAACTGCCAAAGCCTGAAACTGACTTCATCAAACTTTAAAGGCTGTCTGATATATACAACTTTATATATTCACAGCGCGCCTTTTGGCGGATGCCGCCTGAATCGCGCAGATCCGATTTTTTTTTTAGGGGGGGCGTTGGAGTGTCTGATTATAATTTCAAAGTAAATTCTGTATTAAAATTACTAAATAAGAAAATCCGTTACAGTCCATGAAACAGGAAGTATAAGGATGAGAAAAAAAACAGTTTAAATCGGAAAGCTGCGCACATTTGCGCAGTCCTGCACACCGCTCGGGCTGCGCAAATATGCGCAGCTTTCCGATTTAAACTGTTTTTTTTCTCATCCTTATACTTCCTGTTTCATGGACTGTAATGGATTTGCTTATTTAGTAATTTTAATACAGAATTTACTTTGAAATTATAATCAGACACTCCAACGCCCCCCCTAAAAAAAAAAATCAGATCTGCGCGATTCAGGCGGCATCCGCCAAAAGGCAGGCTGTTTGCATCCCAAACACAAATCAAATCATACAGAATAGACCTAAAATGTTTTTCAAAAATGACCCTTGCGTGAGTGAAGTGACAAGTGTCAAATAGAAACGTGACAAACGAGCGATATTAAGTGTACATTACAATGTAAACGTACACTCAGCGGTTCCAGTTAGGCATTCTCCAGAGATTGTTCACATGATGTTTTGGTTTCCAAAAACAAACTTAAACACAATTGATTGTTTATTTAAACAACTTACCACTTACAAAATGATCGGAGCAGACTTTGCTGTGTTTGGAAGGCTGATAATCCTTGCGGTTGATTCTCGCAAGCCATAGATTTCTCCTTTGTATGCTGAGTTTGTTTGCTCGCCTTCGTGCTCCCGTACAGTGGGAATTCCATAAAAGCTCCGCTTGACGTCATCATCTGACCTATTACGACAGCCATGAATACAACAGGTGTGCACCATTGCTAGCTTTAAATAGCCTGCTTGGGTTCTTTTGAAGACTTTGTACTCGCGCGTTACAATGTGTGCTCAGTCACCTGTACGGTAAGCTTGACCCGCAAGATGGCCGCCACTAGGGAATCCCCGACTCTGTGACGTCATGTGAAAACTATCTATAGTGAGTAAACAGAGCAAGTGCGTAACTCTATTTAAAAGTAGCTGATTAGCATGAGGTCATTGGTGCAAAAAAAAAAATCTGAACAAATTGAAATGAAAGATTGTTGAACCTACAGTAATTTTGACGTTTAAATGTCATGCTAGCTTGCAACATCAGCTTTCGTTCACTTTTAGGCGCACAAGCTAACTAGGAAAGTCTTAACAGTTAGCAGGTGTATCATGATTGGTAGCGTTGATGTTTTGGCCATTTGGGCCCTAAAGGCCAGTGGTAATGGTGATCGTGTCTCTGTGTTCCTGAATGTAGCAAAGCCGTTTCTCCTCACTGCCACCAGCAGAAACATTTACCCGTGTCCTGTTATCAGTGCCATCACTTGTTAGCATAGTAAAGGAGATCGCTGTTTTAAGGAACAGACACAACAACTAACCATGAAAGAATTATTTTTTTTTTTTGCATAAAATAAACTGGAAGTTCGGAGAGGCTGTGAATTATTATCTCAAAATACTGTCAAGTTTATGGTGAATTTTTGTTTGTTGCGTGTGAAGTTTCTGGATGGTCTGTAGTTCTCACAGTTATCAAGATCATCAAGCAATAATTTACAAGTTGCCCCTTTTTTTTTTTTATTCTGTTATATATGACAGGCTTAAGATGTCGTTAGCTAGCCATTAGAAGTCATATATCTGAACAGTGTGAAGGAGTGATGGTGAAAACTGGGGAAGCCATGGACTAAAGGTTAGAGAAGCAGCTTTGGGACCAAAAGGCCATCGGTTCAATTTCCTGGACCAGCAGGAATGGCTGAAGTGCCCTTGGGCAAGGCACCTAACCCCCAACTGCTCCCCAGCTCAACTGATCTGGGTGTGTTGTACTGGTACGTTGCTCTGGATAAGAGCGTCCACTAAATACCTGTAATGTAATATAATGAGAACAAGACAAATCAACTGGAAATGGCAACATTTTCCTTAGATGTGTTGATGAATTAAGTAAACCAGGGGTTTTCAAAGTGTGGGAGAGTCAGCCCCCCCCCAGAGAGCAAATAAACAACAGCGCCCCCCCTTACAATTTTTGTTGTTGCTATACTTAATGTTCCATTCGTATTTAAAAAAAAATGGTTATTGTACACATTTTTTTTTACACATTTAAAACATCTGGGTTTTTTAAACATCTTTTTTTTTACACATTTTAAACATCTGTGCTTTTTGAAAATATCTCTTACACATTTAAAACATCTGGTTTTTTTAAACATCTTTTTTTTTACACATTTTAAACATCTGTGCTTTTTTTTTTTTAAAAAATCTTGTTTTACACATTTTAAACATCTGTGCTTTTTAAAACATCTTTTTTTACACATTTTAAACATCTGTGCTTTTTGAAAATATCTCTTACACATTTAAAACATCTGTTTTTTTAAACATCTTTTTTTTTACACATTTTAAACATCTGTGCTTTTTTTAAAACATCTTGTTTTACACATTTTAAACATCTGTGCTTTTTTTTAAATCTCTCTTTCACACATTTTAAACATCTGTGCTTTTTTTTAAAAAACATCATGTTTTACACGTTTTAAACATCTGTGCTTTTTTAAAATCTCTTTTTTACACATTTTAAACATCTGTGCTTTTTAAAACATTTTTTTACACGTTTTAAACATCTGTGCTTTTTTTTTTTTTTTAAACATCTTGTTTTACACGTTTTAAACATCTCATAGCATCGTTAGCTAGCACCTCTTGGCAGACAACACACTGTGGCAGTGGAGCATCTTCAGATCCAGTCCATGAAAATCCAAACTTTAAATAATCGTGGTCATACTTCCTTCTTTTTTTGCTTGGCCCAGACTCTGTCTCCTCACTCACTGTAGCTTTAGGTGCTAAAAATCGATCCATTTTGTCTCTGGCAAAGGCTAGCTGAAGTTCGCTAAATGTTCGCAATAGTAACTTATTCTGGTTTATTTTTCCTCACGTTGCACCCCCCCCAAGAACTCCGCCTCCCCCTAGGGGAGGCGCGCCCCACACTTTGAAAAGCCCTGAAGTAAACAGTCTGTACAGCTAAATTTATTTAAATTCTGCCATATTACAAAAGGTCAACAAGTTGTGGTTTTTTTCTTTGTAAGAGGATTGGGGGGGGGGGGGACGAAAGGATGGCCTGTCTGGAAATCTGGAAAGGAAATGTAGCATGATGAAAATGAATTAGTCAAAACATGTGTGTAAGTCAATTGTATAGCTTGAATCATCATCACCATCATCATTGCACATCTGGATCAAGTTTCCAAAAAGCATTGCAGTGTTAAAATCGGAGAATGTGAGCCGTCCTGGAGCTGACATTTACACACTACGTTGTGGTTTTAATATGTTTAGAGAACAATGTCTGTATTAGTTTTTTTTTTTTTTTTTTAATGTTGTATAGAATAATATATATTCGCACACAACTGTAGCAAATCTGTGACCAGACCAGCTGTGTGTTCACTAGATTTCATTCATCCAAAAGGTACAAGGTTTGTATATTTTCATGTTCATGATTGTTTAGCTTATATACACACACTTGCCAGTTTTTGGGTTTTCCTACCATGTAGCTCCACTTCTCAGTTTCTGTGAGACAAACCTTACAGGACAGTTTGTAGGTGTAAAACTACTGACTGTACCCCACGAGGAAACCTGATAACATGGCATTTCGGTGTGTGTGTGTATAAATATAAAATCAGTTTGCTGTTTATCTTCGACTTGTGGGTGTTGGTGATAAAACTTGTTTAAAAGCTGTAAAGGGAAGGCCTTCTTCACACACAGCGTGTCTTCATACACCAAACAGCACGTCTCGGACATCCACGTGAGCCGTCTGACGATAATCAACTCCACAATACTTTATAATCTTTGTTGCTCACTTTTTTTGTTCAAAATGTCAGGCTCGAGGCTTTGAGGCAATTTGTGTTTTAAAAAATAAGAATTTACTCCACTAAGTCTTGGGGTTTTTTTTAGGTATAGAAAAACCACACATCATGTTTTGGTTATCATATATCTGTTGAGGAAATTTGAGCTTGAATTTAATTAAAACAAGGATATGATCTAATAGTATTAGAGACTGCAGTCTGTTATTTGGTAAGAACGTAATAATGCCAAACTAGCTGCTTCCAGCCAATCAGCACATCTGGGTACTTTCTTGACCAATAGGAAGCGTGCTTGGTGGATGACTGCATGAGTTTGAAGAGACCTCCCCCATACCATACCGATATTTATTCTCATTCTCATTTATTATAACCGATCATCACAGCTAGGTTCTGTTTTGTATAATGTGGGAAAATATTGAGGAGAAAAAAAAACACATTAGTTTTTTTATACATATGTATATGAATATAATACTGTATACAGCTTACATATACTACAAAACGTCTCTTTCACATCAGTACAATAAAGAAGCAATGCATTTCTGGAGTCATTCATTTGCTGGTCAGTGATTTTTCTTTTTAGAATTATTATTTTTGATAAATAGGAGTATGGTGCACACAGTATCATGATGCTCATCAACACTGGTTTGGAAAATATAACACTGTTGGGTCTGATGCATTTCATCCATAGTGATTTTATATTTTGGATTTATTTTTTAATCGTTATCAAGCCATGGTCTACAGCAGTGGTTTTCAAAGTGGGGGCCGCCAGGGGGCGCTGGGGGGCCTCAGAAAGTTGGAGGGACGATAACAAAAAAATTGCGAAAAAATGTATACTTTTTAAAAATAATTATTAAATATATTGTAATTAGTTTTTAATCATTATTATAAAATATAATTATTAATAATAATACATCATATCGAAACGTTGTTTGCCATGCTCATCTCTCCGATTGCCTGTGACGTTGCAGTTTGTGCCATTTATCAAGCTGCTTTGCTCCTCAAGCTAGCGTATTGCTAGCGCAAAATGGACAGGATTTTGAAGAAGAGACCGAAGGAACAAACCAACAGCCCTGCTGTGGAGGACACTGCTGCGAAAAAAACTAAGAAGTCCTGGCCAACTAAAATCCGAAAATATGAGGCAGCATACATTAAGTATGGCTTTACAGCCATACAGAAAAATGGCCATGATTGCCCGAAATGCATCCTCTGTCTGGAGACCCTGTCAAACGAGTGCTTAAAACCTTCGAAACTTCAGCGTCACTTGGTACAAAACATCCGACAGATGCCGAAAAAACAGTAGATTTCTTCAGACGCAAAGAAGAGCATTTGGTCAGGCAATCTGCTGCATTCACCCAGCAAGCTACTGTCCCCGAGCGGGCCCTGAAGGCATCATTTTTAGCCTCGTACCACATTGCTCGTGCTAAAAAAAACTCACTCGATTGGAGAAGATTTGATTTTACCAGCCACCAAAGACATTGTCCGAGAATTGCTTGGTGAGGATGCTGCCAAAAAAAAATCGATGCTGTCCCACTCTCTGATAACACCGTGAGCCGACGGATCGGTGACATGGCTCAAGACGTATCTGCTCAGCTGCTGGAGCAGGTGAGAGCCAGCGAATACTTCGCACTTCAGCTGGATGAGAGCACAGATTTATCCAATGAGGCCCAACTGCTTGTGTACATCAGATTTATTTCACAGGAAAGATTTGTGGAGGAAATACTATTTTGTAAAGCACTTGAAAGAAGAACTACTGGGAAAGACATTTTTCAAGTTTTGGACGATTACATCGAGTCTAACGGATTGGACTGGACCCGTTGTGTGGGGGTGTGTTCGGACGGAGCCGCAGCAATGACCGGGAAGATCAGTGGAGTGACCGCGCTCATTAAGCAGAAGGCCCCGCATGTAGTGGCCACACACTGCATGCTCCATCGCGAGGCACTGGTCGCAAAAAGGATGGATGACGAGTTGAATCAGGTACTACAGGAGGTTATACGGTTTATTGTTCAGTGCAAACATATTTGTGTTGAAAACATATCTCATTATCTCTAGCCGCTTTATCCTTCTACAGGGTCGCAGGCAAGCTGGAGCCTATCCCAGCTGACTACGGGCGAAAGGCGGGGTACACCCTGGACAAGTCGCCAGGTCATAAAAGTTGATGTTTCTTTACATATTTTGTAGCATTGTCTGTGGGTTTACAAAGGGGGTCCCCGGCCAGAAGCTAATGCTGTTTGGGGGGCCTTGGCATGGAAAAGTTTGGGAACCCCTGGTCTACAACACTGACTTACAACAATGTCTACAACACACACAAGTCAATTTGATAGTGGCCTTCAGCGTATCTGTATTTTTGGGTCGGGTGTTTCTCATCTTCCTCTTGACAATACCCCATAGATTCTCTATGGGGTTCAGGTCAGGCAAGTTGGCTGGCCAATCAAACACAGTAATATCATGGTCAGCAAACCATTTGGTAGTAGTTTTGGCACTGTGGGTAGGTGCTAAGTCCTGCTGGAAAAGGAAATCGGCATCTCCAAAAAGCTCGTCAGCAGATGGAAGCATGTCTCCTGGTACATCGCTGTGTTGACTTTGGACTTGATAAAATACAGTGGACAAACACCAGCAGATGACATGGCAGCCCAAATCATCACAGACTGTGGAAACTTCACACTGGGCTTCAAACACCTTGGATTCTGTGCCTCTCCACTCTTCCTCCAGACTCTAGAACCGTGATTTCCAAATTAAATGCAAAATGTACTTTCATCTGAAAAGAGGACTTTGGACCACTGAGCAACAGTCCATTTCTTTCTCTCCTTAGCCCAGATAAGACACTTCTGACATTGTCTCTGGCTCAGGAGTAGCTCGATATTAGGAATGTGAAAGTTGTATCCCCTTTCTTGAAGATGTCTGTTCGTGATGGGTCTTGATACACTGACACCAGCCTCAGTACACTCCTTGTGAAGCTCTCCCAAGTTCTTGAATCAACTTTTCTTGACAATCCTCTCAAGACTGCGGCCATCCCTGTTACTTGTGCACCTTTTCCAGTCACCCTTTTCAGCAATGATCTTTTGTGGCTGACCCTCCTTGTGGAGGGCATCGGTGATCATCATCTGGACCACAGTCAAGTCAGCAGGCTTCCCCATGATTGTGGTTGTGTGTACTGAACTAGACCGAGAGATACACTGTGTTCATACTGTTTTACTCAAACTCGAAATGAAAAATTCTAATATTTTGAGATTTTTTTGTTTTTGTACTGTATGCCATACTGATTAAAATTAAAATAGAAAAATGCTTGAAACATTTTAGTTTGTGTAATGAGTCTGTAATATATAACATTTTCACTTTCTTAAATAACTGATGGAAAATATTGAACTTTTTCACAATATTCAAATTTTTTGAGATGCACTAGTATATAAAAGTTTGAGTAGTTTGAGATGTCGGGGAACTCAATGGATGGATAATTTTCCAACTTGTAGGAAAAATCCTTCTTTGTTAGTGTGTAAGGATCTAATCCCATTGAGTGGTTTCTAGATCCACTTCTTGTTTTAATAACTTGCTTGTTTGCTGAACACAAACATGGCAATAAGTTCTTGTGTTAATGGACCAGACTCCACTTTTGGATCATTAATCCCTTCTGACTGAGAATCACCTGCATGCATGGGTTTGGCTTCTGGCACATCCATACAGTTTTAAATACAATACCTACAATTAAAACAGTTTGTTTTTATTGCATTTATTTAGTTCCTGGGCTCCCATCTGTAACAGGGAGTGATGTCGCATGCCATTAGTACACTTTACAATAGATTATTAGATTCTAATAGAAGCAATGAGCCAAAATAATTGTGGATCTTTTTTAATGGGCTCTGACTTGTTAGAAAGTATGAATAGGTGGGCCTTAAAGCAGAAAAGGTTGAGAACCCCTGCTCTAGAACACATTATGCATTAAAAAATGTTTAATTAAAAAGAAAATCAGACCATGCCTGAATGATATTAGGGGCTCATCGTCAATGCTTTTTTTTTTTTTTGGCCGGGCACAGCCTGAACTGATAATCACCAGTTTTTCTTTGGCTAATCACTGATTAAAAAAAAAAAAGAATGATTAATACATGTTTACTATTCTTGTTTTTTTATTTTAAAGAATTTTATCATGTTATTAAAATACAATTTAAGTTGAAATTTAATTTTCAACAAAGTAGTGACACAAACTGTAACGTAATATTTTAAAATATTCTACTTTGTTTAATTTGCACAAATTTGATATTTCGAGCTCATTTCTGAATTTATATGTATGCTATTTGTTTCTGTAACATGTTTATATACACTGTATGGTCAAAAGTACAGTATGTGCCCCCTGACCATCATGTCCATATGTCCTTGTTGAACGTCCCATTTACTGTTGTATTAAGCTCCACCCTTCTTTTCTGGGAGGGTTTTCCACTAGATTTTGGGGCGTGGCTGTGGGGATTTGTGTTCATTCAGTTCAGCTACAAGAACATTACTGAGATCAGGTACTGATGTTCAGATGGTGAAGCTCCAGTTCTAGTTCCAGTTCATCCCAAGGGTGTTCAGTGGGGTTGAGTTGAATTCAGTCAAGGTTCTGTTCAGGACACTCGAGTTCTTCACTCCAACCTTCACACCACGGGCGATTGCTCTAAGACAACGAGGGAGGCTCAGCCTCCTCTAAAAATGCCCTTATAACTTTAATGTGTGCGTGAGTTTTTCCCCCTCGTGACAGCGCGATGCAGCGCAGCCTCAGTGCACTTCAATGGCATTGGGAGCTCTGCGCTTTTCAATCTCAAAATGCAAGATGGTTATTGGACAAATACTGCGAAAACGCCCGCCCACGGAGTCTCACGGACTCCCAGCCTCAGTGGACTTCAATGGCATTTGGGAGCTATGCGCTTTTCGATCTCAAAATGCAAGACGATTATTGGACAAATACTGCGAAAACGCCCGCCTACGGACTCCGAGCCTCACATGGGAGGGACATGGCAGTTTCCGCGAGGAGACTGGTGATTGGTGAAAGCGGCCGGATATTTTCTTTGATTGACAGCTCGTTTCAACTATAGACAGGCAGCGGTGAATTTCAGTTCAGTCCCATGCGGATTCGCAAGTGCTGTGGTGTATTGTAAGAGATCAGCTTACATTTCGATTTCATTCATTACATACGGTTTCTACCAGCTTTTTTAGTTTGTATATATTTTCATTGTAAATAAAGTGTAAATATAGTGTTGTCAAGTTTGCTATCTTAGTTCCAGAAATTTCGTTTATTTGAGTGACTGAACTTGAACTTGAGGGGGCTAGTCAGCTAGCAAGAAAGCTGCACACGGATGCCAAGCATTGCTGATTTAATTTTTGCGAAGCCATTTGCCAGTCTTCCTTTCGAGGAAAAAATTAAAATTAAAGAGCAGGGTAGACCAACGCCTCAAATTGACTTGGTGAAAAAGGTAGGGAATAATACTCGTTCCTTTCAGCTCTCCTGGTACGAGAAAGTGAATTGGCTACGTAACAGCAAGTGACCCACATCAACAACAGTAAATAGGCTACTTTAGTAATATGTCATGGATGGGCCAAAAATATAGAATCTATTTAAAATGTTTATGCTGAGTATATTATATTGGAATATATATTTCTCTGGATATGAATTAAACACAGCTACAATTTGGAAAACATTTTTAAACAAAAACACAGCCGAGAACATTTCACACTACAGACCTGGATTAAAAGTGAAGGGTTATCAAAATTGTCAATAAAACATTTCTCAGTCAAAATAAGTAAAATATAGGGAAAGTGTCATTGAATGAAATGTGTGGCACCCAGCTCTACTGCTGAGGTTCCTGACAGAGAGCTGCTTTCAATAATGATCAATTTTTAAACAACATGCCACAATTTTAAAATATAAAATGTTAAAATATACCCCTCCCCCCCAACACCACCATCATGTATATTGGACAGTAGGCTAATGGGCCAAAAGAACCTGTTATTTCACAGTTTGTGACCCTGCCAACAATCAGCCAGATCAGAGGCAAGAGTATGGGCAAAACTGATGTTTTTTCTTTTAAAATCTGGAAATATCGTAACCGACCAGCCTCCCCTGTTTGAAAGACTACCAGCCGCCACTGCTTCACACCCCATGTCTTCGTGGAGCTTGTGAGCTTTGGGTACAGGAGCATAGTCATGCTGGAACAGGCTTGGACCTGTGAATTCCAGTGAAGGGAAAGTGTAAACCTACAGAATACTAAGATATTATATACAATTGTGTGGTTCAGACTTTGTGGTGAAAGTTTGGAGAAGAACCATGTATGTGTATGATGGTTTGTTGTCCAAAAACTTTTGGCCATGTGATGTAGGAGAATACTGAGCAAATTATCTGAGACCACCTGCTTAGAACCTCTCCACATCCTTGGTCCGCTTCAATCTTTCCCGTAGGGTTTAGGTCAGAAGGCTGCGATATCCATGGGATGGTCACAGTCTTGGTTCTGTGGAGTTCTTCACTCCAATCTTCACACACCATGTCTTCATGGAGCTCCTGTGCTTTGTGCTCGGGGGCATCGTCTTAGTTCTAGTGAAGGGAAATTGTAAACCTACAGTCTAAAGAGATGATCTATATAATTGTATGCTTCCATGTTTGTGGTAACAGTCTGAGGAAGAACCACATATGGGTGTGATGGTCAGACTGGACAATGCTGAGCAGCAATGAGGGGAGCCAATATTAGGCAGGCTCTCAAAGAGGCCCTTTCTGCTCGCAAGGTCCGACTCCTTGACAAGGTCAGTGAAGGTTGAGGTACAGTGGTTTCTGCTGTTCATCACAGTCCTGTGCGAGCAGTAACTGTTCTGAGTCAGAATGCTGCGTGACGTCATGCTGTCAACATCGGGACTTGTCTTATGTGTCTATGTGGATTTGCAGCTTTACTAAGCAAACTTAAGCAGAGAGCAAACATTATGGCAACAGAGAGTTTTGAAACACTTCATGAGCACAGACCTCGAAAATGTCCAAGGAACTGGGTGCATTACTTGTCAGGATCATTGGATCACCCTGTCCTCTCGTCGTCCTCCAGTGACATTCTGCTCCTCTTGAAGCGTGAATGCGACTCAAAACACCTTGTCCAGTTCGTTGTCATAGTCTTGCTTGCTGAAGCATTTCAAGGGTTTCCATTGTGGATTTGCTCTCTGCTCAAGTTCGAGGTCCATAGTAAAATCACAAGTGCGAGCATGCAGGTTGTCACAAAAACGTGTGTAACACAGGTCCTGATGTTGACAGCACAACATCACGTGGCATACTGGCTCACGAAAGTTACTGCACGCACATGACTATGCTGTTCGTTCGCAACAGGAACAGTCTCGGAAATTTTCAATCATGCCTCAGAATGACCTGTACTGCCATCTACTGGATTGTAAGGTATCTCAATGTTAGCAAAGGATCCAATATTTAATGGGTCCTTCCACCAAGTTTCAAGGAAATCGGGTCTGTAGATTTTACACAATCCTGCATAAAGCAGACAAACTAACCACACCAAAACATAACCTCCTTGGTGGAGGTAAATATAGAAGAGAATATCTAAACGTGTATCTCATTGTCACTGTTTTTGGTGTTCACCCTGTTCATGAGAGATGAACCGCCCCGTCTTGTCAGATTCACAAAATATTTTGAAATTTCATGAGATGTGACGTGTTTGGTGACGTTTTCAGAAATGGTGGAGGCTGTGTAAGTGTTTAAGTACACCTTTCAGTGGATGGTAAGTTAACATATTGTATTTTTTTTTTAATTAAATGAGCAGTTCTCATGACAACGTACGACCTGAACACCAAGCACTTCATGTTTATGACTTCTTATGTCGTAATCACAAGCTTTTTTTAAAAATAACATTATTGAAAAAGGGGCGGCACGGTGGTGTAGTGGTTAGTGCTGTCACCTCACAGCAAGAAGGTCCGGGTTCGAGCCCCGTGGCCGGCGAGAGCCTTTCTGTGCGGAGTTTGCATGTTCTCCCCGTGTCCGCGTGGGTTTCCTCCGGGTGCTCCGGTTTCCCCCACAGTCCAAAGACATGCAGGTTAGGTTAACTGGTGACTCTAAATTGAGCGTAGGTGTGAATGTGAGTGTGAATGGTTGTCTGTGTCTATGTGTCAGCCCTGTGATGACCTGGCGACTTGTCCAGGGTGTACCCCGCCTTTCGCCCGTAGTCAGCTGGGATAGGCTCCAGCTTGCCTGCGACCCTGTAGAACAGGATAAAGCGGCTAGAGATGATATGAGATTATTGAAAAAGTACACATGTACAAAACCAGTATCATGTTATTTATCATCCCATTAAATATACGGAAGAAGAAAGAAATGATCAAAGGGAACAATCTGATAAAAATCTAGTATAAACAACTTGATGCAAAATTTAAAATAAATTACGTAGGAAGTGCTGTAGTTAAATATGTACATGGATAGAAAGATAAAAAGGAAAACAAGTAAACAAGCAGAAAAAGAAAAAAATTATAATAACCATACATACATGCATACAAGGGAAAACAGTTTTATCTCAGTGATCTAACTCAGTGGGAAAATGTTTTAAAAATCACACAATCTTTCTGCTTTTGCCCCTTTTACAAATTTTAAGGATCTTAAGTATAGTTTAAATTCATTCAAGGAAAAAAACCACATTTGGGGCATGATTTTAGGATTCTATTCTTGTGTACTTAAAAAAACCAAACTTGGCCAGGTATAGAATTACATTACTCGTGAATTTATCGTTTTTATTTTGCGAGATTATACCAAATGTTATATTTTCTCTCGAAATAGAATCTGGAAATGATGAGACTTTTTTTTGTTTTATCCAAACACTTGTCATGATCATCATCATCCTGCGGCCTCGGCCGAGATGTTGCATACAACAGTTCGCCACACCTCTCGGTCGGCTATTGTGGATGGAAGATCCTGCAAAGATATTCCTGAGTCCCTTGCAATGGTGGCAGAGAAAGTTAGCTTTCGTGACCTCACAGGGAGCCGGCTTGGGCTCCACAGTACCAGTCAGGAGATCGCTTCATCCTTGGCATGGTAGCAGTGCCCAGCGAACTTCAGCCTCCTTTGCCTAACCTGAGTAGAAATTGAGGACAGGTCTCTGTAAATCTCCTGTAGCGTAGCATGCATTGACTAGTGACCACTTGTGAATGTCAAGGCAAGTAAAGTTTGTTTGTATAGCGCTTTTAATAATAGACATTGTCCCAAAGCAGCTTTACAGAATCTGAATGACCCAAGACATGAGCCAATTTTATCCCTAATCTATCCCCAATGAGCAAGCCCATGGCGACGGTGGCAAGGAAAAACTCCCTCAGACGACACGAGGAAGAAACCTCGAGAGGAACCAGACCCAAAAGGGAACCAATCCTCACCTGGACAACAACAGAAGTTTGCCGATGACACAGCCATCGTTGGGTGTATGAGTGACGACAGAGAGGAGGAGTATAGGAGCCTGGTGAGGGACTTTGCTGTGTGGTGCAACAGGAACCAACTGCAGCTCAACACCTCGAAGACCAAGGAGCTGGTCATTGACTTTGGGAGGTCCAGACCAAGGTCACAACCAGTTCCGGTCGAGGTGGAGGCTGTGGATTCCTACAAGTACCTCGGGCTGTGGCTGGACAGCAAGCTGGACTGGTCTTGCAACACCAGTCATTTATACAGGAAAGGACAGAGCAGGCTATACTTCCTTAGAAGGCTGCGGTCCTTTAACATCTGCAGGAAACTCCTGTGGATGTTCTATCAGTCTGTGGTTGCCAGTGTCCTGTTTTACACCGTGGTGTGCTGGGGGGGGCAGCACATCCAAGAAGGACACATCCAGGCTGGACAAACTGATCAGGCGGGCCGGCTCTGTGGTCGGCATGAAGCTGGACTCTCTGGTGACGGTGGCAGAGAAGAGGTCTACGGACAAACTATTGAACATCATGGACGATGCCAGTCACCCTCTGCACACTGTCATCAGCAACCAGAGGAGCCTGTTCAGTGACAGAATGCTCCTTCCTAAGTGCAGGACGAACAGACTCAAAAACTCCTTTGTCCCTCACGCCATCAGACTGTACAGCTCCTCTCTGGGGGGGAGGAGGGGTAACAGGAGGACAGAGGACGGGAAGGAGCAGTAGCCTCGCCTAACGATAAGCAATACCGGACAATGTGCAATATAAAGTGCAATACCTCTCCTGCTGCCCCCCTTCTCCCCCCCTTTTTTTTCTTTTCCCCCCTCCTCCTCTCTCTCCCCCTTCCTCTCTTCCCCATATCTTATTCTTTTTATATTTGTATATGTAAATACTTAATTTATTTTAATTTTATCTAGAAGTTTTCTCTATTTTTTTTCTCTGTTTATCTGTAATGATGCTGGTGGAATCTTAATTTCCCTGAGGGAACCCTCCCAAAGGGATCAATAAATTTTTATCTCATCTAATCTAAACAGACAACATGACTATAACATTAACAGTTTTAACATAAAGTCCATTTCGTTGATGTTATAAACTCTTCATTAATGGAAACTTGAGTGCAAAACTGCTCATGACAACCGCAGTCCCAAAGTTAGTAAGCCAACTGGAGTCCTCAGCCATAAAAGCATTACTGTAAGAGTCCAGAGTGTCTTCCAAGTGTGACTTTCAACTGTCAATATGGGGCCGTCCTCCACAGGAGCGATGTGATGAGGCTCCAATCAGACACAGGGCATCAGGACGGATCAGGCAGGTTCGAAGAGCAGCATCTCGATCCCAGGATTGACATGTAACTCAGAGGGGCAGATTTTGGGGGAAGAGAAGAGAGAGAAAAAACAGGTTGTTAGGTATGCCCAATGTCACCTGAATAAGTAGGAACAGTATACATATTGCACTGAGTACGAACAGGGACTCTGGCAAAACTAACTCTGACAGCATAACTAAAAGGGGAGAGCCAGAAGGTAACACAGGCATGAGGGAGCCCCGGGACATAAAGCAGCAGCCACTACACCGTCAACAAGCTCGAGTAAGCAAGCGAGTGGGGACTGACAGCATCCATACATCCCAGTTTACCAAAACACTCTATGTCTGAGGATCCTCCAGATCTACACCTTTACCTCATAAACACCATTAACACAAGGCTTGACTAAACAGATATGTTTTCAGCCGAGACTTAAACGCTGAGACGGTGTCTGATTCCCGAACACTACTTGGAAGGCTGTTCCATAACTGTGGGGCTTTGTAAGAAAAGGCTCCGCCCCCAGATGTAGCCTTCACTATATGAGGTACCAACAGATAGCCTGCACCTTTTGATCTAAGTAGGCATGGCGGGAGCAGACGTTCACTCGGGTACTGTGGTGCGAGACCATTCAGTGCTTTAAAGGTCAATAGTAGTACTTTATAATCAGTACGAAATTTGATTGGCTCCCAATGCAGTGTGGATAAGACAGGAGTGATGTGCTCATATCTTCTAGCTCTAGTAAGGACTTTTGCTGCTGCATTTTGAACTAACTGGAGCTTGTTTATGCACTTACTGGAACATCCAGACAGTAAGGCATTACAATAATCCAACCTGGAGGTAACATATATGTAAGTATTACACCACATGAGAGAAATGCAGTCAAGCCGGAAAGTCTGCACACCCCTTTCACCTTCTCCACGTTTTATTACATTACAGACTTTTTCTAGAATAGATTTTCATTTTTTGTCACAAAATTCTACACAGGGCGGCACAGTGGCGTAGTGGTTAGCGCTGTCGCCTCACAGCAAGAAGGTCCGGGTTCGAGCCCCGTGGCTGGCGAGGGCCTTTCTGTGCGGAGTTTGCATGTTCTCCCCGTGTCAGCGTGGGTTTCCTCCGGGTGCTCCGGTTTCCCCCACAGTCCAAAGACATGCAGGTTAGGTTAACTGGTGACTCTAAATTGGCCGTAGGTGTGAATGTGAGTGTGAATGGTTGTCTGTGTCTATGTGTCAGCCCTGTGATGACCTGGCGACTTGTCCAGGGTGTACCCCGCCTTTCGCCCGTAGTCAGCTGGGATAGGCTCCAGCTTGCCTGCGACCCTGTAGAACAGGATAAAGCGGCTAGAGATAGAGATGAGATGAGAAATTCTACACAAAATAGCCCATAATGACAAAGTGAAAGCAGGTTTTTAGACATTTGTGTTAATTTATTAAAAATCAAAATATAAAATATACGTACACGAGTGTGCACACCCTTTGATATGACATCCAAAAGTGAGCTGAGGTGCATTTTGTTTCCACTGATACTGCTTGAGATGTTTCTACAACTTAATTGGAGTCCACCTGTGGTAAATTCAGTTGATTGGATATGATTGGGGATTGCCAACACCTGCCTTTATAAGGTCCCACAGTTGCTTGTGCATGTCAGAGCAAACTCCAAGCCATGGGGTCAAAGGAATTATCTGCAGGTCTCAGAAACAGGATTGTGGCAAGGCATAGATGTGTAGAAGGGTATAGAAAAAATTGCTGTAAAATAAAACTGCATATTTTCTCAAAACCTGCTTTCACTTTGTCATTATGGGCTATTTTGTGTAGACTTTGTGACAAAAAATGAACTCAATCTATTGTAGAATAAGTCTGTAACATAAAATGTGGAGAAGGTGAAAGCAGTGTGCAGACTCTCTGGCTTGACTGTGTATGGCCTGTAGTTTCAATATTATTGTCACAAAATGAGCATAAATTATAATCAATGTTAAAAGTAGTAATTCTTTAGAAGGATAGATGTCGTTCATCATTTTAAAGTCTATTTCCTTTGTTTTGGGGGGTCTTGGAGATGTTAGATACACAGATCTTAGTCTATTGATTGATTGGATTTTTATCAAACTTATGTAGAATATAATTTTTGTTCTGGCTTCCATCTTATCTCAGGAACATCCAACCATTATCCATAACCGCTTATCCTGTGCAGGGTCATGGGCAAGCTGGAGCCTATCCCAGCTGACTATGGGCAAGGTCATCAGAGGGCTGACACACAGAGACAAACAACCATTCACACCTACAGTCAATTTAGAGCTACCGATTTAGCCTAACCTACTGTATATCACGGGTGATTGCTCTAAGACAGCGAGGGAGGCTCAGCCTCCTCTAAAAATGACGAACATTGTGTAGGATGAATTACGCTAGGCTTATGTTATAGCCGACCTTATAACATTGCTATTTCAGATCCAGAATCATAGAAATATATGTGCTCAACCCAACTACAGTGCAAAATCATTCCGTTATAACTTTCCCCAGTTCGCCTGATGTGTGCGTGAGTTTTTCCCCCTCGTGACAGTGCGATGCAGCGCAGCCTCAGTGGACTTCAATGGCATTTGGGAGCTATGCGCTTTCAATATCAAAATGCAAGACGATTATTGGACAAATACTGCGAAAACGCCAGCCCACGGACTCCCAGCCTCAGTGGACTTCAATGGCATTTGGGAGCTATGCGCTTTTCAATCTCAAAATGCAAGACGGTTATTGGACAAATACTGTGAAAACGCCCGCCCATGGACTCCCAGCCTCACAGTGGGAGGGACATGGCAAAGCTTTCCGCGAGGAGACTGGTGATTGGTGAAAGCGGCCGGATATTTTCTTTGATTGACAGCTCGTTTCAAATATAGACAGGCAGCGGTGAATTTCAGTTCAGTCCCATGCGGATTCGCAAGTGCTGTGGCGTATTGTAAGAGATCAGCTTACATTTCGATTTCATTCATTACATACGGTTTCTACCAGCTTTTTTAGTTTGTATATATTTTCATTGTAAATAAAGTGTAAATATAGTGTTGTCAAGTTTGCTATCTTAGTTCCAGAAATTTCGTTTATTTGAGTGACTGAACTTGAACTTGAGGGGGCTAGTCAGCTAGCAAGAAAGCTGCGCACGGATGCCAAGCATTGCTGACTTAATTTTGGCGAAGCCATTTGCCAGTCTTCCTTTCGAGGAAAAAATTAAAGAGCAGGGTAGACCAACGCCTCAAATTGACTTGGTGAAAAAGGTAGGGAATAATACTCGTTCCTTTCAGCTCTCCTGGTATGAGAAAGTGAATTGGCTACGTAACAGCAAGTGACCCACATCAACAACAGTAAATAGGCTACTTTAGTAATATGTCATGGATGGACCAAAAATATAGAATCTATTTAAAATGTTTATGCTGAGTATATTATATTGGAATATATATTTCTCTGGATATGAATTAAACACAGCTACAATTTGGAAAACATTTTTAAACAAAAACACAGCCGAGAACATTTCACACTACAGACCTGGATTAAAAGTGAAGGGTTATCAAAATTGTCAATAAAACATTTCTCAGTCAAAATAAATAAAATACAGGGAAAGTGTCATTGAATGAAATGTGTGGCACCCAGCTCTACTGCTGAGGTTCCTGACAAAGAGCTGCTTTCAATAATGATCAATTTTTAAACAACATGCCACAATTTTAAAATATAAAATGTTAAAATATACCCCTCCCCCCCAACACCACCATCCTATATATTGGACAGTAGGCTAATGGGCCAAAAGAACCTGTTATTTCACAGTTTGTGACCCTGCCAACAATCAGCCAGATCAGAGGCAAGAGCATGGGCAAAACTGATATGTTTTTTCTTTTAAAATCTGGAAATATCGTAACCAACCAGCCTCCCCTGTTTGAAAGACTACCAGCCGTCACTGCTGTATATGTCTTTGGACTGTGGAGGAAACCCACACAGACACAGGGAGAACATGCAAACTCCACACAGAAAGGCCCCTGTTGGCCACTAGGCTCAAACCCAGAACCTTCTGGTTGTGAGATGACAGGGCTAACCACTACACCACTGTGCCACCCCCTCAGGCATGTTTACCTGCAATTCTGAAGTACATAACTACAACACAAATCTAATATTCACATGGTTGAAGTCTGGTTATAGATCCTTCAAATATTCTGCTGCTAAATTATTCAACACTTTGGAAAGAAAAGAAAGAAAGCACAACTTTATTCATCACACACTTGTGAAATTCCTCTCTGCATTTAACCCATCTGAAGCAGTGAACACACACATACCCAGAGCAGTGGGCAGCCATGCTAACAGCACCCGGGGAGCAGGTTCGGTACCTCACTCAAGGCCGTCCCATGTTAACCTAACCGCATGTCTTTGTACTGTAGAGGAAACCGGAGGAAACCCACGCAGACACAGGGAGAACATGCAAGCTCCACACAGAAAGGCCCTCGCCGGCCGCTGGGCTCGAACCCAGAACCTTCTTGCTGTGAGGTGACCATGCTAACCACTACACCACCGTGCCTTTGGATTCTGTAGTTAGAAACTCAGTGTGTTTCATTTTGCTCAAACTATTCGTTATGTCACTAAAAATGTTCTAAATTAACTCTAAATTGTCCAGTGTACTCAAACCTCTAAATTATTATAATTTTCACACTAAAGTTTCAATACAAATCGCTATAAGTTTTAATATTTTTATCCGCTTTATTATATATACACTACCGTTCAAAAGTTTGGGGTCACCCAGACAATTTTGTGTTTTCCATGAAAAGTCACACTTTTATTTCCCACCATAAGTTGTAAAATGAATAGAAAATATAGTCAAGACGGGCGGCACGGTGGTGTAGTGGTTAGCGCTGTCGCCTCACAGCAAGAAGGTCCTGGGTTCGAGCCCCGGGGCCGGCGAGGGCCTTTCTGTGTGGAGTTTGCATGTTCTCCCCGTGTCCGCGTGGGTTTCCTCCGGGTGCTCCGGTTTCCCCCACAGTCCAAAGACATGCAGGTTAGGTTAACTGGTGACTCTAAATTGACCGTAGGTGTGAATGTGAGTGTGAATGGTTGTCTGTGTCTATGTGTCAGCCCTGTGATGACCTGGCGACTTGTCCAGGGTGTACCCCGCCTTTCGCCCGTAGTCAGCTGGGATAGGCTCCAGCTTGCCTGTGACCCTGTAGAAGGATAAAGCGGCTAGAGATAATGAGATGAGAATATAGTCAAGACATTTTTCTGGCCATTTTGAGCATTTAATCGACCCCACAAATGTGATGCTCCAGAAACTCAATCTGCTCAAAGGAAGGTCAGTTTTATAGCTTCTCTAAAGAGCTAAACTGTTTTCAGCTGTGCTAACATGATTGTACAAGGGTTTTCTAATCATCCATTAGCCTTCTGAGGCAATGAGCAAACACATTGTACCATTAGAACACTGGAGTGAGAGTTGCTGGAAATGGGCCTCTATACACCTATGGAGATATTGCACCAAAAACCAGACATTTGCAGCTAGAATAGTCATTTACCACATTAGCAATGTATAGAGTGGATTTCTGATTAGTTTAAAGTGATCTTCATTGAAAAGAACAGTGCTTTTCTTTCAAAAATAAGGACATTTCAAAGTGACCCCAAACTTTTGAACGGTAGTATATTTGTCCAAAAAAAATGTGACACGTCATAAAACCAAGATGTGGATCAATGATCTTCTGCACCATTTGGTACTAGAGAAGATTCGTTATTCTACAAGAGGATGTATTCAAAAATTTGATGCTACATGGAAACCTTTTTTAAGTTATATAGAGAAATAAGATGTCACTAATATTGGTGTTCTGTAGGTATATTATTTGATCCTGTATTACGTATAATTTGAAACCCATGAGGACCACTGTCAATCACTTGTTGATTTACTTTTTTTTTTAGCTTATCACGCTGTTTTGTTTGAATTAATTATTATTTTTCTAATTATTTATTTATTTATTCTTTTTTTACTCTATCTGTATCATTTTTATCATGTAAGTGGTTGCACACCAGTACAGTATTATTGTTGCAGGGATGGGGGGGTGGGGTTGTTGTTGTTGTTGTTTATATTTGTGTCATTTTTGATCATATACGTTCTTGAATGTATGTACTTTGTACATTATCTTTTGATGCACAAATATAAATAAAAAGACTTGGTGCAAAAAAAAAAACTTTTGAACGGTAGTGTATATTTGCCATGGACAGCTTTCATTTAAGTGTCAGCTTTTGAAACCCTGTGCCAAATAAAGTTTATTATTACTATTTTTTTTTTTTTTAATGATTATTAGGCCAACGTAGGAAACGTAACCTAGGCCGTGACGTCACAAAATTTCAGCCAATCAGGATCCGGGTGCGATGACGCTACGTCGCTGAGGCGAGCGCGCGCTTCAGTGAGAGAGAGAGAGCAGGAAGTTCGGAAAGACACGAACCAAACAAACATCGATAAATTAAAATAATAATAATTATTATTATCCAGAATATGGATAACTTCAGAGTGGAATAGTTTGTGGGTCGCTATTGAAGCTGGGAAACTCGTTTTTGGAAGAATAACAAATAAATAAGTCAATAAATAAATATAAAACGGAAGTTTCTCACTCCTTCGCCGACTAGCCTTAGCTTAGCTTAGCTTGGCTTAGCTTAGCTTAGCTTGGCTTTGCTAACAAGGCAAAGCGAGAGAGAGAGAGAGGGAGGGAGGGAGGTGAAAAAGGACAGAACCGTTCACACAGTTCTGGCTCGTTCACAGAGACACATTCCCGAACCGGAAATAAACATTATAAAGCTAAACACTTAGCAAAATCCTGACTAGAATCTTATCTCCTACATCCGGGGCTTTTTCCAGTCAGGAAAGTTAGAGGCGCGCGCGCGCTCTGGCACGCACTGAACTGAAGGCCTGCATGTTTCTCAGGAGAGAAACACAACACTTTTATACTAATAATATTAATAATAATAACAGTAATTTATAACGCTGAAGATGTCGGCCCAGGCGCAGATGCGAGCCATGCTGGACCAGCTGATGGGCACAGGCCGAGACGGTGAGTAAGAACGAGTGTTTCCTGATCAACCATGTTTAGATGTTTAGCTTAGCTTTAGCTTCTCCATTCTTGCTCCATCAGATGTTTCCAAAAGTCCTCAGCCACTCCACAAAGGTGTGATTAGGGTGTGTATCAGAGCAGAACATGGACCTGTGTGTATATATGTATACACACGTGTGTGTGTGTGTGTGTGTGATAGGCTATATGTTGTATGTACCAGGAACCATTTCTATACTATTAAACTCTCACCTCACATGCATACACTTTATGACTAAAAGTATGTGCACCCCTGATCATCACACTCGTGTGGTTCTTCCCCAAACTATTACCACACAGTTGTATAGAATGTGCTTGTGTTCACTGCTTCAGATGGGTGAAATGCAGAGAAGGAATTTCACTGTACATGTGACAAAAATAAAGGCTTCTTCTTCCAATATCGCTTTTCCATCAAGGTAGGTCGAGAGCTGTTTCAGAGCCGATCTCAAATTAGTCGTGCGGATTTCGACAGCCAAAGAATCGGGTCTCAGCCGGGAAAACGAGTTCCAGAGTGGCACCAACACTTGTGTGAGGAGCTGGGGTGAGAGTATCGTGACCAACTAGAACTTTGTAAATGGAGCTAGTGTTTTTAAAAAAAAAAAGTGTTAGTGTAGGGTCTGGTGGTGTTATGCTTGGCGCTGGGAAAGTGGAGATGTATACAGTAACAGTATACATACACCGATGACTCTTTAACCCATGGAAAAGCAAACCGGCTCTTAGGTTTCGCACGTGAAACAAAAGGGTGTGTGTGTAAGAGGTCCAAACCCGTTCCAGCATGGTGATGCTCCTGTACACAAAGCACAGGAGCTCTGTGAAGGTTGGAATGAAGAACTCGAGTGTCCTGCACAGAGCCCTGGCTGAACTCCGCTAAACACCTTTGGGATGAACTGGAGTCTCGTCAACATCTGGACATCAGGGTCTGATCTCAGTAATGCTCTTGTAGCTGAAACAAATGAACATACATTAACACAGCCACACCCCACAATCTAGTGGAAAGCCTTCGCAGAAGAGAAGAGAAAACTGGAGCTTATTATACCAGTAAACAAGGACCCATGGGTGTGATGGTCAGGGGTGCACATACTACTGTGTGTGTAATAGTTTTATGACATAATGAACCGTAAGTGCATGAAGTGCAGCTGTGTGAGTAAATTTAGTTCTGTAAACCTTAAGTGTGTTTAATTTTATTCTTGCAGCATCACTGAGCACCGTGTGAACAGTTCTCTCTTCTTGACGTTTAATGGGTGTAACAGCTTGTCCCTTTCACAGTTTGATTCGCTCCTCGTTTCAATGTGGAACAAACTTTGACCTCGGGCTGATGATGATCTAATATTGATGTGTTAGTTATGTCATGTACGAACCCCTTTCTATCGCTGTCATGGTCACCTCTGAATTCAGAGCCTTGTCACTTATCTCTGTACTTTGAGTGTCAGAGAATTTTTTTTTTCCCCTCCTGTGAAAATGTGAATGTCATTCTAATGAGCGCCAGTGTGGTTAGTTTATTTTTGTTACATTTGCGACACACAGCTATGTTATTGGGGGAAAAAGCTTCCTGTGCTATCATGGAAGATTACAGACTAAAAAGAAATTTATCGTTTGTGATTAGATGAGATCCCACCAATTACTTTTTTTTTTTTTTTGAAGTTTTAAGTTGTTTTTAATCCTCATGAGTAGCTCAAATGGAATAAAAGTCCCGTCATGAGTTATTGCATGTAGAGATTTATGAATAAATGTGAACGCATCCAGAAAGTTTCGAACGGATGCAGCAGTTGCTGATGGTGCCTCAGGAAGCTGGTGTTTTCTTGTCGTTCCAGGAGACACAATGCGTCAGAGGATCAAGTTCACAGATGAGAGAGTGTGTAAAAGTCATCTACTGGAATCCTGCCCTCACGACATCTTATCAGGGACGGTGAGTGTGTGCGAGAGTTCGATTGAAACTTCTGGAATTTATGGAGCGTTTTAAACTTTTCTGTGTTTTTACTCACACGACAGGTAGCCGTGTGTTCATAGAAGTGACTGATCTCGAGATGGATGATCTTGGGGTTTTATGACGCTGTCTGCTTTAAAAAATAACTGTTATATACCTATTGTGTACGGCAACGTGCGTAGTGAAAAGTATTTAAACACCGTATACAGTATTACACTTCATGCATGGCTCTCGTTTTAAATCCCTCAGTGTAAAAAAAAAAATTTAGATAATCTCTTCTGGAGCTTCAGCACATGATTTTTCTCATGACTTCGAAATATCTGGTGAATGATGGCATAAAATTGCTTGCTTTACTTTAAACGAAGCAGATGTTCCTTTTATATTACACAGACGTGAGTGTTTTACTGGGAAATACGCCACTCGGCACTCATGTTTTTCATCTGAGCTCCATCCGGGACATGGAGAACCAAAACCGTGACGTAAATCTCTGTCACTCGTGAAGAAATCGATAATAAATTGAAGTTTTGATAAATTTGGGTGCTTTTTTGTTTGTGAATGTGTCAGTATAATAAAAAGAAAATCACACATTGGGTTGAAGATATGAAGTTTATCTTCTTGTGTTGAAAACCTTGCATGTTTCATACGAAATACATCGTTGATCTGAGTGACATTTCAATAATATTGGATTTGAGTGGTATATCAGATGTATTCCATTCAGCGAGCATGATGCTAAACGAGTCGAAGACGAGTAGCTGAATGGAATATATCTGATCGACCACGAAAAAAAAGCCAGTCAATATTGTTGTTGTTATTATTATACACATTCCTTTTGGGTGTTCAACGCGACTTTCAAAATTCTCTCAAAATCTTCCATATTTTGTCACGAAGCAAACTTGGCAGCCATGTTTGTTTACAAATTGTCCCAGTCGCTCACTCGCTAGTGCGGAAATTTTACGTCTCCGACATGTGACGTTATCTTGACAACCGTGCAATATCGTAAACCGTATTCAACACTCATTCTCCGTTGGGTAGTGTGATGTAATACATGAAGGGTAAGCGATATGCTAACAATATTGCATGCTATCAAACCAAATGAATGAAACCCGCTAGAAGGGAATAGAACACGTTTTTATTCCATGGAAAAAGTGTCCTATATGGATAATAAATGTTATTTCCCAGCTGGGAGGTCCGTATGGTGAAATACCGTGACCGAGGTCTTGAAAGTACTGAGCAAGGCCCTCTGGGCCGAGGTCAGTATTCAAGGCCGAGGTCACGGTATTTCACCATACGGACCGACCTTAAGCTGGTAAATAATATATTTATTTTTTTCTTTACCAAATTCTAACAGAAAACGAGAGCGCCCGAAAGGGAAAACCGAGCCGAGGCGCCATTTTGAATCCTCATTCACGGCTGTAATGCAAATTGCTTCCTCCTCGGTGTACAAGTGCACTTCCATGGCAGGAAAAAAAAATTTTGCCGCCTATGTAGTCCCCTATTTATACAAAATTGAGTCATTCAGGATTCAGCCATGTTTTTGCTCGGCGTTAGCAACAGTTAGAGGTTTTTAGCTTTCTCCTGAAATGTTTTCTTTTATTTCTTCTTCCTCAGGGTAGTAAAACTCACTTTCGCTGTGAACACTGTCGTTATCGCTATCCATGCTGTAAAATTAATGCTATTCTCCTGAGAAATGCTGGCAAAAATTTATAAGATTTTTGATAATCTTATAAATAAATCTTATAAAAATAAATAAATGTTGACAAAAAAAATGCTACTACGTTTGTTGTTGTGAACGAGCGAGTCGCCAGAGGTCCGTAACCGAGGTCCGTACCGTAGGATACAGACCCACTCGCCAGCCAATCAGAGCGCAGGATTTGTACTGCGAAAAAAAAAATTCCCGACATTTCACTCCGATGACTCCCAGTGTTTTCCTGCTGCGTTGTCAAAATGCTGAACCGGTTCAAAATTAAAATTCTTTTCATTAACTTGTGGAGTTTTTTTTTTATTTTTATTATTATTATTGTGGTGTGTGTGTGTGTGTCCATATAATGTAAAGAACATTACGTGGTGGTGTGGAGGTATGAAGTTTATCTTTGAGTGGTGAACTGTGGTTGGTTGAAGAGAGCAACTGGACTTGCTTGACGATTCTTGAAAACGTTTCGCCTCTCCTCCGAAAGGCTTCCTCAGTTCTGTCTGTCTAATAGGGAGCATCCAGTATTTATCCTCTCAAGGATCATAATAGAATCCGAATCAGAATGCTGATGGCTGCATTGAAGGTGGCTGATAGATGTCATAGACACCCACCTCTGTTCAGTGATGGTCGTTCCAGGTTGACAAAATTGAACGATCCTCTCTGGCTAAGATGTCTGCCAGTTTTCTGGAAGTCCTCTCATACTCCCGCACCAGTCGAAGGGATCTCATCCCAAAGTGCGTAGAAACATATCTGTGAAGAAACTCAGTCGTCCAGGTACATAGTAATCTGTGGTTGGTTGAAGAGAGCAACTGGACTTGCTTGATGATTCTTGAAAACGTTTCGCGAAACGTTTTCAAGAATCGTCAAGCAAGTCCAGTTGCTCTCTTCAACCAACCACAGATTACTATGTACCTGGACGACTGAGTTTCTTCACAGATGTGTTTGAGTGGTGAACGAGTGAAAATATTTTCAATATGAGAAAACATCTTCGATGTGCTGTTTTAAATTAAACTTATTGAATATGTGTTTTTGCATCTCGTACAAAACCCTCCTCACTGTTCTCGAGAGCTCAGTGCATTTAAAGAGAACCGAAGCCGAGCGTTTCTTCACATCCAGGTGGGTAAAGGATCCCAGTGCGTTTCATCAACAGGAGGGGAAAAAAAAGGTTGTTGTAGGGAGGGAAAATCGATATCGGCTAGCTAACGTACTTGCCTACCTATGTTAATGTTAGCAGTGTTTTTTGTTGAGATAAACCTGTTTTTCTGTCAGAGCAAAGAGGGTAGTCTGTTATCAGCATAATCTGCCACACCATACATTACATTACAGGCAGAGCGACATACAACACGCCCGGAAAAGTCTGGGGATCAGTTGGGGGTTAGGTCCCTTACTCGAGGGCACTTCATTCATTCCTGCTAGTCCAGGGACCTGAACTGGTGTCCCAAAGCTGCTTCACTTTTCATACGTACAAATGCTGCATCTGTAACCGTCTTTCCTCGACACCTTGTGGTGGAACATTTGTTTTTATACTTGACCTTCTGTGTTGTTTTGTATGTTCCACTTAGAGTTTAATCTCTAATGGGTTTCTGAGATACAAAGTTTGACAGTTAACTCTGTCGTAGAAATATCTGTGCAGATTTTATTTCCTAACTTGTAAATGCTTCCTCTTCAAGCTCTGCTCCTGTGTTCTGTATGTCCTGTGCAGCGTATGGACCTGGGCGAGTGTTTAAAAGTCCACGACCTGGCTCTGAGGGCGGACTACGAGATCGCCTCCAAACACCAGGAATACTTCTTCGAGCTGGACGTAAGTGTGACGTCAGGACACTGCGTAACGACGGCGTTTTGAACAATTAATCGCTAATATAGTGCGCCATTTTAGGGATCAGCCAGTTTGTCTTGCCGTTTAAAAACTTGAATCCTCTAATGCACCAGAATACAGTGTACAAACGATGCTCTCACGAAATCCACTGTGAAAAATATTGGTCCAGTTACCATGGCAACACCCCGTCAGCTGTTTCCTCAGGCAAAAGTAGCCGATTAATCGTTTTCTGGCTTAATTGGCACTGTCTGTTTATTTTCCTTCAGTTCGATACAGTAGAACAGCTGTGTGGATGTCGTTAGTTTATGCGACAGAACACAACAGCTGGCGAGGGTCGTGATCAGAACCTGTCGTTTACAGAATCGTTTTTTCACCAATTGCACTGCAGCCGCGCTATAACGACGTCCAAATAGTACGTTGTACCGAAAAGTATTTTCGTAATACTGAAATGGAGCCACTCGTCACCAGACGCTCGTGTTATATATGAAATTTCAGGCGCGCTCTGTTCTCCTCAGAGAACTATTGCAGTTCTCTGACTGAGTTAAAGGATCACAAACGGAGGCGATGATTGATTGACGGAGGTTACACCGGTGTGTCGTTGTCGGTGTCCAAACACTGACTCGCTCTGTTTTCTAAATCTTCACCATTCAGTTCATTCATGTGTTGCAAATCAGCAGTGATGTCATTTATGTTGTGCCGCGGGGCTGGGGGTATAAAAACACCAAGTTAAAGTGCACCGGTGGGAAGTTTGGCGGTATCAGCAGTCATTTCATCCTTTTATCAATCCTTTGATCACCATTCTGGATAATTGTTAGGGATCAACACCTAAGCGAGACTTGCTAAGCCTTTGTTTTATGGCGTTAATACTAGGGATGTTAACCGATGACCGTTTGACCGAATCAACGTCAACCGGTTAATTTTTTTTTTGGTTGTTGGTTAAAAAAAAAAATTAATCGTTTTGAAGCTGCCGATTTTGGAGCGGAGGACTTGGAATTCTGTGTTGTAAATGCTTGGGGCGTGCCATGCAGTGTAAGGACGACAGCTGACGAATCAGAAACACCCATTCAGTCATGTCCCGCCCCAGTTGAACACAGCTGCCACTCGGCGAATGAAAAAAGTGTAGACACAGGCTTTTTAGCTTACAAATTACTATTCTGTTTTTTTTTTTTTTTTATTATTATTAGAAGGCACATCGAGTTTAGTCCTGCCTTGGCCAGTGCATTCTGAAAGTATGTTTCGGTCTGTAGCCAACAATGCATGTTATTGCAGATCATATCTCTCCACACAAACTAAAGGCGCAGATGCCGACTTTTTCACGGCTGAATCGTGCAGATCCGATTGCTTTCCTTTGAGCATACAGAATTTACTCTGATGAAATTATTCAGACACTCCAACGCCCCCCCTAAAAAAAAAATCGGATCTTTGCACAATTCAGCCGTGAAAAAGGCGGCATCCGCTAAAAGGCGCGCCGTTTGCATCCCTGTTTAAACTCATAGGTTAACCGACTTTAACCGGCTAATGAGGCTCGGTGGTCGGTCAAGATTTTTTTTTTTAGTTTTCGCCATCCCTAGTTAATACGTATCGTTCACTCACCTGCAGCCTTGATTACTTATGGTTCATCTCTCATGGGAAGAGGAGCACGTGGCTCAGGCTCAGTGACGTTTTTTATTTTTGAAGACTCCGACTCTGTCACGAATTTAGTTCGTAGTAAGAGTTCGTTATAGCGTGCGTTTGCTTTCAGGAGAAAATCCCTGTCCATGGAATAACCCACAAAAAAATAGCAATCTACAACTTTTCATAGAGAAATATTCGACTGCTTGTTGTACGAAATGCTCTACATTTGAAAAAGAAGACCAACTCTGAACGTGCAGTGGGACTTCTTACAGGCCAAACTTTTTGTTTAGCATAATGCTCATGTATCTTTATGTTTTGACATATTGGCTTGGCTTACGAACGCTCTCTTGATCATGGTGTCCGAGCAGCACCGACTGAAGAGCGTCGCGCTCTTTTCCTTAAAGCAGACACACAGAACCTTTTATTTTTAAATAAATTTCTGAGTGGATAGGATCTCCACCCTTGACTCTTGTATGCTGCATAAATGGGAATAAAAAAATATATATTTTTGAGAGTTAAAACCGACCGCAAAGTTGGGATTCGAGCTGAGCCAGCCGGCCCTGAGCGCGTGACGTCACAGCAGGAACTGGTTTTAAGGCCGAGGCCTTTGACAGCTATAGACCAAAGTCATATAAATAAAAATTTACGGTGAAAGTAAGAAATACCGTTACCGACTTGCTCAACTAAGACTGATTTGACTTCACAGATTGTGGGTTGACTCACATTAAAACAGGATGGGTGTTATAACTTATGCAACATGTACATGCATGCGTTTTCACTGATAAAACGTAAAAGGCTCATTAAATAATCAGATGAACTGAGACAATCACATTCTGAAGCAAATTAAATAATCTTATACCGCTAACTTAAACACACAATACACGTTACATGGATTAATCTAAATGCAGGTAAACGCTTTTTTTTTTTTTTTAATCCAAATGAGAGTCAGAGCTTACCCGTCTGTGTTCTCGCTTCTTGAAGGCCGACCTTGTGGCCGATTGTTTTGAAACAATCTGACTTTCAGTTGTTCGTTCAGTTCTCTGTTCATTCGCTTCTTCCACGTAAGGGCGAGATGGCAGCGATATCCAGTTTAGAAATCAGACGGCTGCTCCACTCATTCTCTCCATACTGAGTACTCCGCCATTACTGCTCGGCTCAGGCAATTACTAAAACCCGGGGCGGGACAGAATGTCACCAGTTTTAGCAACTAGTGCGGGGAGGTCACTGCCCGAGCGATATGTCCCGTCCTGGGTTTTAGCAACAACCCTCGGCTCACTCTGGGAGAACTGATGCAACTGAACTCACTTAAAAAAACAAAATCAATACTTTTCTCGTTTTTTTTTTGCTCCCTTTAATTGTTGGGACTGCACCCTCTTTCAATACGGACTTATAGCCAACGCTCCTCAACAGATCAGAGGTCTCGTACGAGTCTTCAGTAAAATGTGCAGAGCAGAGGAGAGACCACTTCGTAGCCGCCCAATGTGCCCATGAACTTCTCGCAAAATGCGTCCAAATCTTTGCAGTTTGAACATTCTTGGGCCATGAATGCAACGTAAATCCACCTTCCGTCATGTTGCTGCACCCGCCAGCAACACATCTACGTGGCATGGCGATAAATTAGCTCAAAATGGAGGATCGGAGTTGCAGTCAGCTCTGTGTTTTAGTATAGCGGAAATGGCGATGAGACCGATAGACTTCCTGCTGCGAGGTTATGGACGTCAAGGTCATTCAGTCAGACCGCTACCTATATAAATCACTTTAATCGTAAAAAGTACTATATTAGATTTATTCTTAATGCTTAAAACTATTCCTGTGCATTCTTGAGGTCTCAAGGCATTTTTATAAACGAAAAGTGAGGCCATGGCTCTGCTTTGTTTTTCTAAATCTTCACCTACAGCTTTTCGTAGAGAAATATTCAGACATGCGTTATCTCCATTTATTAACGTTTAGTCACTTCTGGTTCTAGTTACAATCAGCTTGCTCTGTGCATCGCCACACTGTTGTTGTGTTTAGAGTTTTTCCTAGAGCGAGCTAAAACAGTCAGAGCGACACATAATTAAATATACGGCTTTATGGAAATTATTGTAAGAAATGACAGATCATGTCTTCATAAGAACAATCACATAACTGACTGATTTATGCTGTGTGTGTGTGTGTTCAGGCTGCCGAACACTTGCAGTCGTTTATCGCGGACTGTGACCGGAGGACTGAACTCGCCAAGAAACGACTGGCTGAGACTCAGGAAGAAATCAGCGCAGAGGTCGCTGCCAAGGTAACCGTTTCGGGGGTTTTCTTTTTACGATGCACCAAAAACATGTATTAAAAGGATGCTGATTAATTTCTGGCTAAACACGGGGTTTTTTTTTTTTTTCTCCGTTCTTTTTTTCTGATCAGCAGAACAGCTGTGGAGTAAAACGCATCTATGAGTGAAACTTGAGCCGTATTGTATATCGCTGAACATGTGGGCTGCATTTAAAACCGAGTTCACTTCGTAAACAGCTCAGCTCATTAAAGCAACTATAAAAGATTCAAAGAAATCAAAGAATACTGAGTTTTGGGGGGATTTTCTTAAAATCAGCTTCTCCCCTTTACCACAGAGTTGAATTTTGCTGCAGGACTACTTCACTTTCTTTATCTTCAGTGTGCGCGCGCGCGGGGGGAAACTCCTAGAGTGACTGGTGTTTGTGCTGAAACTCTTAGTGCTGAAACGGACGGTTTGTACACCTGGTACACAGGAAGTTCAGATTAGCACTGCACACACAAAACAGCACTTCTTAATCATTATTTAAATATTGGGCTGTTTGTGTTTGGAATAGCTAAACACGTCAGCCGTGCCGTTTATACGTGCTGAGGTTCTTTCTTTAGATTAACTTGCTACATAACCGCGTCCTACTTTCCCGTACAAGTTTAAATCCTAACACTTTACGTGTTTTAATCGTCGTTACCCGATGAGGTTCTGTATAATGATTTCTGAGATGATGGCAAGAAAATTTGACATCTTCCTTTCACATTAAAGGCTAATTTTACTTTGTGCGCTCTTCACACGTTACACCATGCTGTTTGCGTCTGCCAAGTTAGAACTGATGTTCAAGGAATAGAGAACGAGGGGATGGTGGGCCTGCAGCATTCTGTGCCATGCTTCTGATCGAGAACATCTCCATCCAGATGTTGCACTTGCAGGAATCACTGCTTTGTGTCGTGAATATTTTTAGGTTGTATGTCGTGATTAGTTTGGAAGCCCTTTACTGTTGTTGGACATCTGGTGGTGTTGTCGTTGTTCTACTGGTCAGTCTTGTTGTTCTCCATTGTTTTCTTTTCTCCTTCTTCTTATGGGATTTATAGATTGGGATGTCTGTGCTCTGTGTGTGTGTTTCAGGCAGAGCGTGTGCACGAACTCAACGAGGAAATCGGGAAGCTGCTGGCGCGAGCAGAGCAGCTGGGTGGAGAGGGAAATGTGGACGAGGCTCAGCAGGTGCTGGAGAAGGTGGAGAAAACGCGTGCCCTTAAAAGAGAGGCAGAGGTCAGTCTGTTTTGGGGGGTGATTTTTTTTTTAAAAAATGCCATCAGCCCTTCTTCTGAAGGGAGAGACTCTTCAGTGAGTAAATATGAATGAATGGATTTATTTTTATTTCGAACATGTATAAAAAAATGTATGTGACTATTTGTACATACAAAAGAAAGAAAATGAGAAATAAAAAAAAAAAACATAAAGAGCTAAGACATTACAAAACACCGCACATTGTTCGAAAAAGGAGTGGGAAGAAGTACAATACTTTAATTTCCCCACCCCTTTTTAACTACCCCGAAATCCAAACTACATTAATACACCTATAAAAATATATACCATATATACACTTCATAAATATCTATATAAATATATAATTACAAAAATATCTACTACATACCATATATACACTTCATAAATATCTATATAAATATATAATTACAAATATATATATATATATATATATATATATATATATATATACACTTTATAAATATCTAAATATTTAATTACAAAAATAAATATATAATACATACTATCTATATAAATATATATATATTTTTTTTAAAGATTTTTTTTGGGCTTTTTTCACCTTTATTGGATAGGACAGCGTAGAGACAGGACAGGAAATGAGCGGGAGAGAGAGACGGGGAGGGATCGGGAAATGACCTCGGGTCGGAATCGAACCCGGGTCCCCGGATTTATGGTATGGCGCCTTAGCCACCTGAGCCACGATGCCCCCATCTATATAAATATTTAATTACAAAAATAAATATATACTACATACCATATATACACTTCATAAATATCTATATAAATATATAATTACAAAAAAAATATATACTACATACCATATATATACACTTTATAAATATCTAAATATTTAATTACAAAAATAAATATCTACTACATACCATATATACACTTCATAAATATCTATATAAATATTTAATTACAAAATTAAATATCTACTACATACCATATATACACTTCATAAATATCTATATAAATATATAATTACAAAAATAAATATATACTACATACATATCTATATAAATATTACAAAAATAAATATCTACTACATACCATATATACACTTCATAAATATCTATATAAATATATAATTACAAAAATATATATATACTACATACCCATCCCTGTAAATATGAAGATATAAACTATCCCCATAAATAAATATATACCATATACTAAGTTAGTTCTAATATAACAATCAACCCTATTCTATTTATCCCTCATCATCCTCCGTTAACATACTTCCTCTTCTATATACTTGTTTAAAAATATTTTTTGTACCTTTTTTTAAACAGATTTATATTTGCACTTTTTTTATTTCTGTCTCCAGTCTGTTCCATAAAGGTATAATATTGATGACCTCATGGTTTTCTTCCCTGTTCCTGAAGGAACATGAAGTGAATTTACACTCAAAGTGGCCACAAACGCATGCTCGTTTTAACTGAACTAATGCGTGTGTGTTTAGGACATATACCGGAACTCCATGCCAGCCTCCAGTTTCCAGCAGCAGAAGCTGAGGGTGTGTGAGGTATGCTCCGCTTACCTCGGCCTCCACGACAACGACCGCCGCCTTGCCGACCACTTTGGCGGGAAACTGCACCTGGGCTTCATCGAGATCCGGGAGAAGCTCGAGAAACTGAGAGTGAGGACAGAAACACACAGCTGTCATTATTCGATCCGTTATATATGAAAAGACACGTTTAATCTTTAACACGATGTGGGAATGATGCTCAGCTTGCCATCCTGGAAATCTTAACGTGTTTGTGGTTCTGTCCGTCTGTCAGAAAGCGGTGGTGGAGAAGCAGGAGCGGATGCGCATGAAACGGCGGGAGGAGAGAGAGCGAGAGGAGGAGAGACAGCGGGAGTGGGAGATGGAGAGAGAGCGGGAGCGTGAACGTGAGCGAGAGAGAGAAAGAGAGCGGGAGAGGGAACGCGAGAGGGAGAGAGAGCGCAGAAGGCGAGTTATTCTCACAGGGTTGTGATAAAACGCAACATGATCTACGAAATTGTAGTGTTTTCTAAACTCGTATCTTTTGCTTTGTCTCTGTCTCTCTTGCAGGTCCAGATCTCGGAGTGGGGACAGATACAGGTGAATATGATTTACAGTACAATGTGTGTAGAGGCTTGCAGCAGAGCTGAGACATCAACAAGCACCATCGTTTTCTTTACATTACACACGAGAAGAGTTAAAGAAATAAAATACACCCAGTCTTTCTAATTATTCCAAATATATCTAATTTATTTTTTTTCGCGGTCCAAATCCTGCGCTCTGATTGGCTGGCGAGCGGGTCCGTATCTTACGATACAGACCTCTGGTGACTCGCTCGTTCACGACAACAAACATTGTAGCAATTTTTGTCAACATTTATCTTTTTTATAAGATTTATTTATAAGATTTTTATCAAAAATCTTATAAATTTTTGCCAGCATTTCTCAGGAGAATAGCATTAATTTTACAGCATGGATAGCGATAACGATCGTGTTCACAGTGAAAGCGAGTTTTACTACCCTGAGGAAGAAGAAATAAAAGAAAACATTTCAGGAGAAAGCTAAAAACCTCTAACTGCTGCTAACGCCGAGCAAAAACATGGCTGAATCCTGAATGACTCAATTTTGTATAAATAGGGGACTACATAGGTGGCAAAATGTAGTTTTTTTTTTTTTTTTTTCCTGCCATGGAAGTGCGCTTGTATACCGAGGAGGAAGCGACTTGCATTACAGCTGTGAATGAGGATTCAAAATAGCATTAATGGATAGTGATAACGACAGTGTTCACAGCGAAAGCGAGTTTTACTACCCTGAGGAAGAAGAAATAAAAGAAAACATTTCAGGAGAAAGCTAAAAACCTCTAACTTGCTAACGCCGAGCAAAAACATGGCTGAATCCTGAATGGCTCCTATTTGTATAAATAGGGGACTACATAGGCGGCAAAATGTAGTTTTTTTTCCTGCCATGGAAGTGCACTTGTATACCGAGGAGGAAGCGACTTGCATTACAGCCGTGAATGAGGATTCAAAATGGCGGCTCGGCTCAGTTTTCCCTTTCAGGCGCTCTCGTTTTCTGTTAGAATTTGGTAAAGAAAAAAATAAATATATTATTTACCAGCTTAAGGTCGGTCCGTATGGTGAAATACCGTGACCTCGGCCTTGAATACTGACCTCGGCCCAGAGGGCCTCGCTCAGTACTTTCAAGACCTCGGTCACGGTACTTCACCATACGAACCTCCCAGGTGGTAAATAACATATATGTATCTAACAAGTAACTGAGGTTATGAGCAACCAGTTTAGCATCATGGTCCATGATGAAGGGATGACGTGTAATCTGATGAATGATCCGTCACTCTCTCTCCCCTTTTTTTTTTTTTTTGTTTTACTTCCAAACTTTATACATGCCTTTGTTCAGTAAGAAGTGCAAAAAAAAAAGTAAATAAACAAGTCAAACTATTTTAAGGTTGTGTGGGGGTTGTTTTGTTTTTAAAGGGATGGTGGAAGCTCGTCGTCTCATCGCTCACGGCGACATCGCTCATCTCACTCTCGAGACCGGGACCGGGAGAGGAAGCACAGACATAAAGATAGCCATCGCTCTCGCTCCCACTCTCACAGGAGAAAGAAAAAGAGGTTCGGTTATCATCTTCACCTTCATTACACACCTTCATTCATTTACAGGATCAAATTTATGCAGCTTTGAGCCAAAAGCGTGTCGTACGCATTATCACTAAATCCTCATATGAAGCACAGACTGGTCCTTTATTTTATAGATATAATTTGTTAAATTTGAATAACATTCACTTTTTACAATTAGGACTAGTCATATACTCTATTTTAATATTATACCAGAAACATTTACAAGTGTTTTTTATAAAAATTTTCAAATTCATCAATATGCTACAAGATACTCAAGCGATTACAGAGTTAAGTTTTGCAGAACTAATATTTACAAATTTACTGTTGCTGCTATTGGGCCTAAATTATGGAATTCCCTCCCGAAGGAACTTGAATCTGAGTCAATCATCATTAAATTAAAAAAAAACTTGAAGCAATATTTACTCGGTTTAGCAAAACCTTAGGAAGTTTTTATTTAAAGCGTTATTGGAATTGTTGTTTTATTGTTTACAGTTTCATTAACAATTGTTACTCAGTTATCGGAGTATTACCTGTAGTGTTTACATCTTGTAACTTAATTAATATTTCATGCTTCTATTGTGCAAATTTACACATCAGTATGATGAAATGCACATTCCAAGATTAAAATCAACATAAAGTGTGACGGATATAAAATAGCTTATGGTAATGTGCTATAGTAAAATATGGAATCAATTTTGTGCCAAAATGTTCATACAGTACTTTTGAAATATCAAACAAAAACGACAAATCAAAATACAAAAAAAAAGTCAATTTTTTTAGACTGGCAAACAAATTATTCGTGTAATCGTGCAAAATATCAGTCTATTACTCTTCAGAAACCTTTTATTTTTGTTCCGCGTCTTTCTCAGTTTTGTTTGACGTAATTTATTTTGGTTGCGATTCCAGCTTTCTCGTTTGCGCTCCCTGACTTCTTGCTTGCGGTTTTGGCACAAACTTGACGAGTGGGCGGGCTGTCCAGGAATGCATTCCCATTGGCTAACTTGTGTTTGACTGACAGCTACACTCAGCCGTTCCCTACTCGGATTCTGGCGGACTGTTTGACGAGTGACCGATCCATTGACGGTAAACAAGGATCGAGTGGACTTCAGTGGCGACTTAGTCTGGCTAACGCGACTTCAAAGCTCTGCGAGCATTTGGTCTGGCAAAGATATTAAGCCCAACCGTTTCCCAGAGCCCGTGGTTGACCCGCCTCCCTGAAATGCCTCAGTTTGCTACTGGTCGAAGCCAGAAAAGGCTGTGACGAAGCTTAAACCAATCACATCACTCTTTCCTCTGACGTATGTGACGCGACGGGGCTAACTGGTAGATTAAACTCTTACCGAAGCCGGTCGGGAGCAAGGCGAAAACGTCCTTCCTTTCAATAAATACCTCCAGGGCTGCTCTTTGCTCCGTTTTCAATGAGAACTTGCTCCATGTTCGTAATGTTTCTAGTGAATGAAGCGCTTCCGGCATAGATTGTTTACAGAATCTATGGCTTCCGGTCGCAGTTCTACTACGTCAGTGCCTTGAACACGCCTCTACCCAGGGCCGTTGGAGATGCTCAAAGTTGATTGGCTCCCGATTTTTCGGGAGCTTGGAAGAGCTGGAGATAGCTTGCCTTGCCAGACTAAGCTCGCAACAGGCCCTCGTGTTGCGTCACACTTAGGATGGGCGGGCCCGGGCTAGTGGCGACTATGATATTTACACTTTGTTGAATTAATTCAGTATCAAAAAAAAAGTCAGGGAGCGCAAACGAGAGAGCTGGAATCGCAACCAAAATTACGTCAAACAAAACTGAGAAAGATGCGGAACAAAAATAAAAGGTTTCTGAAGAGTAATAGACTGATATTTTGCACGATTACACGAATAATTTGTTTGCCAGTCTAAAAAAATTGACTTCTTTTTTTGTATTTTGATTTGTCGTTTTTGTTTGATATTTCAAAAGTATTGTATGAACATTTTGGCACAAAATTGATTCCATAGTAAAACACCTTATGATTACTTTAAAACATCCTATTGTGAAATATCCAATAGTTAAGTCATTCCACAAAATCGAGTCGTACAAAAGCTGATGGCTATAAGCCATGTTTTGAGAAATGGACCGTTTTTTATTTTTTGCAAATCCGATGAGTTAAAAACTTTATACCAAACGTCCGATAATCATTTCTGCTTAGTCGGACTTCTTAAAAACTTATCGATGGAGGCACGAATTGGCTTTAGTAGGTTTTTTTTTTTAATTTTTTTGTAGAAAGTGCTGTCGTGCCGAACTATAGAATAGATTTAGGCATTTATTTAATTCTTCCTTGGACATTTCAGTTCTTTAATTTTTAAACTTCTTTTGAGCTTTTGAACCAAAAGATGAAGCATGTAAACAAACCGGCGGCGAAATGACAGGAGCAATTTGTGAAAAATGTGATTATCTCATCTCATCTCATTATCTCTAGCCGCTTTATCCTTCTACAGGGTCGCAGGCAAGCTGGAGCCCATCCCAGCTGACTACGGGCGAAAGGCGGGGTACACCCCGGACAAGTCGCCAGGTCATCACAGGGCTGACACATAGACACAGACAACCATTCACACTCACACCTACGGTCAATTTAGAGTCACCAGTTAACCTAACCTGCATGTCTTTGGACTGTGGGGGAAACCGGAGCACCCGGAGGAAACCCACGCGGACACGGGGAGAACATGCAAACTCCACACAGAAAGGCCCTCGCCGGCCCCGGGGCTCGAACCCAGGACCTTCTTGCTGTGAGGCGACAGCGCTAACCACTACACCACCGTGCCGCCCAAAAATGTGATTATAATTCTTGAAAAAAAAAAAAGTTCTTACCATCAAATACTTTCATTCCATATTTTGTTGCTTTTTGTGTGTATGTGTATTTTTGGGGGGTTTGTTTTTGAGTAGTTTTTATTTCATCTTTGGTTGATTCAGCAACACATTCTGCCATTTTTTTTTCTTTTCTCTACTCACTGTATATGAGCTGATATCCTAGTAGTAGATAGCCAATCAGAGCGTGGGATTGCTCATATCCAGTGAATGTGGATAGAATAATAGTTATGATAACTGTCTTAAATTCCAAAGATATTCAAGATAAATGTATGTAATGGGAAAAAAACTAATGTACTAAAGATATAAATTCAAATTCACTAATTATAATTATAATAATAATGATTCCTTAGCTTCTATCTGATAGCTTCATAAGAACTAAAAAAGCAAACCTAAGAAAATGGTTGAAGTCGTATGCCATTATTTGATCTTAAGCTATACTGTGAATGATCCTTAATCTTAATAATCATATCGCATACGTACTCGGTGCAAGCCTATGTATTGCTTGTTGGGAAAACACAGGAAAGAAGATTGGTCAGAATTGCCCCTTTTCCACCAAAGCAGTTCCAGGGCTGGTTCGGGGTAGTCTGGCTAACGCGACTGCAAAGCTCTACGAGCTATTGGTCTGGCCAAGATATTAAGCCCAACCGTTTTCCAGAGCCTGTGGTTGACCCGCCTCCCTGAAATGCCTCAGTTTGCTACTGGTCGAAGCCAGAAAAGGCTGTGACGAAGCTTAAACCAATCACATCACTCTTTCCTCTGACGTATGTGACGCGACGGGGCTAACTGGTAGATTAAACTCTTACCGAAGCCGGTCGGGAGCAAGGCGAGAACGTCCTTCCTTTCAATAAATACCTCCAGGGCTGCTCTTTGCTCCGTTTTCAATGAGAACTTCCCGTTGAATGCTTTCAATACAGCATCTATGCGTAATAGATGCGGAAGCGTGAATGAAGCGCTTCCGGCATAGATTCTGTAAACAATCTATGGCTTCCGGTCGCAGTTCTACTACGTCAGTGCCTTGAACACGCCTCTACCCAGGGCCGTTGGAGATGCTCAAAGTTGATTGGTTCCCGATTTTTCGGGAGCTTGGAAGAGCTGTAGATAGCTTGCCTGGCCAGACTAAGCTCGCAACAGGCCCTCATGTTGCGTCACGCTTAGGATGGGCGGGCCCAGGCTAGGTTCGGGGCCAGTGCTTAGTTTGGAACCGGGTTTTCTGTTTCCACTGACAAAGAACTGGCTCTGGGGCCAGAAAAACCGGTTCCAGGCTAGCACCAACTCTCTGCTGGGCCAGAGGAAAGAACCGCTTATGTCAGCGGGGGGGGCGGAGTTGTTAAGACCAACAACCATAAGACCGTGAAAGATCGCCATTTTTAAGCGACGAGAAGCAGCAGCTGTACAAACGCGAAGTCATCCATTATTATTATTGTTGTTGTTGCTGCTGCTGCTTCTTCCATGTTGTTTTTGCTTCGATATTCGCGCCAAGGTTTATGCAAACGTAGCGACGTAACTGACGTATACAGCGACGGAATGACGTATACAGCGACGGAATGACGTGGCTCCGCTTAGCACCGTGAGCTATGGAAAAGCAAACTGGTTCTCAGCTGGCTCGCAAGTTGAACGAGTTGTGAACCAGCACTGGCCCCGAACCAGCCCTGGAACTGATTTGGTGGAAAAGGGGTAAATGTGAAGTGCAATAAAAATGGACCAACATTAGCTTGTTGGTTAATTTCAAACAGTCTTATGATTAAAGGGATTGTGTGAATGATTGAGCTGCAGAACATCAGTTATGAAAAATCCCCCCCGCCCCCTTAATCATTCTTCATTCTTGCCGTTTCAGGTCGTCACACACCCGAGAGCGGGAGCGCTCTCTTTCACAGGAGCGGTGGAGGGACTACGGAGGAGAGGACAGGTGGAGGGAAGACAGCCGGAGGGAAGACAGCCGGAGGGACATGGAGCGAGAACCGGGCGAGAGAGAGAGGTCGATCTCGTCGCCGGAGATGGGAAGACTGAGGGGCAGAGAGAGATCCGTCTCTGTGGAGAGAGAGAACCGCTCCAGCTCCGAGGAGAGGGAGTCAGGAGAGATATAAACAGATTGAGAGAGAGAGAGAATGATGTCGGTTGATATGCTTTCACATGACTTCCTGCCCGTGTTCTTTATTTCTGTGTGTTAGCTGATCTGTCGGGGACTGGATGGGCTTGGCAGAGATGCACAGTGTCTAATCACAAAACAGAATTTTAGCACAATTAGGTCTTATTTACTACAACACACAGACAGACACGCTGTGTATCTGATCTTTTGACAACTAAACATTAAAAGAAAGACGTCATCCCCAACTGCATATCCTTTGTTTGGCCTGTACTTTAATAGGAATTCAGCCTTTTTTTTCCCCCCCCCTTTTAATTTCATTTAAACAGAAAACAGTTCAACAAAATATTTTCCACATGCTTCCTTTGAAGGTCTTGTTCTCGATGCTCTATCCAATGAAAATTTGTCAGCATGCCATCACGGGTCTAAACTGCAGCCCTGTAGACCAACAGCATGAAGCTGCACAGTTAGATCAACATGATTTATTTTCAATAATAAACATTCACCTAATTTTCATGTCCGCTACCTCAACACTTTCTCCAGCTAATTTGCTTTGCCACCTGACTAACTAACTTGCCAAATCGTAGTTAACGGATAATTTCGGAACGGTAAGCTGAAATCATTACTCATAAAATATATTTAATTTACGTAATACGGCCAATAAATTTTACACAAGAAAATGAAACCTGATGATCTTTGATAAAGCTGACTCTGTCCAGCGTAGGGTTTGGTCATCAGGGCTGCAGCTAGATGTCATTTATCCAACAGGCCTGTTATCCACTGGGATTGTAAAGAGCTGGGTCTCTGCGTGAAGTTTTACCCATCCGCCGAGTTATAAATCAGTGGCAGCAGATTGAAGAATAGAGGACTCTAGTGGAAAGTTGTGTGCGCTTGTTTGCTTTTGAGATTCAGTAAAAATGGGTGCTTAAGTCACATTTGCGAATGGATTCTGCTGGATTGTGTTAGACGTTTGGTGATTCTCGCGCTCTAACATGCCTGTTTCAACCAGATTTATTAGGTGGGCAAGTGGGAAGATGCACAGGACCAGAGATTGTTCACTCAATTTATTTTATGCATTCAGATATGGACCTGCAGTCTGCCAACCAAAGCAGGGCGGGCGGGGCAGGAATTGACTTCATTCATGTTACAGAGTTAATGTGAGGAATAAAATGCCTCCAAATGTATTTTCTTTCAAGAACAACAGAAGTCTTTTTTTTTTTTTTTGGTTTGTTATTCTTACTGTTATTAAACAAATGAGAACTGATGCTTAGGATGTTTTTACAACTACAATGAAGCTGGAGTTCTTTGTTAACAAGCTGCTTTAAGGTGGAACCCAAAGTAGGCACTGATTTCTGCTGACAACGTGCCATCTTGAAAGAAAATCTGTAGTGTATGCGCAACGATCACGAACAAAGGTTTTGACGTTTCCTGTACCGACAACAGAACCATGTTAACTGCCCTGATGAGTGCCCTTAGCATTCCATTATAAGTAAAACTCTGTAATATTTTCGGTACATGAAACTCAAAATCGTTCATGGTACCTGCACGATGCTATTGATGCAGTAGATGAAGATTAGGTTTAAAAAAAAAAAAAAAGATTGGTGGCATTTTCCTTTCATTCAAAATTTTTGTTCATTTCTCAGATGTGAGACATTCCTTAACCATGTGCCCTAATTAAACTATGAGTACAAATAAATAAAAAGTAAGGACTGGATTTGGACACCATGTCTTGGAGAGGTGATGAAGTTGGTCCTTGTCAGTAGTACCTGTGTACTTCCACAAGAACCTTTTAATGAATTTACAATTTAAAAAAATGGATTGCGTTTCCTTCTTGAGCAGGAGCGTGAATCAGTTGTCGCCATGCAGCCTTCAAATATTTGTATTTTCCTTATTAAACTACTAAATTTCCTCACTGAAGGCTAAATCTGAGTCCTTAAAGTGTGCTTGTTAACAAGTGCTTGCAGTTTCATAGTAGGAGTAGTTTTGTTTTTTAAAGATTAGTTTGAAAGCTGGGGGAAGGGGGATTTTTTTTTGTGCGCGCGCAATGGCAAATTTTGAGTTTATACCTTAATGCTTACATGAAACCTGAGCAGCAATTAACTGTGAATATAAAACTTTGGCTACTTCCCAGCACTCATCCTGGTGAACTCAGTAATAATGGTGATGGTTTGTTAGTTCAGCTCAACAGCATGCTGTTTTGAGAGGTAGCCCTGGTTTTCTTTGGAAACAAACAATACCACTTTCTTCCATGCTTACTTGTATGTTCAGGTTGTATATCAGAAAGGCCAACTGTTTCTAGTATGTTGTGTGCACAACTTTTTGTTTGTTTTGGGCAAATTTTTGCAGTTTGCTGTTAAGTTTTCTGAAGAAACCTGACACATCAAATGCTATACAAGTTAAATAAAGGCGTTTGAAAAGTAAGTGGGTTTTTTTTTTTTTAAGATTTATTTTATTTTTTCTCAGTATGGCTCCACTATGGCGCCTGAATCCAAAATGGCCGCTGGTCATTCAGCTGCTAAGTTGTTGCTAGGCAACAGGGTGTCTGAGAGAAACGGTTAAATTAGCATGCAGCTAACTAGCTGTCAAGTCCTTCACTGAACCGTGTGAAGGCAAAGTGACCACAGAAACCAGACAAAACAATCAGGAAGATCAACTTTTACCTCAGATATGTTGGTAAATCACTGAGAAAAAGAATTGATTCAACACGACTACACTTAGCATCAGTGGCTAATCAGAATTCTTAACAGGATTTCTGTCAGTTATATACGCACAGGATATTTAAGCTGTTATTTCACAGATTTAGTGTAGAATGAGTTTAGAGTATTTTGTCACAGGGAAAAGTGTAAAGTGCCACATATCCACAAGTAGGCAGCAAAGTGTTGGTAGAAATGATACCGGAAGTGACGATATTTTCTTTGAAAAGAAGCGGCAGCAGGAACTCTAGTCCTCACAAATTGTGTTTGGTATAAAATAAAATTTAACGGATGAAATGAAATGAAACATGGCATTACTGTCACCTTACAGCAAATTACCTGAACTGAATACTGCAACTATTCTAGTAAGTATCCAGCTCGCATGCGCTTTGTTGTTCAGCTGAATGTTTGTTTATACACAGCTGGAGCTTCAGGAACGGTTCGGCTGGAGTTTGTGCTTTTTCATGCTTTTATAACAGTTGGTTGAAAACGAGGAGAAGTTTCAGTCCAAACTCGCCGACGCCATCGTGCAGCGGGAGAAAGACATCAGCGTTAATGTGTGAGTAATTTCACAACATCCGGTTTCACCTTCCTCAGCCACACAGACCCAGCGCGAGCTTTCCGGCCGCGCTTTCAGGGGAGCCTTCATCACGGAGGGCTGGACTCGTCACATGACGTCACAAACTAATTTGCATGTTACTTGAGTTGTGTGGGGTGGGTTTTTTTTTTTTTTAGGGATGCTCACAATTCACGCAGCGGCTACAATTATCGACACCTTAACGATCTTTTGGCCGTTGCAAAAGTAGAAAAGACTTTTTTTTTCAATGTGTAAATTGTGCATGAATAATTACTCAAACTTCTGCTGGAAAAAGTGAATTGATTCCTGATTATTTAGCACATCAGATCACGCGACACCTTTGGCTACGTTTACATTAGACCGTATCTGTCTCGTTTTCTTCGTGGATGCACTGTCCGTTTACATTAAACCGCCTGGAAACGCACAGCAAGAAGGTCCAGGTTCGAGCCCTGTGGCTGGCGAGGGCCTTTCTGTGTGGAGTTTGCATGTTCTCCCCGTGTCCGCGTGGGTTTCCTCCGGGTGCTCCGGTTTCCCCCACAGTCCAAAGACATGCAGGTTAGGTTAACTGGTGACTCTAAATTGACCGTAGGTGTGAATGTGAGTGTGAATGGTTGTCTGTGTCTATGTGTCAGCCCTGTGATGACCTGGTGACTTGTCCAGGGTGTACCCCGCCCAGGGCTCTACAGTGCGCACGTTTCACTCGCGTTTGCGAGCGTATTTTTCAGCATACGAACGTCGAAAAAAAAACACGTGCGAGGGCTTCTTGCGGCCGACAATTTAGGAAAGCACTGAGCACAGACGCGACGAGTTTAACATTCTAAAATGTACCAAACGTTAAACTGCAAAGTATGTAAATCCAGCGCTGGATAGCCTACCTAATATAGAGGACTATCGCGTGGCGTCACCGTACCGTGAGATTTTGTTAGGGCGCCATATTGGAAGACCTCAAGTACATACATACATACATACATACATACATACATACATACATACTCACAATATAAAACAAACTACGAGCGAGAGTGAAGTGACACTTATCTGTTTTTATTTATATATATTTGAATTATTTGGACATGGGGGAAAAACTATATTTAAAATCCAAAGAGGGATGGAGGGAGGAAAATTAAAACAAAAGAAAGAAATGAAATATATAACATAAATGTGATAAAATTAAGGATGTTTTTATTCAGTAAACATTTAAAAAAATGTTCTACAACACTCTAGCCTAGTGACTTACCAGTAACAAAATGGTCTGAACATATTCTGTACTGCTGTAGACTTGAAGTATTCAGATCCGCTCTGCATAAAGCAGCTAAATCCTCTCTCTGTCTCCTGGCAGAAAGCTCCTTGGTTTGCTCCCCTTGTGTCTCAATCACAGCTGGTATTCTGTAGAAAGACTTCTTTTCACCTTTCCCATCAGCTTTGTTAGAACACCCTAACACAGCACAAAAGTTTACCATTGTAGGTTTTTGATGAACCAAGTGCATGAAATTCTAACGAAAACACCCTAGTCATACGTTCAGACTGCAACCTGAAACGACCCATATCCGATTTGTTGTGAAATCAGATTTTTTTGTTAGGCCGTTCACATTACCAATTATATGAGACTTGTATGCGATCTCCAATATGAACGGAAAACGACCCAAAAGTGTCCCGCATGCGCAAATTGACACGTAATAAGCACATCTACGTAATACGTAAACAAAAAAAAGCACACACTTCAAGTTTGCAAGTAAAGCATGCAGATGAGGCGAGACCTGGCGATGTGGTTTTTGTGGCGGCGGCGGAACTCGCACAATAATCTGATTAATGTGGGCAGCAGACTAATGAGACCGAAGGTGTCAAATTACTGGAAATTTCCAGAACAATCTTATACTCTTGTAATACAGGATGATTTAAGTTATAAATCAGTTATAGAAACTGTTTTATTTAATCAGGCTAACAGATCAACATCCAGGTCCCTACCAAATCCACCATTAGCTTGATCAATTCTATAAAAGTCTATTTAAATTCTGAAAACTGTACAAATGTTGTTTTCCACCAAAGAGGTGGGATTAGCCAACGCAGAATAGTGACGTTTGTCTCTTGTTGATGACGTGTAGGTCGCATGAATGCGACCTGTCCGGTCAGACTGCAGTCGCATGTGAAAATAACGGATATGCATCGGAATTAGGACCACATACCCAAGCGGCCTGGGTCGCATGTGAAAAAAATCGGATCTGTGTCGTTCAGATTGTCAATAACAAATCGGATACAGGTCGCATATGGGCAAAAAAATCGGATATGGGTCGTTTCAGGGTGCAGTCTGAACGTAGCTGTCAGTGGCTGGCTGTAATAAACACAGCCAAGGGACAAAACCATCAATCAGAGTCAGTTTCTCAACATATCGCTTCCTTTCAGCAGGCTTCAGGGTTTTGAAATAATCTGCCATGTCCACAGACCATGCACAGACTTATCCATTATATCCACAGTTTTTTGCCAAGTCTCACACAGGTTTCTTTCAAGTCTACTGTTGGGCCAATAAATCATAAATAAAACAGCTCAGATTTGTTTGCTTAAGTCATTTGCCACTCCACTTTATTCTCGTGGGTTCACATACCGCTGCCGTTATTTCCCCCTAATCACGAGTTTTGGTCTTCCAATATGGCGCAGGGTCTGTTTACTTCCGGTTTCGGGTGACGTCAGTAATATCCCTGTATAGTGTAACGAGTAACGACCTGTATTGTTGCAAGTGTGTGTGTTCAGTGTTTTTTTTTTGTGTGTGTGTGTGTTCTGCCTGCGCCTTGCTCCCTGTCTGTAGTTGCGTGCATTGCCTCTGTCTTGCACTGCGGTGGTTCCCATGGTAGCCGGGGGGAGTGAAAAAGTTAAATTTTTTTTTTGCCGTTCTGCCTCATCTTTCTGTGATTGCCCCTCTTTCCCACGGTTGTATGTTGTGGGTGTGGCATTAGGTGGGAAAAGTGCTTTTTAGGGATTCATCAGATCATTCAACTGAGAGATAACTGAGAGCTGGTTCGGACCGAGCTGAGAAATATATTCGCTATGCAGAGAATAACGGCGTTTTTTAAAAGCAATGATGGTGGAAACAAGAATAAAAGAACGGACGAGGAAGAAAGTGTAGTGAAGAAAACCTAGAACGACGGGAGAAGGTGCGGGAAAATTATATAATGAGATGGAAAGCACACACCCCAGTGCAAACATTTAGATGGGAACATACAACACAGCAGAAAAACAAATAATATACAGTATATACAAATGGTGCATGTCACAACACAGCAGAAAAACAAAGAATATATATACAGCTGGGCGTGTTGAGTTGCAGATGTTTAATTGCACATTAGTTATAGAAACTCAGTTCAGCTACAAAACTCAGGATATTGCACTGTATTTGGTATTGCATTGTATTGGGTATGGATGTAAAAGTGTAGAAATATAAATATAAAATATACAACAGCTATAAAAACTAAAAAGTTGCTCTGTGAGGTTGCACTGTAATAAGTATTGCACTGTATCGGGTAAGTGTGAGAATATTGTCCTTTTAGGTCCTTGTTGGGGCATTGTTGCACCTGCCAGAAGTGGCATCAGTCAGTGCATGTAATTAGCCTTTTTCACATTACGTCACTTGCAGAAGAACCTCACATCCGTTTTCAGCCTTTTGAATGGAAGAAGAGGCGGCATGCTAATCTGCTGGCTAACAAGTAGCAACCATAGAAAGTCAGTAAACTTCCTTTCCAAAACAAGGCAGATAGGTGACTGGAATGGTCGCTAACAATACGTAATGATAAACAACAATGCGCAATATTTTATTATCAGTCTTATCTGTGAATGACACAGTTTTGTTAACATATGTTGCCGCCGTATACCTCTTCTTCCATTCAAAAGGCTGAAAACGGATATGAGTTCCCCTGCAAGTGACGTAATGTGAAAAAGGCTAATTGTTCAAGGTGGTTATGGCCTGTGGGAAAAAACTGTTTTTGAGTCTGTTGGTCCTTGCTTTGATGCACCTGTAACGCCTGCCTGAGGGCAGCAAGTCAAAGAACTCAGAGCCAGAGTGGGAGCTGTCCTTGATGATGTTGTTGGCTCTGCTGAGCTCTGCTCTCTGTTTAGCTACTGTTTGTTCATTCATTCAGTTGTTCGTTATTCATTTGTTTGTTCATTCGTTCATTCATTCATTCTCAATTGAATTTTGCGTTTTATGTGTTGGTGTGTCTAAGGTTTGCGCTGCAATAAACCTTTAAAATGAAAACCTGCTTGTGCCCCCATTTTTTTCCCCTGTGCTCCTAAAATTTTTAACTTAGGAGCACGTGTGCTCCTGAAAAAAAGTTAGTGTAGAGCCCTGACCCCGCCTTTTGCCCGTAGTCAGCTGGGATAGGCTCCAGCTTGCCTGTGACCCTGTAGAACAGGATAAAGCGGCTACAGATAATGGGATGAGATTATTGATGATGATTTGCACTAGCAGTGCTCTCACTCAGGCTCTTTCTACATTATTATTATTATTATTATTATGAGGGGTTTTTAATTCAGTGATTATTTTTAATTTGCTTTTTAAAAAATAACGTGGAATTATTTACTAACGTTTTATGGAAGATATTGTTGAGGTGGTGTGTCGTCGTCGTCCCCCCCCCCCGTCCCCCCCCAGTATAGTGGGCAATGTCTCTTTACATTGTATGCTTTTTTTTTTTTGAAAACTGAACAATTTCTTACTCTACACATTCATGTAAACATAATTACTGTATAGATCAATAGCAATTATGAGTATCTTTCCTTAGTGTTCGATAATCTAAACCTCCCGTGGATTGATGTTGATTAGAAGAAGAAGGAAAAAAAAGAAGAAACCTTTATTTGTGTAGCGGTGCACCAGAGTAATGGACTATGGTTTGTTTTTGATACTGTTTCTTTAAATGCACCTAGCCGTGTGCCACAGGACTGATCACAGGACTGACCAATCGGGAGCACTGGCATTGGTGCGCTGGCCAATGGGAGAGAGGAAGAGAGGGTGGGACGGGGAGAGAAGAAGATGGCGGCGTCCAAGGAGCAGGCGTGCGACTGGGTTCGCTGAAGAAAATAACAAGTTTTACACTAGCTAATGTAAGTTGGAGTCTAAGTGTGAAAGTTTGAGTATTGTTGTTTGTTTGCGGAAGAAGTACGGTAGTTGTCAGTGTTCGGGAGAACCAACGTGAAGACATTGAAGACCGTATTCAGCCGTAGGCTACGGAAGCAGTACTCGTCGTTAGTGTGTGAGACGGATTGAGCTCACTAGGTAGTTTTGCAGTCTCAGACAATAGACTTCTGTAGCTCGACGCCTTTCCTTCGACAGCGGAGCAAGATCATCTACTCCAACAGCTGCCTGTCCCTGGACCGCTTCTCTCTCTCTCTCTCCTTCCAGCCACGGTGGTGCCCGGTGTGTGCGAGTACCCTGCCACCAGTCGTTTTGAAGAGTCGTTTGGTACAGAGACTGTACGCAAGCCCACTCGTTTGGAACTGTGAACTTTTATGAGGAAACATTGCATTCTACAGGTTGGAAACCGTGAACTTTTATGTGAGAATACTGAACTGGGAGACTGAATTATTGTTTACTGGGTATTCAGAGCGATTGCTCCCGTGATAAGTATAACTGCCCATATTGTTTGTGCTTTAATTTTGGGTTTATCATTCTTACAAAGGTGATTTGATAAGGGTCTGCTGACGAACTTTAAGTTTCATTTTATATTTTATTTGATATTTTTGCTTGAAGGGCGGCATGGTGGTGTAGTGGTTAGCACTGTCGCCTCACAGCAAGAAGGTCCTGGGTTCGAGCCCTGTGTGGAGTTTGCATGTTCTCCCCGTGTCCGCGTGGGTTTCCTCCGGGTGCTCCGGTTTCCCCCACAGTCCAAAGACATGCAGGTTAGGTTAACTGGTGACTCTAAATTGAGCGTAGGTGTGAATGTGAGTGTGAATGGTTGTCTGTGTCTATGTGTCAGCCCTGTGATGACCTGGCGACTTGTCCAGGGTGTACCCCGCCTTTCGCCCGTAGTCAGCTGGGATAGGCTCCAGCTTGCCTGCGACCCTGTAGAAGGATAAAGCGGCTAGAGATGATGAGATGAGAATGAGATTTTTGCTTGAACATTTTCTTGGTTAAAAAGACCCATTTTTTTTGTTAAGAAGAGAATTCATTGTGAAGATGATTACCTTTTATAGTGAGAGACTAAGGGGAATTCATTTCCAAAACCATTTCATTTTAACACATTTCATTTCAAAACAAACTTTATTCAACGCTCTTCCTATTAAAAAGCATTTACAATTTTCAACTTAAAAGATTAAAAGTATTCTTGTTAATTAATCCATGCTTGGTCATTGCTGCATGTTACATTTGTCACATGCACACTTCAAGCACAGTGAAATTCATCTTCTGCGTTTAACCCATCTGAAGCAGTGAACACACGTGCGCGCTCACACCCAGAGCAGTGGGCAGCCACACTACGGCGCCCGGGGAGCAGTCAGGGGTTCGGTACCTTGCTCAAGGGCACTTCAGCCCAAGGCCGCCCCACGTTAACCTAACTGCATGTCTTTGGACTGTAGGGGAAACCGGAGTACCCGGAGGAAACCCACACGGGGAGAACGTGCAAACTCCACACAGAAGGGCCCTCGCTGGCCGCTGGGTTCGAACCCGGAACCTTCTTGCTGTGAGGCGACCGTGCTAACCACTACACCACCATGCCGCCCTCTTATTAGTTCTTATGTGCAATAATATTGGATGGTAACTCTACAGTAATGATGTAAAGTCAGTGATATAAACTTCTAATAGAAAATTCACTTTTGGTCATGGCACCATAGACTGTTGACGGATTTACAAAATTCTATCGTTATCAAATTTGCAGACAAAATGAAGCAGCAGTGGTGGTGAGTAACTGGGAAACAGACATGGAGGAAAGGGTTATGGATGGAATAACCAGTTTTTATTACTTTGGAAATGTCAAAAAGAGGTTAGTGATTGGTTATTGGGAGCAGTGGAGATAATGATTAGACATTGAGAACCACAGTGTTCAGCAATTGGTCGTTGAGAACATCGGCTCACGCAAGTCTAACTCGGTAGTTAGGATTTACCCACTGGTGGTGAGTCACTTGAACCTGCTCTGTTGACTTGTATTAGTACAGGACCATCACTAACAACACTGCTGGTCCCTTAACTCTTACAGTAACCAAAGATGAAGTGAAGGAACACGTTTAGGAACAGTTTTAACGTTCCCATTCAGTGTGTGTGGCGTGTGAGGAGTGGGGTTCAGCATCGAAGTAAAATTGGGAACGAAACAGTGTCCCATTTCATGATTTTTAAATTCTGACTCGTTTCAGACGTCTGGCGTGCAAACTGCCTCTCCCGGTCAAGAACAGTGAGGCTCGGCCCCGTGTGGACCTGGTGGTGTTTATCGTGAACCTCCTGTCCGAGCGCAGGTAACCTCCATGGCCCTCTGATTGGACTGCTTTTATGTTTGGAAATTGAACATCAGCCAGCCTGATGCTTTCTTTTCTTCTTCTTCCTTCATCTTTCTAACCCATGCTGCCATGTTTGTCTCCGTTCTCATGTGTCTAGTCTCCAGGTGGTGGAGAGTTCCCTCAATCACCTGAGTTCGGATTTTTTCCTCGGGAAGGTGTGCTTCATGGTCACTGATGGTAGGTGATGTCTTTTTCTCTTCATGCAGATGTACTGAAGACAGTTAACAGCGCGCTGCTCCACCTAATAACGCCGTCGCTACTCTCCGGAAGAATACGATAGCAACCGTTTAACACCCTAGCAACCAACTGAGATTCCTTAACAACCTAGCGATGACATGGACTCGTAGCTTTGTGCAATTTCTTTCTGCAGTTGTGTTCTTTTGAAAAGGTCCTAAGAGTGTGTGTGTTTATGCAGCACGGTGTGGCGCTTTGGCTCAGGAGCGTTTGGTGAGCGTGAAGAAACTTGCAGCGTCTCACCGCTGTCCTGTAATCTGCGCTGAACACCAGGTACGACACTCAACTCTGTACTACTGAACACACTGAGCACAGGGTTAACTAAACACATTAACATGAGTCTGCGTGGGACTCGTCTCCATCCTGTGGAAATTAAGAAGAATGGGATGAAAAGTTTGGCAAATATATGTATTGTGAAAAATTCTTACTTGATCCACTAAATTAAATGGATTATTGTATTTATGTATAATGTACTGATTTTAGTTGACGTTAAAAGCAAAAATGGTTGATTACAGGATTATAAGATGAATTATCTGCTACATCGTTGTTGTTCCCTAATAAACAAAACATACATACACATTCTGACAAAAATAAAAGTTTTGCATCTGTGAAACATCTAGTTCTCTAGCTTAACCTGCAAAGAAAAATATTTAAATTAAAATACAGTTTTACTGATGTAGGCTAAAGAGTTTATGGTTATGATTTTGACACGATCCTTTGAGAGCAGGATTAAGTGTAAGGAACCAGGTGAAGGCTGTGAAAGTATAGAGCAACAGTGCGGGGGGGGCGCAGATCTGGGCAAACACAACTTCGATTAAATTTAAATCGACTCAGAAGGCAGTTGGCATCCAAACAGCACTGATTTTATAGACCCTTTTCAGTCACGTGACCTTCGTAAACGCGACCACCATTTTGGACATGTAGCGGACTTCGGCTCGAATTGGTTTGAATGCGAGGAAGGCAACAAACGGAGAACATACAAGAAAAAGGAGCGAGATGCAGAAAACAACTTCGCTATCCAGCGACGTAGGGCATTTACAGGGCGAGCAGAGGGAGAAATAACAACAGTAACGACACATTAGCAACGCCGTACAGAAATAACGGTTTATGGCACAGACCCTTTCGGTTCTCGCTCATCTAGCTGCTACAATGACTGCTTAGACTGCAACAATAATACCTAACACACATTTAAGTATCCGTCGTAAAGACGTGAAACTCGTCGAGTGACGAGTGTGTTCATTGATAAGCTAACACAATCTAAAAGTAGACATACCATCACACTGCCCTGGCGCTGTGTACAGTTTACCTTCTATGGCTTGTGCACTCACTATTTGCCATTACTTTCTCCAACCGTTGTTACAGATTACAGAGAACGGCCTGGATTTAAGAGACAAATACATGTTCCTCTTATTTTGAACACTTATTTGTAGGCAGTGCTTAATTTGTAAAGTGGGAGGTCCCGGAGCGCAGAGGATGAGCGGCTCCGGTGCGGAAAAAAAAGGGGGGGAGGGGGCGCGGCGCTGCGCTTCTGGGCATGTTTTGTAATAACACTGCAAATTAAGTTCATCTGCAGATGTTTTGTGGATGTCGTTTCATGAGAGAAATCACCAACAAGACAGATATCAAAATCAGACATTAACACGAAATAAACTTGCATTTTTTTAATTTAATTATTTGGGTTTTTTTTTTGTTGTTGTTACATAGTCAAAAGAGGTGTCGGATCACCGGATCCAGTGTAAATAGCTGCCGGAGCCAACGCCCGAGGTTCCGGAGCGCGCTCCGGCTTGCTCCCCCTCAAATTAAGCGCTGTTTGTAGGACACTGCCTCTGATCTGTCCTACAGTCTACCAACAGCAAAGGAACACAACGCTAGCTAATGTCGTTATCTAATAGCTAATACAGAAGAACAAAGAGGTTACAATGGGTTATTTTAGCCTATTTGGTTACACACTCGCCGCCACAGAATGTTAACAGCAATGTAATGCCTTTTCTGGCTAATTTTATTTGTCTTACCTCCAACAAAGTGGTCACTACACAAGCGTTGGTATGCCGCTATCCATCTTCTCCGTCGGTCAGCATCTACCGGGATCCGATAAAATGATAACCCTTGCCTTGTTTGTTGATGGTTACTACATCCAGGTGCACAACAATATAGTGGCATGATGAAAGTTTTGCTGAAAATAAACACTTTCTTTGCTGCCGTTCCTGAATGCTGGCTGTGGTAAACTACTGGTAGTACATGTCCAAAATGGCGGCTGCGTTTGTCGTGACGTCATGTGAAAAGGGTCTATATACGAATTGTTTGTTAATTGGGTAATTTTTTTTTCCTTATGTTTTTTTAAACAAGATTATTTTAAACAACTGATTTTTGCTATTTTCCACTAATATTCAATTTTTTAATGGTTATATAAAAAGGTTTTACTACATCTGGGTTTAGGAAACTAAGCTTCCCTAAACCCAGAAGTTCCTAAAGGTTAGAGAAAAATCCTTGGGTCCAAAGGGTCGCTGGTTTGATTCCCAGGACCAGCAGGAAAAATCCATGAGCAAGCGCCTAACCCCTAACTGCTCCCCAGACGCTGGGTATGAGTATGCTCGGTGTATGTCGCTCTAGATAAGAGCGTCTGCTAAATTCCTGTAATGTAATGCAAACCTAACCTCAATATGAGGAAACATTAATTCATTTTTTGGGGGGGCAGCTATGGCCTTATGGTAAGAGAAGCAGCTTTGGGACCAAAAGGTTGTTGGTTCGATTCCCTGGACCAGCAGGAACGGCTGAAGTGCCCTTGAGCAAGGTGCATAACCCTCGGTTGCTCTGGGTATGTTGTACATCACTCTGGATAAGAGCGTCTGCTAAATGCAATAAATGTAAACATAAAATGGTATTTAAATATTGCACGACAAATTATGCCAAAAAAAAGTTAAGTCTGTTGTTAATTCAAGCCAAAAGGACTGGGAGCTTTACAGTTTTCTCTAATCCTGGTTCAGGAATTGAAAAAGTTCCTGATATGTGCATCAGCCTGTAGGATCATGACTAGTAGCACTGTCGCTGATGGGTGTATGACTTCATTCTCTCCGTCTCTCACACGTACAGACGGAGGACGGTATTAGCACGGCAGCATCGAGACTCCTCACCATCCTGAAGGTGTCGGCTGGTTTGTCTCCCATGGCGACCACGGCGCTTTACCTGTCCACGCTGACCCGCTGCATCGTGCCCTCTGACCTCGATGAGGACTGACCTCTCACCCCTTTACCTTTCCCTGCGTCTTTTTAGTTCTGGGATTAATATCACCCTTGCCGTGATGCCTGCAGAGTCGGTAGTAAGAATTGGAAATTTGAGGAAAATCCAGACAAAAATGTACGTTTGAGCCTTTACAGTGAGACTTTTGACCTGAAGTCTGCTGAGCACGTATGGGTTTTGATCAATAAATTTGCCTAAATGAAAAAAAAAAATCCTGTTTGAGGTGTAAGCTTACTGACTGTTGGTCTTTTGGTGAAAAGGATTATGGGATTGCTAACACAGAAAAGGGTGTATGATAAATTTGGGTAAAATGAGGCACCTTGGACAGGAACCTAACCTCTTGTACAACATAACAATAATATTACAATTACAGCCAATACATTTTTGTACATTTAACCAAAAAAATAAAAAGCAACCTTTATCATTATTATGTAGTGTCACCTGGACAAATCGAACTTGGCGTAAAAGCCGACAGTCAGTTTGTTGTCCAGACTCTGAGGAACTGGGCGGCACGGTGGTGTAGTGGTTAGCGCTGTCGCCTCACAGCAAGAAGGTCCTGGGTTCGAGCCCCGTGGCCGGCGAGGGCCTTTCTGTGCGGAGTTTGCATGTTCTCCCCGTGTCCGCGTGGGTTTCCTCCGGGTGCTCCGGTTTCCCCCACAGTCCAAAGACATGCAGGTTAGGTTAACTGGTGACTCTAAATTGAGCGTAGGTGTGAATGTGAGTGTGAATGGTTGTCTGTGTCTATGTGTCAGCCCTGTGATGACCTGGCGACTTGTCCAGGGTGTACCCCGCCTTTCGCCCGTAGTCAGCTGGGATAGGCTCCAGCTTGCCTGCGACCCTGTAGAACAGGATAAAGCGGCTACAGATAATGAGATGAGATGAGACTCTGAGGAACTTTCTCAAGACCCTGATGGAATCTTCATCTTTATGAAGATCTACTTGGTGCTTAAATAAATAAAATCCTGGGTTATAAGCAAGTATTTGTATTTATTCAGTGTTCAACTTTCAAGACGTACTGTAAATAACAGGTTCTCACATTTTGCTTTTTTAAAATGTTATTAATCTAGCTTTTTTTGTGTTCTTTTTTTTTTTTTTTTGCTTATTAATGCAATCACCCAAGATGCTTAAAACAAAAAGCCAGTCAACACACTTCACTTCACTTCCTGCTCCTGCTCCCTCGTTACACCAGGTGGCGCTGTGTACAAATGAATACCTGTGAACCTTGTGCTTTTTTTTTTTTTTCCATCAGAGCCCAAACAAACCAAACTCCTGTCTACAGTCTGTACATCATGTAGTTTTGTATATTATAGTAGTTTATGGAGTCTGTATGATTTCATGTATTATTGTTGATGTTCTCACAACCGGAGCCTTTGTTGCTGGAAGTGTTCATCATGATTAAACCATGGACGTCTTTCTGTCTCACTTTCAGTCTTAATTTGTTATGCATCGGTGCTGTGCTGTTCTGTTCTGCCGTGAGCCTGATGTATTTTTAATGTGGCGAAAATATATTGAGATACTTGAAGGCGGTTTCAGGAGACATGGTCGGTCCTCAGTTTTACAAACCGAATCAGTGAGATGTTTATGCAGACGACAGAAGACACGTCTGCGTTGATGGAAATGAAACAGGACTCTGGTGTGCCTCATATTTTTCACTGAATTTGTTAGCAAAAATGCTGACAGGGTTTCTGAGAGGAAATTTATAACATTACCACATGTTAGCTCGGTGGCTCTCTGACGATTTCTGAAGCAATTTTTATAACCGCCGTCTGGCTAACATGAGCTAACCTGACAAGATTTATGAGAGGAGCTTTGTAACATAGCCACCTAGCTATCATGAGCTAACCTGACAGGATTTCTGAGAGGAATTTTATAACATTACTACATGTTAGCGAGGTGGCTCTCTGACGATTTCTGAAGCAATTTTTATAACCGAGCCACCTGGCTAACAAGCTAACCTGACAAGATTTATGAGAGGAACTTTGTAACATAGCCACCTAGCTATCATGTGCTAACCTGACAGGATTTCTGAGAGGAATTTTGTAACAACATATGTTAGCTAGGTGGCTAAACTGACAGGATTTCTGAGAAGAATTTTATAACATTGCTACATGTTAGCTAGGTGGCTCTCTGACGATTTCTGAAGCAATTTTTATAACTGTCGTCTGGCTAATGAGCTAACCTGACAAGATTTATGAGAGGAGCTTTGTAACATAGCCACCGAGCTATCATGAGCTAACCTGACAGGATTTCTGAGAAGAATTTTATAACATTACTACATGTTAGCTTGGTGGCTCTCTGACGATTTCTGAAGCAATTTTTATAACCGAGCCATCTGGCTAACGAGCTAACCTGACAAGATTTATGAGAGGAACTTTGTAACATAGCCACCTAGCTATCATGTGCTAACCTGACAGGATTTCTGAGAGGAATTTTGTAACAACATATGTTAGCTAGGTGGCTAAACTGACAGGATTTCTGAGAAGAATTTTATAACATTGCAACATGTTAGCTAGGTGGCTCTCTGACGATTTCTGAAGCAATTTTTATAACTGTCGTCTGGCTAATGAGCTAACCTGACAAGATTTATGAGAGGAGCTTTGTAACATAGCCACCGAGCTATCATGAGCTAACCTGACAGGATTTCTGAGAGGAATTTTGTAACAGCGCATGTTAGCTAGGTGGCTAAACTGACAGGATTTCTGAGAAGAATTTTATAACATTACTACATGTTAGCTTGGTGGCTCTCTGACGATTTCTGAAGCAATTTTTATAACCGAGCCATCTGGCTAACGAGCTAACCTGACAAGATTTATGAGAGGAACTTTGTAACATAGCCACCTAGCTATCATGTGCTAACCTGACAGGATTTCTGAGAGGAATTTTGTAACAACATATGTTAGCTAGGTGGCTAAACTGACAGGATTTCTGAGAAGAATTTTATAACATTGCAACATGTTAGCTAGGTGGCTCTCTGACGATTTCTGAAGCAATTTTTATAACTGTCGTCTGGCTAATGAGCTAACCTGACAAGATTTATGAGAGGAGTTTTGTAACATAGCCACCTAGCTATCATGAGCTAACCTGACAGGATTTCTGAGAGGAATTTTGTAACAGCATATGTTAGCTAGGTGGCTAAACTGACAGGATTTCTGAGAAGAATTTTATAACATTGCTACATGTTAGCTAGGTGGCTCTCTGACGATTTCTGAAGCAATTTTTATAACTGTCGTCTGGCTAATGAGCTAACCTGACAAGATTTATGAGAGGAGCTTTGTAACATAGCCACCTAGCTATCATGAGCTAACCTGACAGGATTTCTGAGAGGAATTTTGTAACAGCGCATGTTAGCTAGGTGGCTAAACTGACAGGATTTCTGAGAAGAATTTTATAACATTACCACATGTTAGCTAGGTGGCTCTCTGACGATTTCTGAAGCAATTTTTATAACCGAGCCATCTGGCTAACAAGCTAACCTGACAAGATTTGAGAGGAACTTTGTAACATAGCCACCTAGCTATCATGTGCTAACCTGACAGGATTTCTGAGAGGAATTTTGTAACATAGCGTATATTAGCTAGGTGGCTAAAATGACAGGATTTCTGAGTGGAACTTTGTATCATAGCCGCCAAGTTAACATGAGCTAACCTGACAGGGTTTTTGAGAGGAATTTTATAACATTACCACATGTTAGCTAGGTGGCTCTCTGACAATTTCTGAAACAATTTTTGCAACATAGCTACCTAGCTAACATGAGCTAACCTGACAGGATTTATGAGAAGAACTTTGTAACCTTGCCACCGCGCTAACAGGACAGGATTTCTGAGAGGAATTTTGTAACATAGCCACCTAGCTAACATGCGCCAAACTGACAGGATTTCTGAAAGGAATTTTGTAACATAGCCACCTAGCTAGCATGCGCTAACTTGGCAGGATTTCAAAAAAGGATTTATAGAAATAAAAAAAATAATATGGCTAACTAACATGTGATAGACAGGATTTCTGAGAGGGTTTTGATGATGTAGCCACCTAGCTAGCATGAGCTAACCTGACAGGATTTATGAGAAGAACTTTGTAACCTCACCACCGCGCTAACAGGACAGGATTTCTGAGAGGAATTTTGTAACATAGCCACCTAGCTAACATATGCCAAACTGACAGGATTTCTGAGAGGAATTTTGTAACATAGCCACCTAGCTAGCATGAGCTAACTTGGCAGGATTTCAAAAAAGGATTTATAGAAATAAAAAAATAATAATATGGCTAACGTGATAGACAGGATTTCTGAGAGGGTTTTGATGATGTAGCCACCTAGCTAGCATGAGCTAACCTGACAGGATTTATGAGAAGAACTTTGTAACCTCACCACCGCGCTAACAGGACATGATTTCTGAGAGGAATTTTGTAACATAGCCACCTAGCTAGCATGAGCTAACCTGACAGGATTTATGAGAAGAACTTTGTAACCTCACCACCGCGCTAACAGGACAGGATTTCTGAGAGGAATTTTGTAACATAGCCACCTAGCTAGCATGAGCTAACTTGGCAGGATTTCAAAAAAGGATTTATAGAAATAAAACAAATAATATGGCTAACTAACATGTGATAGACAGGATTTCTGAGAGGGTTTTGATGATGTAGCCACCTAGCTAGCATGAGCTAACCTGACAGGATTTATAATCTTCACTACTAATGCTAGTGCGTCAGCATAGAGGCACCAGAAAAGTAGTGCCATGTTATTTAAAAAAAAGAAAATGAAATTTTACTCTGTCTAACATCTCTAAAAATAAAACGATGAAACCAGTTTAAGGTTCAAAAGGCAAAGCATTCAGAATGAAGATGGTCCCGTCAACAACTTGTTACTATGGCAACACAGTGGGTCAGATTTCTAGAAGTTGCAATGCACTTTTCTGTGTATTGTATGGTTTTGTTTTCTGCTATCAAGGCAGTTTATTGTGCTGATTTTGTCCATCCATAATGTGTGGATACGAGCAGTGAAAACTCAGCTCTTTTTTTTCCCCCTCATTTATTTCTTACTCTTTTGTCTTTTCCTTTAATTCTGTTTGCATATGGACTCATTTCATTATGTTATTTCCAGAGACTGCATTTTCATTCACCATGAAAAACACCAGGCTTAATTTATTTCTAATTTTATTTTTCGTCACGAATGGTCATTACAGTTGGCATTTTCTATTTAAAATACAAAAGCCTATTTAAAAGTCAGATTAAGAAGCTTTATGATAATTCGTGATAGCGTTACAATGCATCTAAAAATCTACCAGGAAAAAAAGAATTGACAGTGGGACATTTTGCATTCATTCATTCATTCATTCATTCATTCATTTATTTATGAATGAGCACATTACTGTAAAATCCTCTTTAGGTTCACAAGTCTGCATATAATAAGTGCTACTCTAGGCTCCGCCTCCCTTTCTGTTGATCTTGATCACTGTGTACTTGAATAACCTTGCAATGGAAAGATCTCTCTCTCTCTCTCTCTCTTTTTGTTTTACAAATTCACCTGTTCACCACATATCTGTCCTCTGGATTCCCTCAGTGGAAACTTTATCTAGTATACCTGAGAAAGAAAAAAGTGAACACTTTTATGTTCTTGATCTCTCTCTTTCTCTGTCTCCCCCAAATTCACCTGTTGCCAACTAACCTGTGCACCCTCGATTCTGGTAGACCTGAGAAAGATACACTACCGTTCAAAAGTTTGGGGTCACCCAGACAATTTTGTGTTTTCCATGAAAAGTCACACTTTTATTTCCCACCATAAGTTGTAAAATGAATAGAAAATATAGTCGAGACATTTTTCTGGCCATTTTGAGCATTTAATCGACCCCACAAATGTGATGCTCCAGAAACTCAATCTGCTCAAAGGAAGGTCAGTTTTATAGCTTCTCTAAAGAGCTCAACTGTTTTCAGCTGTGCTAACATGATTGTACAAGGGTTTTCTAATCATCCATTAGCCTTCTGAGGCAATGAGCAAACACATTGTACCATTAGAACACTGGAGTGAGAGTTGCTGGAAATGGGCCTCTATACACCTATGGAGATATTGCACCAAAAACCAGACATTTGCAGCTAGAATAGTCATTTACCACATTAGCAATGTATAGAGTGGATTTCTGATCAGTTTAAAGTGATCATTGAAAAGAACAGTGCTTTTCTTTCAAAAATAAGGACATTTCAAAGTGACCCCAAACTTTTGAACAATAGTGTAAAAGTGAACACTTTTATGTTCTCAATATCTCATATTCCTCCCTCTCTCGTGTGTGTGTGTGTGTGTGAGAGACTATCTCTGTGTCGTGATGGGGTCTGACTTTGTATGGTGACCTTCTTATCCCTGGCCATGTGCACTGGAACAAGCACATATCCAGATATCCTGTCTTGCATGAACAAACACATACAAACAAGGCTGACCTTGTGATGGAAAGGTGGTGGTGGGGAAAAGCTTCAGTGGAAGTTTTCACATTTCTCACCTTATTTGCTACAATAATCTTGTAGGTTTTGGCTCTTATTAAGTGTCTATAATCTGCCACTCTCCTTGGCTGCCCCTCCTGTCCAGTTGCTCTGTCTCTCTGTGGGCCAACCTTTTGTTCTACACCACCAAACAGGGGCACCTTCTGTGTGTGTGTGTGTGCGTGTGTGCGCGTGCTGATAGATTGGCAGAGCAGGATTAAAGTGGCTACGTTACTGCATGCACGTACTGCTTTCTCCCTCACACTCCTATCCATGCCTGACTGCTCATAATGGGCGGTCAGAGTGTGTGTATACATGCGTGGGGGTGTTTTATTTTTTTCTTGTTTTTAAGTGACTTAAATATAGTCTGACCTTCAACCTTCATAGGAAGAAAAACAAAATACCACTTGGACAAGGAGAGGACTCGTTTAAGTTCATCCAGCTCCATGACACTCTATGACACTGCTACACCATGAAGATTTGTGGTGTGTTTTTGCAGAAGCCTTATTAGTGTGCTTCCAGGAGGCATGTTGCATTAGTCTCGTGCCACATGAGATAAATTACGGCTCTAACTATTCCATAACTGTACCCGTAAGTGTTCATCTGTTGTTCAAACAATTAACAAGGTTTTAGTGTTAAACCTTACTGTGCTGCAAGTATTTTTCAGATCTGACTGAGGGATTAAGATCAGGAGTGTAGCAAATTATAATTAGCCCTGTTTTCTGCTAACAAATTTTGTCACCTGTCACGTTTTATCGCTCTAAAATGAATTATTTTCATATAGTTATAACTCTGCATTGGTGCAGTATCAAGTTTGGAGTCACACTAACGATTTATGCTGGCAGTAAGTTTGAAACCCGCAGAAGAACGGTCACAATATAACTGGACACACCTCCCTGCAACAACCAATTATCATTTGTCTGTAAGCTGGTTCACTCAAAACATATTCAGATGTGTACCTAACAGCCTCTGTTTACCCATAATCCTCCTCATTGTATCACAATGCAAAAACAAATCGGTGCAAAAGTATGACCTCGCCTTAATGAGACAAAAATGCTAAACAACAATTTCTGTGTAATCTGTTGATTCCTTTCCAGAATGGAAACTTACTGTAATGGTTTCACCAAAAACAAGGGTTTTAATGGTGCCAGAGAATGAAACTCTACTACATGCTCTTCTATAACTGGCAGAATTCTGTAAGAATTGTATCTAATTCCACTGGTTAAGACTACTATGCATTTTGTTGTAAATGATAGTCATTTTATACACAGCTGAGGTTTTTCTACCATGTGAGTATCTGCACAATTTGTCTCGACAATAGTGTCTCCATGGGAAATCAGTGTGTGTATTTTCGTCTCCGCTTTCCTGCCCTGCCTCTTCCTCACACAAATTAAAACCCCAAAGGACACATTCAAGAGACACTATCTCATTTTCTCCCTTACACAATCAGGCAGTTTCCCTAAAGATCACACACACACAGGACACTGTAGATGGGCTGGAATCCTCAGAAACCAGATGCTTCTTTTTAGTGAGGACAATGAACTCACTGAGAGGCACAGGAGTCACTGAGACTCGGATTAAATGAGCATTCAACCTGCTGATAGAGGCCCAAACCAATTGTGTGATGGTGAATATTCTGCACAGAAAAGCTGTTTAAGTGCAGTACCACCTGATGTAGGCCACTTAGCTTTAGTGTTTCTACTCACGCTCGAGCGCCACTGAAACAACATTTGTAGGTACGTAATTACTGACTGACTGTTGGGCCGCACAGTGTTTTGGCTCCTGTCTAAGATGGGAAAGGGAATACCACTTGGTAGATATTACAACCCCAAATCAGAAGAAGTTGGGATGGTATGGAAAATGCAAATAAAAAAAGAAAGCAGTGATTTCTAAACCTACTTTGACTTGTATTTAATTGCAGATAGAACGAACCCAAGGTATTTCATGGTTTGTTGGTCAACTTTGTTTCATTTGTTAAGATACATCCATTCCTGCGTTTCAGTTCTGTAACACATTCCAAAAAAGTTCAGATGGGGAAATTTAGGGCTTGTAATGAGGTAAAACAATTAAATAATAACGTGATTTGAAACAAGTGATGTCAACAGGTGACTATAATCATAATTTGGGACAAAATCAGTATCCAGGAAAGACCTAGTCTTTGAGGAGTAAAGATGGGCCGATGATCTCCAGTTTCTCAACAAATGTGTGAGAAAATTATTGAAATGTTTAAAAACAATGTTTGTCAAAGAAAGATGGGAAGGGATTTGGATATTTCACCCTCTATGGTGCATAATATCATTAAACCATTCAAGGAATCTAGAAGAATTTCGGCATGTAAAGGGCAAGGGCTCAAGCCTAATCTGAACCCCCATGATCTCCGATCCCTCAGACAGCACTGCATCAAGAACCATCTACAGCTGATAGAACCATATGGGCTGGGATTACTTTGAGAAACCTTTGTCAAGCTACAATACGGAGTTACATCCATAAACAACAGTTAAAACTTTACTGTGTAAAAAGGAAGCCTTAGGTTAACTGTGTCCAGAAGCGCCATCGAATTCTCTGGGCTCGGAGGTGTCTGGGATGGACCATCACACAGTGGGAACATGTATTGTGGTCAGACAAATCAGTATTCCAGGTCTTTTTGGAAGAAATGGATGCTGTGTGCTCTGAAGACGAAAAGGACCATCCAGACTGATACCAGGAACAAGTCCAAAAGCCAGGGTGTGTCATGGTATGGGGCTGTGTCAGTGCCCTTGGCAAAGGTAACTTACACTTCTGTGATGGAGCATTAATGCAGAAAAGTACATTGAGATTTTGGAGCAACATCTGCTGCCTTCAAGACAACATCTTTTCCAGGGAGATTTCAATAAGATGATGCAAAACCACATTCTGCTCACATTACAAAGATGTGACTGTGGAAGAAGAGGGCGTGTCCCCTCTGTCCCTAATAGAGAATGTGTGGAGAATTTCATTCTCATTCATCTCATTATCTGTAGCCGCTTTATCCTGTTCTACAGGGTCGCAGGCAAGCTGGAGCCTATCCCAGCTGACTACGGGCGAAAGGCAGGGTACACCCTGGACAAGTCGCCAGGTCATCACAGGGCTGACACATAGACACAGACAACCATTCACACTCACATTCACACCTACGGTCAATTTAGAGTCACCAGTTAACCTAACCTGCATGTCTTTGGACTGTGGGGGAAACCGGAGCACCCGGAGGAAACCCACGCGGACACGGGGAGAACATGCAAACTCCGCACAGAAAGGCCCTCGCCAGCCACGGGGCTCAAACCCAAACCTTCTTGCTGTGAGGCGACAGCGTTAACCACTACACCACCGTGCCGCCCTGTGGAGAATTTAGAAATGATAAATATGACCATGACGACCCCATACTGTTACACACCTTAAGCCCTGCTTACTGGAAAAACGGGACAAAAATAACACCTGAAACACTTCATCACTTGGAGTCTTCAGTCCACAAACATCTTTAAGTGTTGTGAGAAGGAATGGGAACACTATAAAGTGGTAAATGCTTTACTGTCCCGAATTTTTTGAAATGTGTTACAAAATTCAAAACTGAAATGTCTCTCTCATCTCATTATCTCTAGCCGCTTTATCCTTCTACAGGGTCGCAGGCAAGCTGGAGCCTATCCCAGCTGACTACGGGCGAAAGGCAGGGTACACCCTGGACAAGTCGCCAGGTCATCACAGGGCTGACACATAGACACAGACAACCATTCACACTCACATTCACGGTCAATTTAGAGTCACCAGTTAACCTAACCTGCATGTCTTTGGACTGTGGGGGAAACCGGAGCACCCGGAGGAAACCCACGCGGACACGGGGAGAACATGCAAACTCCACACAGAAAGGCCCTCGCCAGCCCCGGGGCTCGAACCCAGGACCTTCTTGCTGTGAGGCGACAGCGCTAACCACTACACCACCGTGCCGCCCGAAACTGAACTGAAATGTGTTTATTTTGAAAAAAAAAACAATAAAGTTCATGAGGTAAAACTTCAAATAATGTGCTATTATATTGTTTTGAGTGCAGTACAAGTCAAAGATTATTTACAAATCATTGTTTTCAGTTTTAATTACAATTTCAACACACCGTCCCAACATTTTCTGATTTGGAGTTGTACTTGGATGCTGGGTCATTCTCAGTTCAGCAGTGACATGGTACTGTCTGGTATTTATAACCCAGCTATTGCAATACCAGTGCAACACCAGAATTAACATCCATACTAATGCCCCTGTTACTATTTTTGCCGCAGCCATCATTCCATCATCACCTCAGGCTCTGACCTCTGATAATCACTCTGGTCCAGATCCCCTCTGGATCTTGGCTTTAGCCTTGCATTGTTCCTCTGCAGATACCATCCCAGGGTCTGGGTCTGCACTTGCTTATTCTTCAGTTTGTTAAGGAAGTAAAAAATCGACAGTTAGGTCATGTGTTCTGATGAGTCCAGATTGACCCTATTTCTGAGTGATGGTTGTGTCAGGGTAAGAATGGAAGCTCATGAAGCGATGCCCCATCATGCATAGTGTCCACTGTACAAGCCTCTGGAGGCAGTGTGATGATCTGGGGTTGATTCAGTTGGTCAGGATGAGGTTCAGCAACATTATGAGGCAATAAAATGAAGTCACCTGATGACCTGAATGTACTGAATGACCAGGTTATCATCACATCACATCAATGGATTTTTTTTTCTTCCCTGATGGCACAGGAAAAAAATTAGGGCTCAGATTGTGAAAGAGTGGTTCAGGAAGCATGAGGAGTCATTTTCACACACCACAGAGTCCTGACCTTAACCCCATTGATAGTCTTTGGGATGCTGGAGAAGACTTTACGGAGTGGTTCATGTCTCCCATCATCAAGACAAGATCCTGGTGAAAACTTAATGCAACGCTGGATGGAAATAAATGTTTGTGAAGTTGCACAAAGTTGTCGAAACAGTGCCATGGAAAATGTGCACCATAGTCAAAGTTATGCTCTGGATAAGAGTCTCTGCTAAATGCCATTAATGCAATGTGATAGTGTCACTCCTTTATTCTGATAATGTGTTAGGTAATTTATTTGAGTGCAGCTTCAGTTAATGGTTGTCATAACTTTCTGATCCCTCTGCAGATGCAGTCTCTGAACATTTGCCTTAGATTAGATTGGATTTGACATGCTTTCTGATCTGACTTGATATGTATATACAGTATGAGCATTAGTAGAATATCAGAAGTGTGGAGTCTCAGAGTGTGTTTATTGTGAAGACATTTCACAATACCAAAAGTACAGCAGAGCATGTCCATTATCTCTATAAAACTTGTCATAACTTTCAGGTGGTTCAACAGAATGTTAGTGTACGTGATTGTTTTTTTATTTTTATTGGCCAGGCATTGTACGTGTGTTTAGACACATTTAGTCGAGATGGTGTCTCGCCAGCCTTGTCGCTCATGCTCCTTTGTTACCCCACAATTGCATTTTCCGCTCTTGGTCTGAACTTGTTTTTGATTAGAGATAAGCCATCAAAATCTGTATTTTGACCCTGGTGTACTTGCCATTCCTAGATTATGTGGATTAATCTCAGGCTTAAAAGTGAAATCAACGACTGCATGATTCAGCAGCAAGTTACGACAAGTTTTACAAAATGGAGTAGACGTGTGATACACTCAAAAGATGTGACCATTTTTTGTGTTTATTTTGGGAATTATTGTTGGTTTATTATTTTTGGGCACTTCCTTTTGCTAGCTAAACAGAAGAAAAACATTTCAGTAATGAAATTAATGCCCAAAGTAATTAATATTACTTTTCTGGAGAGGATAATCCTTAGATTAGCAGGAAAGAGGAGAGCGGAACCAATGTGTATAGACGTGCTGTGCCCGGGTTTTCTAAGGTGAGAGGTTCTGCCCTCTCCCCAGAGGAAAATTGGGAAGAGAAACGTGTGGTACCTGTCTTCGTTCTTCCTGACATTTCATGTGTATTTTACAGGGAATTGGAGGCTCTGAACCAACAACCTTTTTGTTATTGTTCTAACATTGGGACACGTAACAAACTGTGGGGGCTCATCCAGGATCTCTCCTCTTGTCAGTCATCAAGTGTAACGGTGGAGTTTGTCTTCAAAAGTTAGTTTATTTATTTATTTAAGTTGGGCGCCAGGCAGTGAAAGACTGTGACAAGTCAAAAAAACAACAACATCTCCGTTACCAAAACCCTCTTAAAGCATTAAAATACAACATAGCACAGGACACAGAATAAATTTTGTTTTAGTGTATTTAGAAAACTCAGTTTGCTGGGTTCCAGTCTTCCATAAATTGAAGCAACAAACAAAAATCAACAAAATAAACAGTCAAATGAAACAAACAAAAAAAATGGTTTACTGTGGGTGAGTGAAGGTCTCATCTCATTATCTGTAGCCGCTTTATCCTGTTCTACAGGGTCGCAGGCAAGCTGGAGCCTATCCCAGCTGACTACGGGCGAAAGGCAGGGTACACCATGGACAAGTCGCCAGGTCATCACAGGGCTGACACATAGGTGGTGTTTACATTAGACTGTATCCGTATCGTTTTCGTCGCGGATGCACTGTCCATGCACATTAAAACGCCGGGAAACGACTCCACAGGCGGAACAGTTTGAATCCGCCAGGGCCCACGTATTCAACCCAGTACGTATCTGATCCGGTGCTGTGTAAACATTGAGGAACGAGGATACGCAGTGCTGAGCTCTAGCTGACGTCGTCATTGGACAACATCACTGTGACATCCACCTTCCTGATTCGCTGGCGTTGGTCATGCCACGTTGGTCATGTGACGCGACTGCTGAAAAACGGCGCAAACTTCACTTCCTGCTATTTGTCCCGAATCACTGCTCGTGCGCTTCACTCGCGCGCTCTGTGAGCTGCGCAGGGCCGGAGTGCGCACCCTCCAGAGGGCACTCGCTGTTCAGGGTGGAGTGATTTGGAGCGCAGGATGCCTGCGGAGCCGAGCGTATCCGTGTATTGGCGTTGCTGTGTGCACGCGAATCGTGTATTGGCGTTGCTGTGTGCACGCGAATCGTTTTAAAAACGTTAATCTGATGATCCACTGATACGGTCTAATGTAAACACCACCATAGACACAGACAACCATTCACACTCACATTCACACCTACGGTCAATTTAGAGTCACCAGTTAACCTAACCTGCATGTCTTTGGACTGTGGGGGAAACCGGAGCACCCGGAGGAAACCCACGTGGACACGGGGAGAACATGCAAACTCCACACAGAAAGGCCCTCGCCGGCCATGGGGCTCGAACCCAGACCTTCTTGCTGTGAGGTAACTGCGCTAACCACTACACCACCGTGCTGCCCGTGAGTGAAGGTGTATATAAGCAGGCATGCGTGTGTGTGTGGGGGGGGGGTGAGAGCAAGGGGTCGGCTGTGTGTGTGACCCGGGAGGACATACATGTCAACCTTTAGTTACCCATGCCCTTAAAAAATCTGTACTTTTCCCTTACATACACCCATGAACCCTTATACACGAGAAAAAATTCCAATATATAATCCAAAGCACTGATTGTTTTATTCCACATTATACACTCCTATTGTAATCGGCAAATTTATCACATTGCATCAAGTTAAAGGGATCAAATAAGCATGTACTGAATTAAAAGAAATTTTAGATCCCAGAGAAAACAACTGAATTAAAAAGGACTATACGGTATGTACAGTCAAGTAAACAATTATCTACTAAAGAGAATGACTGAACTAGAAACTTCATTATTTAATATACATTGTATCAGTAATACCAGAATTATTGATGTAAATTTTGCAAATAAAATGTATTAATATTAAATAATTCATAAAAATCACACAAAATTATATTTGACAAGTGTTGACATCACCTACAATATTACATTCCACCAAAGAAAATTACTTGAAATATAACAGCAGTAATAAGTCGGTATGTTAATTAAAATAGTAGGTTACATGTAATAAATTATATATAATCATGTCAAACAGTAAGTGAAGGTTAGTAAAAGTTCCATTTGAGAAAAAAGTGTCAACACCACAAGCAGTGTTCGATCCAACTAAAGATAACTGAACCACATCAAGTATATTATGCAAACAAGGATAAGTGAGGGCGGCACGGTGGTGTAGTGGTTAGCGCTGTCGCCTCACAGCAAGAAGGTCCTGGGTTCGAGCCCCGTGGCCGGCAAGGGCCTTTCTGTGCGGAGTTTGCATGTTCTCCCCGTGTCCGCGTGGGTTTCCTCCGGGTGCTCCGGTTTCCCCCACAGTCCAAAGACATGCAGGTTAGGTTAACTGGTGACTCTAAATTGACCGTAGGTGTGAATGTGAGTGTGAATGGTTGTCTGTGTCTATGTGTCAGCCCTGTGATGACCTGGCGACTTGTCCAGGGTGTACCCCGCCTTTCGCCCGTAGTCAGCTGGGATAGGCTCCAGCTTGCCTGCGACCCTGTAGAAGGATAAAGCGGCTAGAGATAATGAGATGAGATGAGGATAAGTGAAAATATGAATAAATTATGAAGTTAAATTGAAAATCTTCCCAGTAATTTATAACAAGAATTTAAATCTTATTCCTTTTTGGAGTGTTCTTTGTTGTACAAAGATGTTGCAGATTTGGCATTAGCTATAATATCACTGCTTGGGTAGCAGTTGTAGCTCCTCATCACACTTCATTTTAATTTGCAGATATTCAGTTAATGTGTCTGCAGCCATATTTTTTCTGGACTCAGTATGAATTTTCCTAACCAATGAAAAAGCCCTCTCACTATCTGCATTGCTATGTGGGAGGCACAGCAAAGCAGTAAAAAGTTGTTTCAGCATTGGAAACCTGGCAACACCCAGAGCAGTTTTTACATCGAAGACCTTTCCCCAATATACATCTATTATTTTCCTGGTCAATAAAAGAAAATCAGAGCATGGCAAACATGTAAATTGTGTTAAATTGCTTCCGTCCCCTACTACACATTTTAGAGACAGGTTACCAACGGTCGTTACCACCATTACTCTTCATTCAATACTTTTCCAGTTTACTGATGACTGATGGTAGTAACAGGTGTTGGTCATCTGTGTCTACATATAATGTCTATCAGCAATTAAAATGTTTAGGGAAGCGAAACCAGAAATCGCCGGGTAACTACAGTTGCCGTTGTATAAACGACGACTCCCAGTATCGCCTCCCTAAATTATCATGACAATGGAGGAAGCTTTCCTACATACAAACAGTAAAAACTTTTTTAAAAAACCCACACAAATGCTTACCTGTGCAGTCTTTGAATCGGGAAACTTTTTTTTTTTCACTAGCTGCGAAAAATGGTCTGCCACAGTTGGGGGGATGTTGTGTTCCACGAGAAATTGGCAGAACATAACTTCTGCAGCCATCACAGAAGTCTGGGCAGTCCGAGCCAATGTACTTAAATGATTGAGAAAACCATGTGCAACTATAAAACCACATAAATCGAAAATAGTTCCGTTTCATTGTGCATGTGTGTTTGAAAAAATAAATGGTGGATGCTAAGAAATTTTTCTCGGAGTAATGGAAAAAATCTCTGATACAAAACATAATTTTCCTGGATGAAAATCAGTGTACACCGTATTAGCCCAAAAATTGCATTTTCCCGTACAAAATACGGGGAAACTGTATAACTTGACATGTATGGAGTAGCTGGGAGAGCGATGTAGAGAGGCTGGCAATTTTGTTGGAGGCCGGGTGTGAGAGCGGAGATCTGGGGGAATGATTTTGAAGTAACCAAGGTGAGCCAGGCAAAAAAACAGTTGGGCTTCCTATTATGGTACCTGTGCAATTTCCCAATCTGTCCGTTCCACTTCTTAGAAATCCCAGTCCCGTATTCCACCACGAGCGGTAAAATCCATCCAAAAGATGCCTCTGAAACTCTTCTTCCGAAAACTAAAACCGGCTCCTCAGCCACACACACCAGTGTGCCGTTCACCGTAACTCTCACCACAGTTTGACGTTTCACTTCTTGTTTTGTCAAAAGACCATGACCTGCTGTGTCGTACTAGGCCACTTGTGATTGGTCAGACAATTAAGAAAGGGGAAAAAACTACTGATTTCTTGTAAAGTTATATAAATGAAATGAGTGCATGGGTGTGAATGGAAACGTGATGTTAGATTAAAAAAAAAAATAAAAATGCACTTTGACAGAGGGCCATTCTGTTACACAAGGGAGCAGATCCAGTGATACAAGTACCATGGGACCAAAGTGACGAGACGTAACTGAAATCCATGAGGCAGTTGGTAGGCGTCTTTGGAGGGAGGTCAGCGCAAGACAAGGATCTTTGCCTCGCTAGGGAGCCGCACCACTGGTCCATAAATTCAACGCATGCCAGTCATTAGGGAGCTACACTGCTGATTTGTCAGGTCAAGGCCTATTACAAAGCCACCTTGCATCGCCAGCAGGACAGAGTACACCATGTCTGCAGCATTTCTACTGGTCTTTCATGAAAAGAGAAATTGAAGAGTATGTGACCAGAAAATGCCCTTGCATCAAACAGAAAAAAAACAGCTTCCCATGAAAGAGCACCCATGGGCAGTATTACATCAAAGTTGCCCCTTGAACTTGTGTGCATCGACTTTCTCCACCTAGAAGCCTGTTGAGGTGGTTGTGAATACATCCTTATAGTGGTAGACCACTTCACCAGGTTTACGCAAGCCTACCATACTAGAAATAAAGCTGGGAAGACTGCTGCAGATTGGCTTTTTAATGGCTTCATCCCCAGATTTGGATATCCCAATAAGCTCCACCATGACCGGGGCAGAGAGTTTGAAAACAAGCTCTTCAGGACACTCAGACAGTTATCCTGTGTCGGCCATTCTAGGACCTCTCCATATCACCCCCAAGGAAACCCCACTGAGCGACTAAATTGCACTCTGTTGCAAATGCTTCGGACCTTGGGAGAGAAAGAAAAAGAATTGGAAGGACCACCTACCCCATGTTATCCACACATATAATTGCACCAAACATGAGGCCACTGGCTTTTCCCCTTATTATTTGTTGTATGATCATCATCTGTGCCTCCCCATTGATCTTCTTTTCGGACTTATGGCAAATGAGGAAGCTGAAACTCCAAAATGATATGCAGAAAAATGGGCTGGAAGGATGATTGAGGCCTATCGAACAGCAAATGCAAACAGTCAGCAGTCAAGCTCCAAGGGAAAGGAATACTATGATGTAAAAGTGTGACTCTTCAGCCTGGGAACAGAGTCCTTGTATGTAACCTGAGTGAAAGAGGAGGTCCTGGTAAGCTCCAACCTTACTGGGAACAGACCATCTATGTCATGAGAGAGCAGGTTTGAGACAACCCTGTTTACAAAGTAAGCCCTGAGAAAAGAGGCTGCCCCATTTACACCCTGCACCAAAACCTGCTGCTTCAGGTTAACGACTTACCAGTAGAGCTGCCCCAGAACTCAGACGCCACCACATTGAGGTCACAAAAGAGGACTAAGAAGCCCTCAGAACCCCCTCTGACCACAGGACTGATGCAGAGCCCCAAGGCTTGGAAGTAAACTACCAGATCAAAAGCACTGCCTTTGGGATGCAAAACAAACCTGAATAGAAAGAAATCCACTCGAGAGAAATGATGATGAACTGGAGCAAGACGGGGGAAATGTAATAACTGAGGAACAAGGAATGAACAGTGATGAAGAACATGATATGGATCCGCCTCAAATTAATGATGGCCAAGAGCCACTACAAGTAGTTCACCAGGAGGAGAGCGTCCCAGTGATTCATCCTGAGCAGCGAATCCCTCTGTGGCAGTCTACCAGAAAGAGGCAGCCTGGCTACGTGTTCACATATCCGTCCCTCAGCCAGCCAGCTTATCAGCTACGTCCCACAGTGAATGCAGTCGAAATCCAGCTGATGCCTTGTACTCACATGTCCTACCCTCATTCTCATCTCTGCCCCTTCCAGCCTCCAACCATCACCCCATACCCATACTCACTGGCCACATATCCAATTCATTGTATCTGAACTTAAAGAAGAACAAAAAAAAGAGAGCGAGAGAGACTCAATCACACACAGAGAGTTCACACTCAATTCAGAGATGCTAAAAATACACACATATTGACAATATTCCATATTTGCCTTGAAAATACTTTGTTGTATGTTTACAGTACCAGTCAAATAACATGCACAAAATTGATTCGAATTTGAAATTTGAATTGTGAAGGGGCGGCACGGTGGTGTAGTGGTTAGCGCTGTCGCCTCACAGCAAGAAGGTCCTGGGTTCGAGCCCCGGGGCCGGCGAGGGCCTTTCTGTGTGGAGTTTGCATGTTCTCCCCGTGTCCGCGTGGGTTTCCTCCGGGTGCTCCGGTTTCCCCCACAGTCCAAAGACATGCAGGTTAGGTTAACCGGTGACTCTAAATTGACCGTAGGTGTGAATGTGAGTGTGAATGGTTGTCTGTGTCTATGTGTCAGCCCTGTGATGACCTGGCGACTTGTCCAGGGTGTACCCTGCCTTTCGCCCGTAGTCAGCTGGGATAGGCTCCAGCTTGCCTGCGACCCTGTAGAAGGATAAAGCGGCTAGAGATAATGAGAATGGGATGAGAATTGTGAAGGTCATGTGTCAGGAGCCACTTTTATTTGGTGGGGAGCGTGTGATACACTCAAAAGATGTGACCATTTTTGCGTTTATTTTGGGAACTATTTTTTTTTATTATTTTTGAGCACTTCCTTTTGCTAGCTAAATGGGGGGGGGGGGGGGGGAAACATTTCAATAATGAAATTAATGCCCAAAGTAATTAATATTACTTTTCTGGAGAGGAGAATTGTCAGGAGTGGCAAGCTGAGGTGAAGTGAGGACCCAAGAGCAGACTCAAAACAGGCAGTGTTCAGAAAAAAAAAACTTCTTTAATCAAGTAGAGGGCAGAGGTACAATAGGGCTCAGGCAAAAATCAGTGGTCAAAGAATGGGCCAAGAGGTTAGAAACACAGTGAAGCAGGCAGGCATGGTCAGGGACAAAAACAGGACAGAAAAATCTTCACAAAAAACTGAAGAACACAGGGACAAGGGAAAACCAGGCAGAGGAAGCGAAAACACAATCCAGAAGAACAGGCAGGCACAACAGGGGCAAAAAAAAACTGGACAGAAAACTAGACAAGAAAAAACAAGTAACAATTCAGGCAGGGGGAATCAAGAAGGCACAATATCAAAAGGCTGTAGCGAGGAAAGGAAAGTCTACAGGAGACAGCCTGGCAACTGGAGTGGCTCCAAACAATTCTAAAAAATGCCGTGGCTGATGGGAGAGGAGTGGTAGCGCCGCTTCAGGGAAAATGGCCTTCAGCAAGGCAGAACTGAATTCCTGGCCCGGATCTGGCCTGGAGCCATCATGGGAGTCCCACAAACTCAGGCATGGATGGACTGGACTGTGACAGTACCCCCCCCTTCAACGGGCACCTCCAGGCACCTTAGGAAGTGCCTCAGGGTGTTGTTGGTGGAAGTCCATGATGAGGGTGGGATCCATGATGAACCTGGCAGGAACCCAGCTCCTCTCCTCAGGACCATACCCCTCCCAATCAACCAGGTACTGGAGTCCTCTGCCTCAGTGTTGTACCTTCAGCAACCTTCTGACCATGAAGACCTCACCACCATCTATGAACCTGGGAGGAGGAGGGGGTTTGACTTGGGAGACATGGAAAGTTGGGTGAATATGGCGCATGGTTACAGGCAGAGACAGTCTTACAGAGCAGGGATTAATTACCTTGGAAACAGGGAAAGGTCCTATGAACCTGGTAGCCAATTTGCAGGAGACCATCTTGAGGGGCAGGTGGTGAGTGGAGAGCATTACCCGCTGCCCCACCTGATAGATGGGAGCTACCAAGCGGTGTTTGTTGGCTTGCTCTTTAAACATCTTGACAGAATGTAGGAGCTTACTTCCTGGTCAATGCCCACGTTCTCCTGCAGCGGCACACAAACACCTGGGCAGAGGGCACAGCGACTTCTTATGCTTGGATGGGGAAGAGTGGTGGCTGGTAACCCAGAGAGCACTGGAAGGGGGAAAGACCTGTAGCAGAGGTGGGTAGGGAGTTGTGAGCGTACTCTATCCAAGGAAGGGTCTTGCTCCAGGAGACAGCATCCTTGGACACCATGCACCTGAGAGCTACTTCCAGCTCCTGGTTGGCCCATTCCATCTGTCCATTGGTCTGAGGGTGAAAATCTGAAGATAGACTGTGAGAAGCACCAATGAGTTTACAGAAAGCCTTCCAGAATTGGGCAGAGAACTGGGGTCTGCAGTTGGATACGATGTCTGAGGGGAGTCTGTGGAGACGGAAAACATGGAGTATCAGCAATTTGGCGATCTCCTTGGTGGTGGGAAGCTTGGGCAGAGGGACAAAATGAACAGCTTTAGAAAAACGGTTGACGACAGTGAGGATACAAGTATTGCCACTTGAATTAGGGAGTCTGGTGATGAAATCCAGGGCTATGTGTGACCAGGGCCGGTGGGGAACAGGAAGGGGTCTCAGAAGGCCGGCAAGGGGTCTGTTGCCAGTCTTGTTCCTGGAGCAGATGTCGCAAGCTGCGGCAAACTTCTGGATGTCTTCCTTGATGGATGGCCACCAAAAACATTGTCGGATGAGTGCCAGAGTCCGGGCTGCTCCTGGGTGGCACACCACTCTGGAACCATGACCCCACTGCAACACCTGTGCCCACACAGAAACAGGAACAAAAAGATGGTTAGGAGGTGCATTACTGGGCCCTGGGTCTTGCTCATGGGCCTTCTGGACTAGGGTTTCCACCTCTAACAGAGTGGCCCCCACCAGGCACCGTGGAGGAAGGATGGTCTCAGGGGAGATCGATTCCTCCTGGAGGGGAGAAAACATTCTGGACAAGGCATCAGGCTTACCATTCTGAGAGCCTGGGTGGAAGGAAAGTGTGAATTTGAAGTGCGAAAAGAAGAGAGACCATTGGGCCTGATGAGAATTGAGGTGCTTGGCAGTCCTGAGGTATTCAAGGTTCTTGTGATCTGTCCATATGATGAAGGGAAGGTCTGACCCCTCCAACCAATGTCTCCATTCTTCCAAGGCCAGTTTAATGGCCAACAGTTCCCTATTGCCAATGTCGTAGTTTCTCTCAGAGGGGGGAAAGCTGACGAGAGAAGAAGGAGCAAGGATGAAGCTTGTTGTCACTAGCTGATCTTTGGGACAATATGGCCCCGACCCCTGACTCCGAAACATTGACCTCAACCACAAACTGCCAGGACGGATCCGGAATGGTGAGTATGGGTGCAGACATGAACCTTCATTTGAGCTTGGAGAATGCCTTCTCGGCCCCTTCCCCCCAGCTGAAAGGGACCTTGGTGGAAGTTAGAGCCGTGAGGAGCCCAGCCACTGTACTAAAGTTCCTGATGAATTGACTGTAGAAATTCGCAAACCCAAGAAACCGTTGAAGTTCTCGCTGAGAGGACGGGGTGGGCCAGCCAGCAACTGCCTTGAGTTTCAGGGGGTCCATCTGAATCTGTGCGGGGAAGATAATGAAACCCAAAAAGGAGACAGAACTCCTATGGAACTCACATTTCTCGGCCTTAACAAAGAGTTTATTTTCCAGGAGTTGTTGAAGGACCTGCCTGATGTGGATGCAGTGTTCATCAAGGGAACAGGAAAAAAAAATCAATATATCGTCCAGATAAACAAAAACAAAAAAGGTTAAGGTAGTTCCTCAGGACATCATTAACGAGGGCCTGGAAAACCACGGGAGCATTAGTCAGGCCGAATGGAACCACGAGATATTCGTAGTGGCCCGTGGGGGTGTTGAACGCTGTCTTCCATTCGTCCCCTTCCCTGCTTCACAAGGTGGTAAGCATTATGCAGGTCTAGCTTGGTGAAAATCTGGGCTCCCTGGAGCAACTCAAACGCCGTAGACACGAGAGGTAGGGGTAATGGTTCTTGATGGTGATGTCATTTAGCCCATGATAATCAATGCAAGGGCACAAGGATTTGTCCTTCTTCTCCACAAAAAAGAATCCTGCCCCTGCAGGATAAGAGGAGGGATGAATAATTCCAGCTGCTAAAGACTCAGTGATGTATTTATCCATGGCTTGCTTTTCAGAAGGAGAGAGAGAGTAAAGTCGCCCCTTAGGTGGTGCAGTCCCAGGGAGAAGGTCAATTCTACAGTCATAGGGCCTATGGGGAGGAAGGGAAACAGCTTGAGACTTGCTGAACACAGGTTTTAAGTCATTATACTCGGGAGGCACGTTAGAGAGGTCAGGATATTCACCAATGGTGGGCTGGAGCAGCTTGACATGAGGTAGGGCAGATCTCAGGCATGACAATAAACAGAATTGACTCCATCCTAAAATGGTGTTGTTAGTCCAGTTGACATGGGGGTTATGTAGAGTTAGCCAGGGCAGACCAAGAACTATGGGCACATGGGGATTGCTCATGACAAAAAACTGGATGGATTCAGAGTGGTTGCCAGAAATTCTTAAGGTGACCGGGGCTGTTTTATGGGTGATAGTGGTCAGACCAGTACCATTAAGGGTCAGGACAGTGAGGGACGGGTTCAGAGCCAGTAGTGGAATCCCCAGGCGCTTGGCAGTGGTTGAGCAGATCAGGTTTCTGTCAGCCCCTGAATCGATGGAGGTCATGGGGCTGATTGCCATGGATAATGACCACTGGGAGTAGTGTTCGACCGGTAAGGGGCTGATTCTGGACATTGCCCACCAGGGCCCCTAAATTCACTGGTGAACTCTTCCTTTTAAAGGGCAAGATTGGCAGAAATGCCCCATCTGTCCGCAATAAAAACATTCCCTCATATCCCGACAGTGCTGTCGTTCCTCAGGTGAGATGCAGACTCGGTCTACCTGCATTGGCTCAGCGGAAGGGATGGGGGGCTGAGGGGGAGCAAGACTAGTCCGAGTTCTCTCTTTCACCTGCTGTCTGATCCAGGAGTCAATACGACTGGCGAGGTCCATGAGACCGGTGAGATCAGGTGGTAGTTCTCGTGAGACCAGCTCATCCTTGATGGAGTCTGACAGCCTATTCAACAATGTGTCAAACAAGAAGTTCTCATTCCAGCCACAAGATGCTGCCAAAATGCGAAACTCAATTGCATAGTCAAAAGCGGACCGGGCGCCCTGCCACAGCCCCATGATTTCTCTTGCTGCCTCTCTGCCAGACAGAGAGCGATCAAAGGTTCGCCTCATCTCCTCTGTGAAATTCTTGAAGCTGGCACAGCATGGTGCATTGGCATCCCACATAGCTGTTCCCCACTCCCTAGCTTTGCCAGTGAGGAGGGTGATGGTGTAGGCCACTCGGGAATGCTCTGTGAGGAAGGCCAGTGGTTGAAGCTCAAGGGTTAGTGAACATTGAGATAAAAATGATCAGCAGGTACCTGGTTCTCTGTCGTATGGCTGTGGGGTGGGAAGTCTCAGCTCTCTGAAGAGGGCTGGAGCAGGAGCTGGGGGAGCAGTAGGCGGAGGGGGTTGTGTAGGAGCAGACGTTACTTGAAGCTGTTGTAGCTGAGTGGCAAGAAGATTGAGAGTGTTAGAGATGGTGACAAGGTTTTGGTTCACCTGTTGGATGTCCTGTTGGTGGGTCCCAAGGAGAGCTCCCTGTTTTTGCACTGCTGCTCTTAGCTGGACGAAATCTGCTGGGTCCATGTTGGCCAGACTGTGCTGTCAGGAGTGGTGAGCTGAGGTGAAGTGAGGACCCAAGAGCAGACTCAAAACAGGCAGTGTTCAGAGAAAAACTTCCTTAATGAAGTAGAGGGCAGAGGTACAATAGGGCTCAGGCAAAAATCAGTGGTCAAAGAATGGGCCAAGAGATCAAAAACACAGTGGAGCAGGCAGGCACTGTCAGGGACAAAAACAGGACAGAAAAATCTTCACAAAAAAAACAAAGAACACAGGGACAAGGGAAAACCAGGCAGAGGAAGCAAAAACACAATCCAGAAGAACAGGCAGGCACAACAGGGGCAAAAAAAAAACTGGACAAAAAACTAGACAAGAAAAAACAAGCAACAATTCAGGCAGGGGGACTCAAGAAGGCACAATATCAAAAGGTTGTAGCAAGGCGAGGAAAGTCTACAGGAGACAGTATGGCAACTGGAGTGGCTCCAAACAGTTCTAAAAAAGGCCCTGGCTGATGGGAGAGGAGTGGTAGCAGGTGTGGGAGTGCTGCTTCAGGGAAAATGGCCTTCAGCAAGGCAGGACTGAATTCGTGGCCCGGATCCAGCCTGGAGCCGGCATGGGAGTCCCACAAACTCAGGCATGGATGGACCGGACCGGACTGTGACAAGAATCCTTAGATTAGTAGGAAAGAGGAGCGCGGAACCAATGTGTACAGATGCGCTGTGCCTAGGTTTTCTAAGGTGAGAGGTTCTGCCCTTTTCCCAGAGGAAAATTGGGAAGAGAAACGTGTGGATCCGGTCTTCAATGCTCCTGACATTTCATGTGTATTTTACAGGTTGGTACACTGTAAAAAAAAAAATCACAAATAACTACCTCCTAAAGCTAAACTTTATGTATTGCGATCGTAATGATTCTTGTCAGTCAATCTGAGTGTATTGTAATGAGTTAAAAACTGATTGTAAAAGCTACATGCGATAGCACTCTCAGGGAAATGGCGATTGTTTAACCGCGAGTCACAGACAATGTCTACACTTTTATGAGGGTAAAAACACATTATTATTGTCACTGTGTGCATTTGAACTTTTCAGTGCTATGGCCCTGAACACTTAAGTTAATTATTTTCTGTTTAATCTTAAAGATGTAGATTTTCCGTTTTGAGAGTTTGACCCAGACTAATATTTGAAGTTGATTGACATTCCCTATGTGACATATTGAGTGTTTTGAGACATAAAAACAGTCTTAGACTACTTAAAATAGCTTACAACACACATGTATATTCATTTATGTTTCACAGTTTATTTTACATATATATGTGTGTTTATTTGCTACTCAGATAACAACAGTATATGAGGAGTGCAGCTTCTAGCTGAGTTTATTTCACTATGTGGTAGTAGCTATGTGATGAGCACAGATGCTGAGAAGGTACACTTGAACAAATACTAATGTCATGTGTAACCTAGCAATGGTTATTGAGTGTGGTGAACATGATGATGGGGAAAAAACATACCGATGTACCTTATTGCAACAATGTAAGGACACGAAACCAAACCATGGACATTGGAACAAAGATACATTCACGTACCAGGGAACATTTTGAATGTTTATTTCATGTTTTCTGACATTCTGTAATAAATGAGAGGAAAATTGGGAAGAGAAACGTGTGGTTCCTGTCTTCATTCCTCCTGACATTTCATGTGTATTTTACAGGGAATTGGAGACTCTGAACCAACAACCTTTTGGTTATTGTTGTTCTAACACTGGGACATGTAACACATGCTCTGCGGTACTTTTGGTATTGTGAAATGTCCTCACAATAAACACACTCTGACACACCACACGTTAATGGCATTTAGCAGAGACCCTTATCCAGAGCAGCCCAGGGTTAGGTGCCTTGTTCAAGGGCACTTCAGCCATTACTGCTGGTCCAGGGAGTTGAACTGGTGACCTTTTGTTCCCAAAGCTGCTTCTCGAACCATTAGGTTATGGTCTCCCCCAAAGCCAAGAGAGCAAGCTACGTTTTTAAACAAGATACTTTTGATCAAATAGGCCTATTCTCTATGTGAACAGATCCCCTGGATCGAGATCCCACACAAATTTACCCACAGTATATTTAACATCGCCCTGTGATGACCTGGCGACTTGTCCAGGGTGTACCCCGCCTTTCGCCCGTAGTCAGCTGGGATAGGCTCCAGCTTGCCTGCGACTCTGTAGAACAGGATAAAGTGGCTAGAGATAATGAGATGAGATGAGATGAGATGAGATGAGATGAGATGAGATGAGATATTTAACATCTTTGCTATGTGGAACTTGATTGACTTTTAAATCTTACCCTAGTACATTTACGTTGTTTGTAGCATGAGGAAGACAAATGTACTTGTACGGTACTTTTCTGAATATGAACCATAAAGAAACAAAATCCAATTCAGAATCAAAATAACAATAAAGGGCATTCAAACAAGTGTCAGTGATTGTCTAAGGTCAGTCGTGTGCTGGAATGGTGGAAAGAAAAGAGGCACGCAAGTGTAACACTATACTCTTCAGCCATTACAGATGTGACTGCATTCACATCCTCTTCATGTAGATGCCATTTTGTGTGTGTGTGTGTGTGTGTGTGAGATCTTTCTCTGTACTTCTGTTCTCACAATAAATGCTGAGGCTATTTTCAGGTTCTGAGAGCTGCACCCAAAACCACATGGTTCTGCAGAGCTCCAAGGGTCTACAGAGACACATCAGAACTGTGCCAACACCTTCCAGCTGTCATGGATATAGTTAAAGTGGCAATGTTTCATGCTATATCTTATTGAAGGTGTTTTCTGGAGTTAACAAACTGCTTTCCTCACAAGAGTGTGTGAGCGCTGTCATTTCTGGTGCTCACATGAGTTACAGTCCATGCCAAAGCGGTTAGTCGATGCTGCGATCACAGTCACGTCCACAACTGTGATAAGGAGTGTGAAGACAGCCTGACGCACAGGACATTCCTCTGTGTGTGTGTGTGTGTGTGTGTGTGTGTGTGTGAGAGAGAGAGAGAGATTGGCCAATAAAAAAATGGTTTTGATAACGTAATCTGAATCAGAGTGAAGCAAAGATATTTTGAAAATTACTCGATCTAATCTTTGAGTTGCAATTTCAAATTATTTACCTCAGCAGCCATTTTGTAGAGACTGCCGTTTCAGTTCATCTCAAGATTTTCAAAATGTTAATATTTAAAAAACAAAACAAACAAACAAAAACAAAACAAAAACGCATTTTTCTTTTTCCTTATGGTAGTGGGAGTAAATACAGGAATTGAAGATGAAAAAAGTAAAAGGTACAATGGTGACTGAGCTGTATGTATCCAGTTGTGGTCAGAAGTTTACATACAGTGACATGAATGTCATATTGGATATGAATGTCATGGCAATATTTGGCCTTTCAGTAATTCCTTTGAACCGTTCTTTTTCTGTGGCAAAATGATTGTACAGCATACAGCTTTAATTTAAAAAAACACAAAACACTAGAATTTGGTGCAAAAGTTTTAATTTTCTTTGGGTTTTCTGAAATCAACACAGGGTCAAAAAATATACATACAGGATCAAAAATATACATACAGCATACCTAATATTTGGGTAAAATGTATCTTCGCAAGATTCACCTTGACCAAACATTTTTATTTACCATGAACAAGCTTTTGGCAGAATTCTGGTTGGATCTTTCACGACTCTTCATGGTAGAATTGGTAGAGTTCAATTAATTTTTTTTCCTTTTTTTCTTGGCATGGACTCAACTTATAAGCACGGTCCATATATTTTCAATAGGGCTGAAGTCAGGACTTGTTTTAAGCTTAATATTAGCCTGCTTTATCCTCCACAACCAGCTCTTGTTAGGACTGGGACTGTTTTGGCCTCTAGAGGCCGCTGTTATTTCCTTTGTTTGGTCACGTTTGTTTTGGCCTCTAGAGGTCGCCACTGTGTTCTCTGTTTTGTGTTTGTCTTATTGCCTGTTTCCTGCCCCACCCTGTCCTTAATTAGTTTGTGTATTTATACCCCTGAGTTCAGTCCTCTTGTCACGGAGTCTTTGTGCTGTTATGTTTAGCTCCAGTTACCTCTGTTCCGATTTCCTAGCCCGTGTCTTTGTGGTTTTTGTACTTTGCTTTCTTTTGGACTTTTTGGACTTTGTGTTTACCATTTTGGATCCTCTGAGCGTTTGTATTTTTGCCTCTTCTTTTTTGGTTTTTTGGCTCTTTGTTTCTTTGAACTTTTTGTTTTTTTCCTGGTTATCTTCTGAGCGTTTGGATTATACTTTTGCTTTGGATTATATATAGTGTAAATATTGTAAATAAAACTTTTGATACTTTTTCTACTTCCGTCTCACGCCTCTGCATTTGAGTCATCCCCCTGGTGGCCTAGTGGGGGTTTGCTGGATTATCACACCAGCGAACCAGGTTTGAATCCCAGCAAAACCCTAACAGAAAGACTCCGTCATGACCGACTCAGCAGAGGCTTCTTCATCTGTCTACCCGGCCAACCTTCAGGGAATGATGGCTGCGTTAACATGCCTCGGATCCACCATGGACACTCATGGACAGACTCTCGCAAGCCAATGTGAGACCCTTGCTCGCCACGAGGTACTGCTTCAGCAGATTGGGAGAACCCTGGCACAGCTGACTTCTCTGCCCCCATCTCCTCCGCCTGATTCTGCTCCTGCTCCACCATCCGCTCCTGCTCCAGTGCCTCCTGCCATGCTGCCTTCTTCACCTCGCGAACCCAGCCTTCCTGCACCACAGAGGTATGACGGCAAGCACAGTGAGTGTCGAGAGTTCCTTACCCAGTGTCAACTCACCTTTGAGTTTCAGCCTACCACCTACACTACGGATCGCCGCAAGATTGCCTTTGTGATAACCTTGTTAGCTGGTAAGGCGTGAGCCTGGGCTACTGCTATCTGGCAGAGACAGGGACCTGAGTGCTCTGATTTCCAGCTGTTTACTGAGGAGATGCTGCATGTCTTCGATCAAGCAGACATCAGTAAAGACGCAGCCAGAAAGCTCATGTCCATCCGGCAAGGGGGAAGCATTGCAGACTACGCCATCTCGTTCCGGATGCTCGCAGCAGTAAGTGGATGGAACGAGACTGCCCTGGTGTCAGCCTTCCACCATGGTCTGTCTGACCCCATCAAAGACGGTCTGGCTTCTATCGGATGCCCAAGTGACCTCAAAACACTGATCTCACATTCTACTCGTCTGGACAACAGGATGAGAGAGTGCCACCAAGTCCTGAGCCTCTCTGGCCTCCCTGCCTCTACCTGGAGCCCGTCTACCTCCTCCAGTGACTGTCCAGAACCCATGCAAGTGGGCCGTACTCGCCTCTCCGCATCTGAGAGGGAGCGCAGAAGGAGGGACAAGTGCTGCATCTACTGTGGCAAGCCTGGTCACTTCCGAGCATCATGTCCCGAACTCTCGGGAAAAGGACCACCCCGTCCAGCCGAGGGAGGGTTGTGACGGGGCCTACCCTCTCTCCCGGACTCCCTGGCCAAGGAATCTACATCCCGGTCTCCATCTCCTGGGGTGAGTCTGTCCACTCTTGTCAAGCTTTGTTAGACTCGGGCGGCCGGAAACTTTATGGATATTCACTTCGCCTAAAGTATCAATGTCCCGACTGCACCTCTTGAAATCCCACTGTCTGTGTCTGCCCTGGATGGCCAAGCCTTAGATGACGGAAGAGTCACCCAAGTAACTTCTCCAGTCTTCCTCCAGTCTCAAGGTCACAAGGAAGAAATATCCCTGCACCTGAGTGGGGGTTTGCTGGATTATCACACCAGCGAACCAGGTTCGAATCCCAGCAAAACCCTAACAGCTCTGATGCGTGTTTGGGTTCATTGTCCTGTTGTAACTCTCAAGCCCCAAGTTGTGTTCAAGTTTTTGATGGTTTATGCTGAAGAATTCTGAGGTAGTTCTCCTTCATTATTCCATCCACTTTGTGCAATGAACCAGTTCCACTGGCAGCAAAACAGCCCCAGAGCATGATGATCCTACCACCACCAGCTGGTACAGTGTCTCTCTGTACATGGTGGTCATTGTGGCCAAACAATTCAATCTTTCTCTCATCTGACCATACAGCTATCCTCCAGAAGGCTTTTTCTTTGTCTGTGTGGTCAGCTTCAAACTTTAGTTCCCCTTGAAGGTGTCTATTTTGGAGCAGGGGGTTATTTCTTGGATAGAAGCCTCTCAGTCCATGGTGATCTGAACTGTAGACAGTGATCCATCAGCTTCCAGTTCATGGCAGGGCTGTGCCATGGTGGTTTCCAGGTTGTTCCTGACCATCCAAACCAATTTCCTTTCAGCTGAGGGTTACAGTTTGGGTTTTCTTGAAGCAAAGTGGCTTGGCAAAGTAACTACACCTCACAATAACTTGGATACAATTGTTTGAACTGATCTTGGAATTTGCAGTTGTTTAGAAATGGCTCCAAGAGACATTCCGGAGTCGTGTATATCTACGATCCTCTTTCTCAGATCTGCACTGAGCTCCTTGGACTTTCCCATTTTACTGTGTGCTGGTCAATCCAATGAGTGCTGTAAACAAACCCTTTTAATGAAGGCACAGAGAAGCTACCAGCTGTAGTCAAGCATGATCACTAACAGGAAGTTAAGAGACCTCAGCCTTGGCAAGAGAAGAGACATTTTGGAAGTTTCAACACCTGTGAATTAATAATCTAAGTAAGCGTATATACATTTTTGACCCTGTATGTTTAATTTTGACCCTGTGTTGATTTCAGAAAACCCAAAGAAAATTAAAACTTGTGCACCAAATTCTAGTGTTTTTTTTAAATTAAAGATGTATACTGTACATTCTGCCACAGAAAAAGAACAGTTCAAAGAAATTACTGAAAGCCCAAATATTGGCATGACATTCATATCCAAGATGACATTCATGCCACCATATGTAAACTTCTGACCACAACTGTAGTTTCTAGAGTAACAGCTCATTCACAGGGACTTTTCTAGCAGATGCAGGTGTGTATTTTTATTTCTAAGGCAGTTCTTGGACTTCTTCCTTGTTATCTACAGACATATACAGTGCCTTGCAAAAGTATTCATCCCGCTTGGTGTTTGTCCTGTTTTGTTGCATTACAAGCTGGAATTAAAATGGATGGCCTGATATTTTGTGAGATATTACAGAAATAAACATATATCACATTGACCACATTTCAGAGGGAACTAAATTTCACTGATTTTATGAAATCGAAAGACCGTCTAGCTTTAAAAAAGAAAAACGTACTTATTGATAGACAGTGGTTTATTCCTTCATACAGCATATATAAATATTAAACTAAAGAAATTCACTCAAGATAAGGTTTCACCTTTTTCACTTCATTTGTGTTGATGTGATAAAACGGGTCTGACACTTAAAGGTAGCACTTTTTACAACTTGCACATGATGGACATAGAAATAACACAAGACACCATGACTTTATTAATGATCACCATTTTAATCACATTAAAGCATGTTAATGATATTGAAGAAAGTGATAAGACCAGCAGGACTGCACTTCCAGAAGCACATCACATACATGTCAGATTAATTCTTGTCCAGTTCTTTTTTATGATATTTCGATGAAGGGATTTTGCTGTTCATTATTCCTAAATAATCTGAGGAGTCAATGCCAAGCAGATATCGTTTATGGTAGTGGAAATTTAGTACTCAACATCTCAATTGCATTTTTTTTGAAGAAAAAAAATCACCTGAATTAAAGACACATTTAACCATACTGAATCCACTATCTCAGTTTAGGTACATTATGAGATCTTAGTTTAATTTTAAGGAAATATCAAATCAGCCATGATCATTTAATTCACATCAGTGATTAAACAATTTTCTGTACAGTTGACCTTTTTAGAGTGTCGCTCATGTTTCCGACAGGGTTTTCTATACTAATTTCTTATGGTTTTCATGTTTCATTTTGCTTGGTCTGAGACCCCAACAGAACATTAAAACGAGAACAATTGGCAACTGTGTTGTATTTAGAAGTTGTGAAATGCCGTGAAGTCCATTACAAAGAACTGCTTTAATAAATCTTTAAGGTTAATCCTCATTATTAAGCAAAAACCATTACTGTAAAACAAACAAATCCATTTTCAAAGATCTCTGAATTTCCTATTTACACATCTTGCCATATATGGGGGACTGTAAAAGTTGTACAAGCAATGGCACTTATACACTCCTAATGATTCATTCAGTAAGGAGTGTGTGTGTGTGTGTGTGTGCGCGTGCGTGTGTGTGTGCGCGTGCGTGCGTGCACATGCATGCATGCATTTTTCAAATCTGATCAAATGAGAGGCTCAGACTTTTGGACTCAGTAATTTAATCAACCGTGTTCTGTTCACTTCAGCATGCTTTCTTTCGTCAGACTTTTGAAATGGATGATGATTTTGTCCTGTGCTCCACAGTTGCTGTGTACTACTATACAGTTAAACCACTGCGTGCAGAAATAGTAATTATAAATGCCTTGATTACACTACTCCCACTGGCTAAATGAACACCCATTTACTCTACCCCAGTGAGGTTAGGGACTTGAAGGGTCAGAGGGCATCTACCCGTCGAAGTTGAGCTCCTTGTAGTAGCCATCCATGTCATTGATGATGACAGCCAACACCCTTCTCAAAGCCTCCTGCCCAGGACCATCAGCCTGGGCCTTCTCTGCCATCACCTTAACAATGATCTCACTGATCGTCTGAGAGAGAGAGAGAGAGAGAGTGCAGGAAAGAGGGATTGGTGATATTAGAGGTGCATCAGTAGTGTTCTAGTTCTATACCAATGTTCTTATGGCTTTTGTTTTTATATTTCAGTTTGCTTAGCCCAGGACCCCAACAAATCAACACAAGCTCAATTGTGCTGTTCTTATAAGGCTGTGAAATGCACTTAATCTAAATGCACAATCGGTGATTAAAGCTCTGGGCTACTGTTTGGAAGGAGAGTTCAAATTCCAGCACCAACAGACTGCCACTGTTAAGCCAACTGTTTAATTCCTGCTTTGAATGAAAACCTCATCCATCCATCATCTATACCACTTATCCATCAGGCTAAGCTGCAACCAATCCGAGCTGACTTCATATGAGAGGCGGGGTTCACCCTGAGCAGATCGACAATCCATCACAGGACTAACAGAGATGAAAAATTATTCACACCCCCACTGATGGACAATTTAGTAGCTAGTTGACCTAATCAGCATGTCTTTAGAACATAGGAGAAAACCAGAGCACCTGGAGGAAACCCATGCAGGCACAAGAAGAAGGATCCCAGTCAACCATGAGGATCAAACCTAGAACCTTCTTGTTGTGAGGCGACAGTGCCAACCACTGCACCACCATGTTGCCATAAAAACCTCAGTACATGCAAATTCTACATAATTTAATATTTTGCATGTTTTCCATGTTTCTGTGTGGGCTTGCTCTGGGTTCCCTAGTTTCCACCCAAAAATACTGGTGGACTGGTTACTCCATCCATCCATCCATCCATCCATCATCTAGCTCTCTCCTAGGTCTGAATGGATGTGTTCCTGGTGCCCTGCTCAAGACTGGATGTTTGCATGATTACTCTTGGTTGGAAAAATGGCGTTTAGTTTGCCTTACAAAGTTGGCTAGCTAACTGGGTGTTAATTTAGTTACATACAATTACCAAGGGGCGGCATGGTGGTGTAGTGGTTAGCACTATCGCCTCACAGCAAGAAGGTTCTGGGTTTGAGCCCAGTGGCCGACGGGGGCCTTCCTGTGTGGAGTTTATATGTTCTCCCTGTGTCTGCGTGGGTTTCCTCTGGGTGCTCTGATTTCCCCCACAGTCCAAAGACATGTGGTTAAGTTAATTGGTGGCTCTAAATTGACCATAGGTGTGAATGTGACTGTGAATGGTTGTTTGTCTCTGTGTCAGCCCTGCGATGATTTGGCGACTTGTCCAGGGTGTACCCTGCCTCTCACCCATAATCAGCTGGGATAGGCTCCAGCTTGCCTGCGACCCTGCACAGGATAACCGGTTATGGATAATGGATAGACAATTACCAAGTTTTACTGTAATTAGTAAGCTACAATTTGTAGCCACTGGGCCAATCCAAGCATGACATGACAGGGTTCTGCAGTAAGAGGAATAAGTGCTAATGAAGGTCACAGAGGGAGGGTTAGAGAAGTTGAGTGCTACCTTGAAGTTGCTGAGAGCAATCTTGTGTATATTGGCATGGGATGTAGCCAGTGGTTTGAGGATGGCAGCATGCTGTCCTTTTGCCTTGATGAGCTCACCCAGTTTGTTCAGGACAACGCTACCATGACCTGCGACTGCTGCATTTCCTGCCAATTCACCACGTGGGATCCCCACAAACTTAGGGAAGAGTTTCTGGGTATCAGGGTTCTCAATAAACAGACTGCAAAGAGAGTGGGACAGAGAGTGGGCGGGTCATAACTCCATAGTACCAAATATGGGACTATACATCAACAGTGAGTACTAGCTTACAGAAAGGTGGTGCAAGATGGAGTGAGAGAACCATACGAAAACAAAGGTAAAAGCTATCAAGATGGCAATCTAAGCTTGCTAAAAGTCCTGGTTCCTTTTGAGACCAGTGAGAGATTGAGCGAGGAGAAGAAAGAGACTATTGTCTATGCCATGAGCTCAGCCTACATCAGCATCCTGTTACCTCTGTGTACTCAGAGGGGGAAACTCCACTGGGGAGAAAGCAGGTAGGCAAGACCTGGCTGCATCCATCCTTTCCTCAAAAACAGTCAAAACCAGATTAATCTGGTTTACATTTTGGACCCTCAGTCTCAAAACACTACATCAATAACTGCATCAATGTTGTGGAACTTTTTAAAGATTGAAAGGATGCAAGAACTAAACTTAAAGAATTACAGTTGGGGTGTGTGTGTCTTGGATTATGTTCCTATTGCACTTCAGGAACTTCTCACTCTTACAAGTAAATGACAAACACATGTGGGCGAGTTATGTCATTTCAGAATGTCACAAAAAGATGTTTTCATTTTTGTAGCTTTTTTGAACTATTTGCTCACGATGTGCTTGCATGGTCATTTTTCTGTGGCCACTAGAGGTTTGCACAAAAAAAGTGATGAATATCTTTCCTTATTCTTGCTCCATCACCTCTGCTTATATTAAAAGACTGATCAGACTCTGAAGCCGTTTGATCAACTAACTACAGCATTTCAAACTCACCTCCTACAGTACTTAACAAGCTGTACATTCCTCTCTCGTACAGTCTACAGAACTTCAGCCCAGGAACTAAAAGCACGCCTGGCTCCTCCAGCAGAAAAGTACCAAATGTTATCAATTGCTGAAGCTTTGCTGTATTGGAAATGGATTTATTGATCACTAAACTACTGAGTTGTTGATCAAAATATTCTTAGCACATAGTACTACAGTCTCCCTTTACCATCCTGAGATCGATACCTTCCTACTACCACCTGGATCCAGTTTTCTTGAGGTGTACAAGAATCATGTATTCCCACTCTCCTCATTCTACCATCTTCTGCTGCCCATCCTGATGTCTGTGAGTTCCTGCTCCCACCCAAATCCTATTTTTCTGCCTTTTTGAGTTCTACAATTTCACAAGTTCCTGCTCTGATCCTGAAGTCTATTCTTTCCTGCTGCATCTTTATTTAATGCTGATAGATGAACTGTGACCAACTCACCCCCTCTTACAGCTAACATTTCCAGTGATAAATAGCAAAACATCTTTTGTAGTAACCTATTCACTATAAACTAATTCTTTTTATCTTTGCGCTACAATGCTTTTTTGAAACACATCACAAAATAAGTTTTTGGAAAAGTGGTTTGGTACTGACCGGGTCAGAACTTCTCCTCCAAAACCAGTATAGTCAGCTTCCACTTTACCCCAGTACTTCAGAACCGTGTCGAAGTCGGTCATCGTCTACAGAAGCGCACAACACCACACGGTCAGAAGCTAGAGGTCACGCAAGGACAAACTACCTGTGTGTGTGTGTATATATATATATATATATATATATATATATATATATATATATATAACCTACAAAACCAGCTGCACATTTTGTATTTTAAGAAACCCCCCACAATAATTTATCCACACATTTCTGTTGTGTTTTGGTATCTGCTTTTTAAACATTTCAAAATCATTAAAAAAAGAAGTCAGCATATTTAATGTAATATGTAAATAAAAACCATAATATAAAAGGCTTATGTTTAATATGAAATGTAATGAGCAGTTTTTAAAAAAAATCAATTTGTATGACCTTGAGGAAATAACCTTGAGAATAAAGAGTAGACTTTCTCATGCACGCACAATCATGTGCACTTTACTCAAACCTTTATCATACTTAACAGTATCATATCTCACACACACATTGCAGTATCGACACACAAGGGTTTAATCATTTTCTTAAACTAGTTTATTAAAGTGAAATTTAAAATTCCAATTTATTTACAGCCTCGGAGTTTTTGCAAGTTATTTTGTAAAATTGATCACAGTCCCATCTGAAAAGAACCTGAGACACCTGAAGAATAATCTCTTAACCTTGAGAATCCAGAGTACAGTTGCTCTCTCTCTCTCTCTCTCTCTCTGTCTGTCTCTCACTCCTCCACTTTCACTCAGACACCTCACACTCACCAGGACAGTGTTGTGATCACTTCAGATGAGAATGTGTTCTTCAGATTTTTCCTCTAGTGCTGCTGATTCTTGACTTTGCGTTTTTGTACTGGCCTTATAAAAAAAGTTTGTCCCCCTCACCCATCAATCAAGTGGGCCCACTCCTTGTCTCAATGTTAGCCCCACCCCTTTCAAACTCCACCCACTTGATTCTGCATCTGTCCCACTGGTTTTCACCTTTTCTTTTTGCTCTACTTCTTTAAAATTTTCTCCTATTCCCTCAATCCCTCCCTAATATCCCCCCACCCCCCACATGCATGTTAATACACAGCAATCACATAAAAAAAGTTTAACAATGATCCAGCTCAGCCAGTGCACATAACAGACTTTATTAGTAGTCATGGGACTTGGATGTTATGTTGGTGAAATCAGCTCTACAGTGGTGCTTAAAAGTTTGTGAACCCTTTAGAATTTTCTATATTTTGGCATAAATATGACCTAAAACATCATCAGATTTTCACACAAGCCCTAAAAGTATATAAAGAGAACCCAGTTAAACCCAGAGCTTTATAAATGATCTTCCAGAGTTATCAACTTTGACTGGGTCATTGTCAGCCCCCACAGAACTTGATCAGGCAACTGAATGCTTAGAGTCAACATTCCGCCATACCTTAGATAATGTAGCTCCTCTTGAAAGGAAAATGGTCAGAGACAAAAAAAATTAGCACCCTGATATAATGATGACACTAGCACTTTAAAACAGACCACTCGAAAATTGGAACTTAAATGGCGTCAAACAAAATTGGTAGCGTTCAAATTATCATGGAAGGAGAGCTTCCTGAAGTATAGAAAAGCTCTTAGTGCTGCTAGATCAACATATTTCTCCTCCCTAATTGAAGATAACAAAAATAATCCTAGATTCCTATTTAATACAGCAGCAAAATTAACCAGGAATAAGTCCACTATAGACACATGCACACCTGTAGTATGTAGTAGCAACGACTTCATGAATTTTTTTAATGACAAAATTGAGAATATCCGACAAAAAATTCAAACTACAAATTTAAGGTCAGACAATATAAGTGACCCTGTAGTTAACAATATAACTGTATCAGATCAGCAATTAGAATGTTTTACTCCCCTTAGAGAAATTGAATTACTTTCATTAATCTCTGCGTCAAAAGCCTCAACTTGTGTACTAGATCCCTTACCTACACATCTATTCAAACAGATAATACCTGAAGTAATTGAACCACTTCTAAAAATAATAAATTCTTCTCTTACGATTGGCTATGTACCCAAATCCTTTAAACTAGCAGTTATCAAACCCCTGATTAAAAAAACTGACCTTGATCCCTGTCAGCTGTCCAATTATCAGCCAATATCAAACCTCTCCTTTATCTCCAAGATCCTTGAAAAAGCTGTGGCACAGCAGTTATGCTCATATTTACATAGGAATAACATCCATGAAATGTATCAGTCAGGATTTAGACCTCATCATAGCACAGAGACAGCACTGGTTAAAGTAGTAAACGACCTACTGTTGGCGTCTGATCAGGGCTGTGTCTCGCTGCTTGTGTTGCTTGACCTTAGTGCAGCATTTGATACCATTGATCATTCCATTCTTCTGGATAGACTAGAAAATGTTGTGGAAGTTAAGGGAACGGCCCTCTCCTGGCTCAGGTATTATTTAACTGATCGCTATCAGTATGTTGATGAAAATGGTGATTTTTCTAGACATACTGAGGTAAAGTTTGGTGTTCCACAAGGTTTCGTCTTGGGTCCACTGCTTTTTTCTTTATATATGTTACCTCTGGGTGATATTATTCGTAAACATTGTTTTAGTTTCCACTGTGATGCTGATGACACACAGTTGCATGTTTCTGCAAAACCAGATGAGAGACACCAGCTTGAGGAATGTGTGAAGGACATTAGACACTGGATGCTTATTAACTTCCTTCTGCTTAACTCTGACAAGACTGAAGACTTGTACTTGGACCACATGCAGCTAGAAGTAAGTTTTCTGATTACACAGTAACTCTGGATGGCCTTTCTGTTTCTTCACGTGCAGCAGTAAAAGACCTAGGAGTGATTATTGACCCCAGTCTTTCATTCGAAACTCACATTGATAACATCACCCAGATAGCTTTCTTTCATCTCAGAAATATTGCTAAGATAAGAAATGTAATGTTACTACATGATGCGGAAAAACTAGTTCATGCTTTTGTTACCTCCAAGTTGGATTATTGTAATGCCTTACTGTCTGGATGTTCCAATAAGTGCATAAACAAGCTCCAGTTAGTTCAAAATGCAGCATATCTGTTTAGTCAAGCCTTTTGTTAATGGTGTTTATGAGGTAAATGAGTAGATCTGGAGGGTCCTCAGACATAGAGTGTTTTGGTAAACTGGGATGTATGGATGCTGTCAATCCCCACTCGCTTGCTCACTCGAGTTTGTTGACAGTGTAGTGGCTGGCTGCTTTATGTCCTGGGGCTCCCTCATGCCTTCTGGCTGTCCCCTTTTAGTTATGCTGTCATAGTTAGTTTTGCCAGAGTCCCTGCTTGTACTCAGTGCAATATGTATACTGTTCCTACTTATTCAGGTGACATTGGGCATACCTAACAACCTGTGTTTTCTCTCTCTCTCTCTCTCTCTCTCTCTCTCTCCACCCCAATCTGTCCCTCTGAGTTACATGTTGGTCCTGGGATCGTGATGCTGACCTCTTCTGCTCCTCGGACCTGCCTGATCCATCCTGGTGCCCTGTGTCTGGTTGGAGTCTCATCACATTGCTCCTGTGGAGGACAGCCCCATATGTACAGTTGAAAGTCACACTTGGAAGACGCTCTGGACACTTACAGTAATGCTTTTATGGCTGAGGACTATAGTTGACTTGCTAACTTTAGGACTGCAGTTGTCATGAACAGTTTTGCATTCAAGTTTCCATCAATGAAGAGTTTATAACATCAACGAAACTGCCTTAATGTTAAAACTGTTAATGTCATAGTCATGTTGTCTGTTGTTGTCCAAATGAGGATGGGTTCCCTTTTGAGTCTGGTTCCTCTCGAGGTTTCTTCCTCATGTCGTCTGAGGGAGTTTTTCCTTGCCACCGTCGCCAAAGGCTTGCTCATTAAGGATAGGTTAGGGATAAAATTAGCTCATGTTTTAAGTTGTTCAAATTCTGTAAAGCTGCTTTGTGGCAATGTTTATTGTTAAACGCGCTATACAAATAAACTTGACTTGACTTGAGAAATGAGACAAAAATATTATACTTGGTCATTGATTTATCGAGGAAAATGATCCAATATTACATATCTGTGAGTGGCAAAAGTATGTGAACCTCTAGGATTAGCAGTTAATTTGAAGGTGAAATTAGAGTCAGGTGTTTTCAATCAATGAGATGACCATCAGGTGTGAGTGGAGGGACCCTGTTTTATTTAAAGAACAGGGATCTATCAAAGTCTGATCTTCACAACACATGTTTGTGGAAGTGTTGTTAGGACTGGGACTGTTTTGGCCTCTAGAAGCCACTGTTATTTCCTTTTCTGGTCATGTTTGTTTTGGGCCTCTAGAGGTCACCACTGTGTTCTGTGTTTTGTTTTTGTCTTATTGCCTGTTTCCTGCCCCGCCCTGTCCTTAATTAGTTTGTGTATTTATACCCCTGAGTTCAGTCCTCTTGTCACGGAGTCTTTGTGCTGTTATGTTTAGCTCCAGTTACCTCTGTTCCGTGTTCCTTGCCTTTGTCTTTTTGGTTTTGCACTTTGCTTTGCTTTTTGGACTTTGTATTTACTGTTTTTTGGATCTTCTGAGCATTGATATTTTTGCCTTTTCTTTTCTAGTTTTTTTGGCTTTTGTATTTGACTTTGAACTTTTGGATATTTTATTTTTCCCTTCATCTTCTGAGCGTTTTTTGGATTATATTTTTTTGGGACTGTAAATATTGTAAATAAACTTTTTGATACTTTTCTACTTCCGCCTCACGCCTCTGCACTTGAGTCATTTCCCTGGTGGCCTAGTGGGGGTTTGCTGGATTATCACACCAGCGAACCAGGTTTGAATCCCAGCAAAACCCTAACAAGTGTATCATGGCACAAACAAAGGAGATTTCTGAGGACCTCAGAAAAAGTGTTGTTGATGCTCATCAGGTTGGAAAAGGTTACAAAACCATCTCTAAAGAGTTTGGACTCTGCCAATCCACAGTCAGACAGATTGTGTACAAATGGAGGAAATTCAAGACCATTGTTACCCTCCAGGAGTGGTCGACCAGCAAAGATCACTCCAAGAGCAAGGCATGTAATAGTCGGTGAGGTCACAAAGGACCCCAGCGTAACTTCTAAGCAACTGAAGGCCTCTCTCACATTGGCTAATGTTAATGTTCATGAATCCACCATCAGGAGAACACTGAACAACAATGGTGTGCATGGCAGGGTTGCAAGGAGAAAGCCACTGTTCTCCAAAAAGAACATTGCTGCTCATCTGCAGTTTGCTAAACATTACATGGACAAGCCAGAAGGCTATTGGAAAAATGTTTTGGGACAGATGAGACCAAAATAGAACTTTTTGTTTTAAATGAGAAGCGTTATGTTTGGAGAAAGGAAAACGCTGCATTCCAGCATAAGAACCTTATCCCATCTGTGAAACATAGTGGTGGTAGTATCATGGTTTGGGCCCGTTTTGCTGCATCTGGGCCAGGATGGCTTGCCATCATTGATGGAACAATGAATTCTGAATTATACCAGCGAATTCTACAGGAAAATGTCAGGACATCTGTCCATGATCTGAATCTCAAGAGAAGGTGGGTCATGCAGCAAGACAACGACCCTAAGCACACAAGTCGTTCTACCAAAGAATGGTTAAAGAAGAATAAAGTTAATGTTTTGGAATGGCCAAGTCAAAGTCCTGACCTTAATGCAATTGAAATATTGTGGAAGGGCCTGAAGCGAGCAGCTCATGTGAGGAAACCCACCAACATCTCAGAGTTGAAGCTGTTCTGTCCGGAGGAATGGGCTAAAATTCCTCCAAGCCGGTGTGCAGGACTGATCAACAGTTAGCAGAAACATTTAGTTGCAGTTATTGCTGCACAAGGGGGTCACACCAGATACTGAAAGCAAAGGTTCACATCCTTTTGTCACTCACAGATGTGTAATATTGGATCATTTTCCTCAATAATTAAATGACCAAGTATAATATTTTTGTCTCATTTGTTTAACTGGGTTCTCTTTATCTACTTTTAGGACTTGTGTGAAAATCTGATGATGTTTTAGGTCATATTTATGCAGAAATATAGAAAATTCTAAAGGGTTCACAAACTTTCAAGCACCACTGTATCATGTCCTCCATCAAAACAAAAGGCAAGTATGTGCACATTTTCAGCTCTTTGTGAAATAGAGGTATGGAAACAAATGAAGAGAAAGAATCAATCATCCGGTCCATGAGGGCAGCAGATCAAAAGTGATCGCATTCCTCAGAATCATGGCTCTGCCTCCAGTACAGAGCAGTTACAGTGGATATAAAAAGTGTACACAACCTTGTCAAGTGGGTGGAGTTTGAAAAGGGGTGGGGCTAACATAACATCCAACCTTAGTTCCTAAGGTTGTCATAGCCGAGGGGTGGTAGTGGGGATGAGCGTCCACTACCTACAAAGTGCCCCTCATGGCGTGCGCCTCACACAGCCTCTGACAACTAAGTCCAACTTCTGGCCTGCTTGTGTGGCTTAGCCTTTAAGCCCAGCGGAGCTGCTTTTACTGACAGGAGAAGGGATGAAGGTGGGTTTCTGGCGCCTCAAAACCAGATGCTTCGGGTAGATGGAGCTCACCAGCCTTGGTAGACAGTCCATCTAGGAGAAGGAAAAATCTGATTTCAAACCTCCACTGCCTTGTGGCCATATCCAGTTATGGAAAAGGCTTCAAGAGTAAACTTTGAGGAAAAATCCAGAGTCAGAGCCCCTAAGGCTGTTTGTAGTTGTTCTCAACCTCGTTCTGGCAGCTCCTGCAATGGCACTGGTGCCAAACTGTAGCACCCCTGCTGTTCCTTTGGATCCATCAGTGACAAGGAGAGGGGGGACATGCTGCATGGGCGACAGTCTGTCCTCCATATCACATTGCCCAGACTAACATCCATCCAACCACACCTAGAAAGGCCACTCCAGCTATGCCTTTGGCATTGACACAACATGGAGAACAACAGTCACCGGTTATAAGCCATTGCTTGATTGGCGTAGAGCTCAGCGCCAGGGGTTGCTCTCAATGGTGGATCTCACTGGACAGCTACCGCCCGCCTCAAGCTGAGCAGCCCCCAGCCAGTAAGGTGTTGTCTCGCCATGGTCTGCTTTCTTCATTGGGTGCATGGAAATTAGGAATAGCAGACTGCAATTATTGTACCAAGCAAGAAAAGAATTAGACAAAAGAGACCAGCTCTAAAACTGGGAAGTTGGAATGTCGGGACAATGTTGACTGGCCTCTCCAAAAATCTGCAAGACTGCTGTCATAAACGACAAGCTCAAGAGACTAAATGTTGACATAGCTGCCCTTCAAGAAACACGGCTACCTGAATCAGGCACACTGAAGGAAAAAAACTACATTTTCTTCTGGCAGGGGAAGAGCTCAGATGAACCAAGAGAACATGGAGTAGGCTTCACAGTGAGGAATGGCCTACTGTGTATGGTAGAATCTAGTAGCAACAGCTCAGCGCAACTCTTTACTCTCCGCCTCAACACCACTGATGGCCCTGTCACCCTTGTCAGGGTGTATGCCCCAACACTGTCTTCCACCCCAAATGCAAAAGATGAGTTCTATGAGAATCTCACATCCATCATCAGGAGCATCCCTAACCATGAGCAACTTGTTCTCCTGGGTGACTTTAATGCCAGAGTGGGTGCAGACCATGACTCGTGGCCTTCCTGCCTCGGCCAGTTTGGAGTGGGCAGGATGAACGAGAATGGACAACGACTGTTAGAGAAGTGCACCTACCACGACCTGTACATTGCCAACTCCTATTTCAAAACAAAGCCTCAACACAAGGTATCCTGGAGACACCCATGCTCTAAGCACTGGCACCAACTGGATCTGGTCCTAGTCAGACATGCCTCCATCAAGAATGTCATCCACACATGCTCTTATCACAGTGCGGACTATGACACAGACCTCTCCTTGGTGTGCTGCAAAATCAGACTGCTGCCGAAGAAGTTCCACCGCTCAAAGAAACAGGGGAACCCACGTATTGATGTCAGTAGAATGTCCCAGCGAGACCTTACAAAACAGTTTGCAATGGCCTTTGAGAAAGAGCTTGGCAAGCTGCAGCCTGGAAACTTTGCCACAGTGAAGTGGGAAACCCTATGAGGCACAATGCACCACACAGCCTTGGGCACCTTTGGGAAGAAGACCTCGAAGACTCACGACTGGTTTGAAGCCAAGTCGACTGAGATGACACCTGTCATTGAGGCCAAATGCACTGCACTTGCAGAGTACAAGCAGTCACCAACTGAGAAGAACCTGCAGATTTTACAGGCTGCCAGGAGCAAGGTCCAGCAAACTGTTAGACACTGCACCAATGAACACTGGACAGAGCTCAGCGAGTCCATCCAGATGGCCGCTGCAACAGGCAACATCAGAGGAATGTACGATGGCATCAAGAAGGCCCTCAGACCAGGCCAGAGCAAGACGGCCCCCCTCAAGTCCTTCACTGGGGAAGTAATCACAGATAAAAGCCAACAGATGGAGAGATGGGTGGAACGCTATTCCGACCTCTACTCCAGAGAGAACTATGTGACCACTTTAGCCCTTGATGCTGTTGAGTGCCTGCCAGTCATGGGAGAATTAGACACAGAGCTGACCATAGAAGATCTCAGCAAGGCTATCGACAACTTGGCTATAGGCAAAGCCCCAGGCAGTGACGGGATCCCCCCAGACCTGATTAAGCATTGCAAGACTGCCCTCCTTCTTCCTTTACATGATGTCCTATGTCAGTGCTAGCAAGAAGGAGCTGTACCGCAAGACATGAGGGACGCTAAGATCATTACCCTCTACAAGAACAAGGGCGACAGAAGTGACTGCAACAATTACAGAGGCATCTCCCTGCTCAGCATTGTAGGCAAGGTATTCGCTCAGGTCATCTTGCTTCATTTGAAGAAGCTGGCTGAATGTGTCTACCCAGAGTTACAGTGCAGATTTTGCACCGATAGGTCAATGGTGGACATGGTCTTCTCCCTCCATCAACTCCAGGAGAAATGTAGAGAACAGTGGATGTCCCTGTAAGTTGCCTTTATCGACCTCACTAAAGCCTTCGACTTGGTCAGCAGAGACGGCCTTTTCAAGATTCTTCCAAAGATCGGCTACCCACCAAAACTGCAGAGCCTGATTGAATCCTTTCACTCAAACATGAAGGGGAGAGTACAGTTCAATGGCAGCTCTTCAGTGCCTTTTGACATATGCAGCAGAGTAAAACAAGGCTGTGTCCTCGCTCCAACACTCTTTTGGATTTTCTTTGCTGTTCTGCTAAAGCATGCCTTCGGCACAGCAACAGAGGGAATCTACCTGTGGACCAGATCAGATGGCAAGCTCTTCAATCTTGCCTGCCTCAGAGCGAAGACAAAGGTTCATGTAGCCCTTATCAGAGACATGCTGTTTGCCGATGATGCAGCGGTTGTAACCCACACACAGCGTGAACTGCAGCTGCTGATGGACAGATTCTCTCAGGTTTGTAAATACTTCAGCCTGACCATCAGTCTGAAGAAGACTAGATACAGTGGAACTGCCGGTCATCACCATCGACAACTATGAGCTTGATGCCGTCCACCAGTTTACATACCTTGGCTCCACCATCACTGACAACCTCTCCTTGGACACTGAGATCGACAAGAGGATTGGGAAGGCAGCTACAACACTCGCACGCCTCACCACTAGAGTGTGGATGAACCCCAAGTTGACCAAAAAGACCAAGATGGCAGTGTACAACGCCTGCGTTATCAGCACACTGCTGTACAGCAGTGAGACTTGGACCACATATGCCAGGCAGGAAAAAAGACTCAACGTCTTCCATCTGCGAAGTATCCGCTGCATCCTGGGCATATTGTGGCAAGACAAAGTGCCCAACACCGGAGTCCTGTCCCTAGCTGGCCTTCCCAGCATGTACACCCTCCTCAGGCAACGCAGATTGTGTTGGCTGGGCCATGTGCACTGCATGAAAGATGAGCGCATCCCAAAAGACCTCCTTTATGGAGAACTGGCAGCCCGAAGGCGAAACACAGGAAGCCCACAGCTGCGATACAAGGATGTCTGCCAATGTCTGGCGGCATGGTGGTGTAGTGGTTAGCATGGTCGCCTCACAGCAAGAAGGTTCCGGGTTCGAACCCAGCGGCCAGCGAGGGCCTTTCTGTGTGGAGTTTGCATGTTCTCCCCATGTCTGCGTGGGTTTCCTCCGGGTGCTCCGGTTTCCCCCACAGTCCAAAGACATGCAGTTAGGTTGACGTGGGGCAGCTTTGGGCTGAGGTGCCCAAGGTACCTGACCCCTGACTGCTCCCTGGGCGCTTTGGTGTGGCTGCCCACTGCTCTGAGTGTGTGCGTGTGTTCATTGCTTCAGATGGGTTAAATGCAGAGGATGAATTTCACTGTGCTTGAAGTGTGCATGTGACGAATAAAGGCTTCTTCTTAAAAGAGAGGCATGCAAGGACTTGACATCAACGCCAAGACCTGGGAGGACATTGCAGCCGACCGCACAAGATGGAGGAGCACCCTAAACCAACACCTCAAGATAGGGGAAGAGAAGCTGATGAACGCTGCAGCAGAAAAGCGAGCATGCAGTAAGGAGAGCAAAAACTCCGACAGACCAGAGACCATCTACATATGTGACCTATGCAACAGAGACTGTCACTCCCGCATAGGCTTCTACAGCCACAAGAGGCGCTGCTCCATTCAAGCAGATAACCAGGATTAGGATGTGAACCCATGGTCAATCATGACCAACGGAGGCCTGCTGAACACACCCCTATTAAAATGATAGGTTTTTCTGATGTAAAAAAAAAAAGAGATCACAATAAATAATTTCAAAACTTTTCCCACCTTTAATGTGACCTATAATCTGTACAATTCAGTTGAAAAACAAACAAATCTGTTGGGGGAAAACATAAAAAATAAAAAACATACAATAAGCTGGTTGCATAAGTGTGCACACCCTTAAATTAATACTTTGTTGAAGCACCTTTTGATTTAATTACAGCATTCAGTCTTTTTGGGTTCACATCTCCCATCAATTAAAATGACTCTGATTAACCCCAAATAAAGTTCAGCTGTCCTAGTAGGATTTTCCTGACATTTACTCAGTTGCATCCTCCAGCAACAGCCATCGTTTGCAGACAGCTTACAAAGCATCAAAAGGATCTCATTGTTGAAAGGTATCAGTTGTCAGATACGAGGTAGGCAGATGTAAGTGCAGAAGTACATTTATTTACAAAACTGAAAACCACACAAAGGCAAACAGTCCAAATCTGCAGGCAAACTCATGAACATAATACAAGCAAAGGGTCGGGCAAGGCACAAACAGGTTATCAAAGGCAGAAAGAAAATGAGAATGAGGAACAGGCAGAGGAAACAGGAAACCAGGAAATCAGAAACATTAAACAAGGCTCGGTAATGCGTACTGACGTAGCGTAATACTTTGCACCAATAGTATGTCTAAACAGTCCTTATATAGGTGCACATATAGCTCTTTAATTATGTTCAGGTGCGTGTCATTAACATTGCGTGTGCTAGAGTCCGCTCGACGCATGTGCAGCCTGGGGCGCACCTTTAGGTGCACATGCCACAGCACACAGGACTGACATCAGTCAGGAGAAGGGTACAAAAAAAATTTCCATGGCATTAGACAGTCATCAAGAAGTGGAGAAAATATAGGACAACAGTGACATTACCGAGAACTGGATGTCCCTCCAAAATTGATGAAAAGACAAGACGAAAACTGGTCAGGGAGGCTGTCAAGAGGCCTACAGCAACACTGAAGGAGCTGCAGGAATTTCTGGCAAGTACTGGTTGTGTATTACATGTGACAACAATTTCCCATATTCTGCATATGTCTGGACTATGGGGTAGGGTTGCAAGACAGAAGCTTTTTCTTACAAAGAAAAACATCCAGGCCCAGCTAAATTTTGCAAAAAAAATACGTCAATTCTCCCAAAAGCATGTGGGAAAATGTGTTATGGTCTGATGAAACCAAGATTGAACTTTTTGACCACAATTCCAAAAGGTATGTTTGGTGCAAAAACAACACTGCATCACCAAAAGAACACCATACCCACGGTGAAGCATGGTGGTGGCAGCATCATGCTTTGGGGTTGTTTTTCTTCCGCTGTAACAGGGGCTTTAGTCAAGGTGGAGGGGATTATGAACAGTTCTAAATACCAGTCAATTTTGGCCCAAAACCTTCAGGTGTCTGCTAGAAAGCTGAAGATGAAGATGAATTTCATCTTTCAGCATGACAATGACCCCAAGCATACATCAAAATCAACAAAAGAATGGCTTCACCAGAAGAAAATTTAAGTTTTGGAATGGCTCAGCCAGAGCCCAGATCGAAATCCAATTGAGAATCTGTGGGGTGACCTGAAGGGTGTCTTAATTTCCCTGAGGGAACCTTCCCAAAGGGATCAATAAAGTTTTATCTAATCTCTAATCTAATCTAAGAGGGCTGTACACAAGAGATGCCCTCGCAATCTGACAGATTTGGAGCACTTTTGCAAGGAAGAGTGGGCAAATATTGCCAAGTCTCAATGTGGCAGGCTGATAGACTCCTACTCAAAAAGACTGAATGCTGTAATTAAATCAAAAGGTGCTTCAATAAAGTATTAGTTTAAGGGTGTGCACACTTATGCAACCAGCTTATTGTACATTTTTTAATTTTTATGTTTTCCCCCTAACAGATTTGTTTGTTTTTCAATTGAATTGTACAGATTATAGGTCACATTAAAGGTAGGAAGAGTTCTGAAATTATTTATCGTGGTCTCATTTTTTTTACGTCAAAAAAACTTATCATTTTAATGGGGTGTGTACACTTTTTATATCCACTGTAAATGATTCTGGGAGTGAAGACATCATAACACCACATTTTCTCCCTCAAATGACCCCAGAATTAATTGTGGGCCGTGTCTACAAAATGGTTCTCTATTCCACCAAACCTTGTTACTTCACCCAATGCTATCCCAACCCTAATGGTAGGCAAAGTGTTTTGGTGAATGCCATACATCACTTGACCATTAGTAATATGTCATTTTTAAATTGACTTGGCTTGACTTGACTCATCCGATACCTTGAGGCGATGCTGGAACGCCAAAAATTCTTATCGGTCATTGCGGTTTTCAGTTCTTCACAATCAAGATTTGATTCAATTTCTATGATTTTCTTCAAAGTCACATAAGGACAACCAATTCTCCTTTGTGTATCTGGTTCCCAGAGAAGAAGTTTGCCAGCAGGTTCATTGCTAGGGACGACATGTCCAGCTAATGCCAATCGTCACTTTTGCATGAGTGGAGACAGGCTGGAGTGAACCATATAACATTTGAAGAGTTTGGTTTCAAAATGCGATATATCCAATTCCAGCGTTTCGAGAAAAATCACTTTTTCTGATTACGGGAAGTGATAAAAGGAAAACCACTGTATCCTGTTTTAAAATTTATTGACTAACTCCTTAATGATAATAAACTTCAAAAAATGAAATCCAGAACTAATTAACAGCTTTTAAGTGAACCAAGTAATTTTTTTTTTGTCAAGTCACTACATATCCATGCCACGGCATTTTCCCCCAAAATGCTACATATCCCTTTCTATTTAAAGTGCATTTAACCGTGTTCTTTCATGACAGATTATTTAATTTTTTTTAGATTATTTTATCGAAATTATTCATAATTCAGCATGAAATTGTCCAGTAAATGCGAGAAATGACGAAGCGATTTCCTACTTCATGGGCGCAGCCGTCTTAGAAGACTTCAAGCCAATGGCGGCCTCTGATTGGCCAAAAGGATATGTCTGGTTTTGAGAAAAATCACTGATGGTGCTTGTTGCATTTTGGAATGAAAGGCCATAATGCAGTGTGTAAATCAATGGCAGATATCGTATTTTGGTGAAAACTGAATATGGTATGAGTAAGATATGATAATTGCTGATGGTTTGGTGGCAGGAGTTTCAATTTTTCAAATTTGGTGTTTATCACATTTGGGAACCAAACTCTTCACTTTGTTCGAGATATGATCTCTCCAAGAGATGCCATAAATGAAACGCAGCATCTTTGTGGATGTGCCGTCTAATTTCTTTCTACAAGCAGCATTCAGTGTCCATGACTCAGAACCATATAAGAGTATAGTTTCAACACATACTTGAAATACTTTGGTCTTTGTGTTGTTTTTGATGGGATCTTTCAAGATTTTTTGTAGAGAGTGGAGTGTGCTCCATGCCTGGCCAATTCGGATGTCCATGTCGTGTTGAGTGTTGGTGTAGCCACCATTCTTATATATTTCGTCTTTGGGGCATTGAGATACAGACTTATATCTTGACAAGCATTCTCCACCCTGATAAGTAGGTCCTGTTTGGCTTTGATTGAGTCCTCAAAATGTCATCTGCACAGTTGAGGTCAGACAGAACTTCTGCAGGATGGCAACGACTATGACAGCGGCGAAGAGTAAGTCCATCTAGATCACTGATTGAAGATCTTAAGGCATAGTCAAGACATATGATAAACAATAATGGTGGAAGTGGATCACCTTGTAGGATGCCTGCATCTATTGCAGGGGTCCATCATTCCATCTGGTGTGATGACTTTAGCAGAAGTGTCTTGATACATAATTTTGATGGCACTCACAACTTCAGGTGGTATTCCGTATGCCTCCAGTATTAGAAACATCTTGTCCTGGTTAATTGAGTCAAAAGCTTTTTGGAAATTGATGAAAATGATGACTGCCTCTTTATCAAAGTTCTTCAGTTCTTCAACAATGCGACGGAGAGCCAGAATATGCACAGTGGTAGAATGACCTTCACAGAATCCGTTCTGATTTGGCCTTAACACTTTATCAATGACAGGTCGAATTCTATTCAGAAGACAGCAGCTGTAGACTTTTGATGCAATCTGTCATAAGGAAATGCCTCTGTAATTGTCGGGTAATCGTAGGTCTCCTTTTTAGGGGATTGGGACAAGTCCTGATATTTCCCATTCATCAAGTCGGTTCCCATAATATGTTTCATTGTAAAACTTATGAAGATGTTTCTTCACTTTTGGCAACTTCCAAAATTCTGGAGGAAGTCCATCTAAACCCGGGGCTTTTCTGCCTTTTATCATTTTCACTGCTAGGCCAACTCCTGCTTGAGAAAGTGAGCCAGTTGAAATTTTGGTAAAAACATCAAATATTTTCTCAGTGGAGTTTTCTTCAACTGATAATGTGTGCTGGTCACCATTAAGTAAGTTTTTAAAGTGATTTTCCCAGGTTTACAACTGATTATCCCCTTCTATGCAAACAACATTGCTGGATTTATTGCCTGAAAGGGTTTTAACAAGTTCCCATACATTTTTGATGACAGAAACTGCTGCAGGGGAATCGAATGTGAGTAAGATTTCATTGATGCATTGGTCTTCATGATGATCAAAGGTTTTTTTGTAAATTGTCCTGAGCTGGTTGTATGTTCTGTGTTGATGCTCTTAATGTAGATTTATGTGCTGCAACCACTTCATCCTTGTCTTTTGTTGCTTGTTTTTTGTTGGAAGTATATCAGTACCTACAACATTCGCAATTTTAATAAAATAATAATAGTTTCTTTGCTCAGATGAGAGGTTATCAAAACAAGAAGTAATAGCATTGTCGACTTGAGAGGCAAGTTGTTTGTTAGTTATTAGAGCTGTCCAAAAGAGTTTCTTCTTTCTGGGCATCGCAGACTAAGCTTGACAAAAGTGGTAACTATGTGATGGTCACTTCCATCTGGATTTGATGTAGAAAATGCCTGGCAATCCCTTATACTGTTACGCCAATGCTTCCTATACAGACAAAAGTCAATTTGTGATAGACTACCTGTTGGAGATATACAAGTCCACAACTTCTTTGAAGATTTTTGGAAAGACAGATTGCCAACAATAAGATTGTACTGTTCAATGAAGTCATTAAGGAGGAGACCGTTACAATTAGAGGTCTTATGGAATGAAAAGTCTTTGGCTAATTGAGTGTTCATATCGCCTCCAATAAGGAGCATAGAGTGAGGTGGAATTTCGTGAATAACATTACTCAGCTTTGCACAGAAGCTTGTCACCACATCATCAGAATAACTGTTGTAAGGAGCATAACAAGAAACAATTACAGTTTTAGGGTTGCCTTTGAATGTTGCTACAATTATGCGTTCATCATGCTTTTTAACAGATGTTAAAAGTGGCAGTAATCTGGAATTGATGGAAATGCCAACCCCTCGGATAGATGCGCCTGCTTCATTTCAGGTGGCAGAAGCTGTGAACAGTGTTGTGGATCCGAGGTTGCGAGCAACTATTTCAGGGTCAGAATCTGTATGAACGAATCGATGCTCCTGGATGCAAGACACTGCTATATTATAATCTGTCATAAGTTTGTCGAGTTCTACACGTGATTATGTTGTTTGAAGAGTTCTGCAGTTCAGTGTTGATACTTTGAAGAAGTAAGATGGTCTAGATAGGCCTTCTTTCAGTCTGGAACGATTAGAGTTCGGCCTTCCTGGAGGATTTGGGCAAAACTCATCATTACTTGCTGGAGTTAAAATGTCTGACTGTGGGAATGGCTGGTGATCAAGGGCTTTAACCTTGAGGCTATAAGCGGACTTCATCATGTTTTTTTTCTATTAACTCCAGATAGACTGGTGATATGCGGTGCGCCACACCTGCATATAGCAGTAGTTACCTAACTGAACTGGGAGACCCTGACAGTTGACCACAATGGTTCTTCCCCTCAGTGCCATCCACCATTGTCTCTTAATAAGATCTTCTGCTGAAATTCACATCCACCTTGCTGCAGAGCCCCATTAGCCAGTCCAAGTTCAACATCAGCCTGCCCACCATGGGTGGCCCTACCAGACTACTTAACAATATTCTCCCTGCCATCCACAAGATAGGCCTGAGCAGGGGAAAAGTCTTTCATCCAACAGTATGGCCTGATGAGGCAGTCCTGGACTGTTGCCACTCCCACACGAGCTATGATGAGGGATTGGATTTTGAGGAAGTTTTTTAATGAAATGTAATTAGATAATGGCAATTTGTATTTACAGTAAGAAATACAGAATCACTGACAGGATGAAACATGCATCTGTTTCATAAAGTACTACTTAAGACCATCGTCAGAAAAGTAACAATTAAACCAAATCCATTCATGCACATAAGATATTAGGTACAAGGTTCAATTCTGAGCTCAGTTTTATACAGTTTTTCACGTTCACCTCATATCCATTTGAATTTCCTTGGGGTTCTCTGGTAAATTACCCTAATTGCAAATGTCTGTGCAACACCCCAGACTGACTGGTGTCCCATCCAGAATGAGTTTCTGCTTTTTGCCCATGATCCACCACCATCATAACTGGGAAAAGTGGTCACTGAAGGTCATTTATATGAAAAGCTATCAATCACAATACAGTAAATAACTAAATCACATAAAGCTTTGGAAATGTCGCAAACAATTGGGGGTACAGCAGAACACTGAAAGGTAAAATAAAATTAGTTTCTAAAAAAAAAAAACTTGATGAAGTAAATCAGGATGGTTATTGGAACACACATGGTGTTTTACATTTGTGTACATATATACAGCATCATGCCATTTCTTTATGTTTGTGTGTTTAACTTCCATGACTTATGGTTGCAGAACCCTGTTAAATGTACTTCAAGTCATTCTTCATGCAGTGTGGGTTTCTTAGACAAATGCATGAAAACATTGCTCTTGCTTCAATGTTAAAATCTGAACCTGCTTAATATGTAGCTTTCTTCATGTTTGGAAATATTAAAGGCCAATTCTTGTTCTTAGTATACACCAAAGACATTTGGGTTTGAGATCAAAAGATGAAGGAGATGATTGGTTGCAGTTTCAAAGATAAAATAAAAATCCTGTTACATTAATGGTTTTTCGGAAAGTAAGCCCTAGCTCTAGTCTAGCACAACCTTAATATTACATTCATCCAAAATTTAACGAAGTATTTCTGAATTTCAACTGGACAGAAACAAAGAAAACGCCCCTTACTTGGGATGGTGAACTCAGCCCAATTTCAGCACATCAGTGTGGCTGCTCACACCATAAAGTAACACTTCTCTACTTTTAAATTAAATTATAGTACCATTTGTTTTGGATCAATTATCAAACAAACAGTTTACATAGCTGTATTGCATTTCAATTAGTTTGGAAGTCGGAAATCAAACCTCTCACTTTAACCTCTGTTAACCTCTCAAAAACACATCCTTTGACCTTTTAATTTTCCAATTAAAACCTTTTCTGTTGAGTGGCACAGTGGTGTAGTGGTTAGTGCTGTCGCATCACAGCAAGAAGGTCCGGGTTCGAGCCCCGTGGCTGGCGAGGGCCTTTCTGTGCGGAGTTTGCATGTTCTCCCCGTGTCCGTGTGGGTTTCCTCCGGGTGCTCCGGTTTCCCCCACAGTCCAAAGACATGCAGGTTAGGTTAACTGGTGACTCTAAATTGACCGTAGGTGTGAATGTGAGTGTGAATGGATGTCTATGTGCCAGCCCTGTGATGACCTGGCGACTTGTCCAGGGTGTACCCCGCCTTTCGCCCGTAGTCAGCTGGGATAGGCTCCAGCTTGCCTGCGACCCTGTAGAACAGGATAAAGCGGCGAGAGGTGATGAGATGAGATGAGACCTTTTCTGTTGTTGAAATGGACAAAAACAACAACAAAAAAAGTACATTTGAATGAATGAATCTCAAAGATTTGTAGTACACCATGTAATTAACTTGGGGCAGCATGGTGGTGTAGTGGTTAGTGCTGTTGCCTCACAGCAAGAAGGTTCTGGGTTCAAGCCCAGTGACTAACAGGGGCCTTTTCGTGTGGAGTTTACATGTTCTCCCTGTGCCAGTATGGGTTTCCCCCAAAGGCATGCAGGTTAGGCTAATTGGTTGCTTGAAATTGACTGTAGGTGTGAATGGTTGTTTGTCTCTATGTGCCAGCCCTGTGGTGACTTGCCCATAGTCAGCTGGGATAGCCTCCAGGTTGCCTGTGACCCTGCACAGGATAAGCGATTACAGATAATGGATGTATTTAACTTTAATCCTTACCAACTGCTCTCTCCTTCTAGCTCTCACACACGAAGCTCTCTGACGTCCCCTAGTGGAAATGGCATGAAGGTGTGCATTTTATGGCTTCATGATTCTATTTTAAATTGGCAATCTGATGTGAAACATTATATTATGATCCACCCATAATTATTAGAACTGGAGATTAGATTTCTGATTTTAAACTATATACTCATAAAGCCATCTCCCTTTCCCTGCACTCTATACAGGCACACATAAAATAATTGTTTTTACACCCGATATCGTGCACTACGTCTCCATTAGGGAGAAGTTTTGGATTGGGGTTGAGCATTGGACAAACAAAGTGGCAGAAATCATTTGTGTCTGTAAACAGGAATAACATTTGATCCTGTTCACACTGCACAAACTAGTACTAAACTTTTTAGAAAGCTGAGCAAATACCTATAGCTGACCTTAATACCTATGCACATTCCATATTTCTGTTTTTTTTTCATCTTAATTATTGTTTGTGTCACAATAAAACAACAATTTGCACCTTTAAAGTGGTAGGCATGTTGTGTAATGGTCAAATGGTCCAACCCCCCAAAAAATCCATCTTAATTCCAGCTTGTAATGCGACAAAACAGGACAAACGCTAAGGAGGATGAATACTTTTGCAAGACACTGTACTTCCTGCGACAGTTGAAGAAGTTTGATCTGCCAAAGACAATGATGGTACACTTTTACATTACCATCATTGAGTCCATCCTCACCTCCTCCATCACCATCTGGTACACTGCTGCCACTGCCAGGGACGAGGGCAGACTGCAGCACATCATTCGTTCTGCTGAGAGGAAAATTGGCTGCAACCTTCCGTCTCTTCAGGACCTGTACAAGTCCAGGACCCTGAGGAGAGTAGAAAGGATTGTGGCCGACCCCTCTCACCCCGGACACAAACTTTTCAAACCACTCCCCTCTGGTAGGAGGTTGCAGTCCATTAGAACCAAAACCTCATGCCATAAGGCCAGCTTTTTCCCCACTGCAGCTGGACTCATCAATAAGGTCAGAGACCCCACTGACTCTAAACCCTAACCTTACACTTCCATCCATTATCTGTAGCCGCTTATCCTGTCCTACAGGGTTGCAAGCAAGCTGGAGCCTATCCCAACTGACTATGGGTGAGAGGCAGGGTACACCCTGGAAAAGTCACCAGGTCATCACAGGGCTGACACATAGACACAGACAACCACTCACATTCACACCTACGGTCAATTTAGAGTCACCAATTAGCCTAACCTGCATGTCTTTTGGGGGAAACCGGAGCACCCAGAGGAAACCCACGCGGACAGCATGCAAACTCCACACAGAAAGGCCCTCGCCGGCTGCTGGGCTTGAACCCAGGACCTTCTTGCTGTGAGGCGACAGTGCTAACCACTACACCACCGTGCCCCCCCTTACACTTCCAATCTGTGACATTAATGCACTTTGTCTCTGAACTGCAATTTTTGCACATTTCAAGGTCATGTCATACATCTCCATTCTGCGAATTAGCACGGTTGCCTCACAGCAAGAAGGTTCTGGGTTCAAACCCAGCAGCCAGCAAGGGCCTTTCTGTGTGGAGCTTGCATGTTCTCCCCGTGTCTGCGTGGGTTTCCTCCGGGTGCTCCGGTTTCCCCCACAATCCAAAGACATGCAGGTTAGGCTAACATGGGACGGCCTTGGGCTGAGGTGCCCTTGAGCGAGGCACCTAATTCCCAACTGCTCCCCGGGCGCTGTTAGCGTGGCTGCCCACTGCTCTGGGTATGCGTGTGTGCTCATTGCTCACATGTCTGTGCATTCACTGCTTCAGATGGGTTAAATGCAGAGAGGAAATTTCACAAGTGTGTGATGAATAAAGTTGTGCTTTCTTTATCATGTCTCTTCTCCGCCTTCCTCATGTGACCTATTTTTGCACATTCTGGAGATACTGTACAGCTTGGACTCATGCACATACCCCTTAAATTATGTCCACTTTTCAAATTCTCATCTCATTATCTGTAGCCACTTTATCCTGTTCTACAGGGTCGCAGGCAAGCTGGAGCCTATCCCAGCTGACTACGGGCGAAAGGCGGGGTACACCCTGGACATGTCACCAGGTCATCACAGGGCTGATACATAGACACAGACAACCATTCACACTCACATTCACACCTACGGTCAATTTAGAGTCGCCAGTTAACCTAACCTGCATGTCTTTGGACTGTGGGGGAAACCGGAGCACCCGGAGGAAACTCACGCGGACACGGGGAGAACATGCAAACTCCGCACAGAAAGGCCCTCGCCAGCCACGGGGCTCGAACCCGGACCTTCTTGCTGTGAGGCGACAGCGCTAACCACTACACTACTACTGTGCCGCCCCATTTCAGATTCTTCTATTTCTTATTCTATGTATATAGCTACTTCTTGTCTTTGCTAAATGATTCTATTTTGACTGTTCAAGCACCAACCAAAGCAAACTCCTTGTATGTGAGAACGTGGTTGGAAATAAACTTGATTCTGATTGAGAGAGATTGGAAGTTGATAAAGACAAACATACGGAGAGAGAAATATCTCATTATCTCTAGCCGCTTTATCCTTCTACAGGGTCGCAGGCGAGCTGGAGCCTATCCCAGCTGACTCTTGGGCGAAAGGCAGGGTACACCCTGGACAAGTCGCCAGGTCATCACAGGGCTGACACATAGACACAGACAACCATTCACACCTACGGTCAATTTAGAGTCACCAGTTAACCTAACCTGCATGTCTTTGGACTGTGGGGGAAACCAGAGCACCCGGAGGAAACCCATAGGGAAACAGGGAGAACATGCAAACTCCACACAGAAAGGCTCTCGCCGGCCACGGGGCTCGAACCCGGACTTTCTTGCTGCGAGGCGACAGCACTAACCACTACACTACTACCGTGCTGCCCCATTTCAGATTCTTATTTCTTATTCTATGTATATAGCTACTTCTTGTCTTTGCTAAATTATTCTATTTTGACTGTTCAAGCACCAACCAAAGCAAACTCCTTGTATGTGAGAACGTGGTTGGAAATAAACTTGATTCTGATTCTGATTCTGATTGACAGAGAGCGAGAGAGAGATAGAGAGAGATTGGAAGTTGATAAAGACATGTACATAAATAAAGATTTATTTTTTTAATATTTATCTGAGCACTATAATAATTAATTTGTTGTCGGATCAAAAGCTCAAAAGACAAACAATTTGTTTGAGGAAACTCTTATTTTGACACGGATGTTTAAAACAACGACTCATGGCGTGTTGTTGAGACGTCACAACCCGGTTGCCATTTTTTGATAGCCAACTTATCCAGTTCATTCCACCCGGATCTCTGCTTCAGCATTTCAGCACTCAGAACCCGGACAAGAACCGACCAAAAACCTTTAAATTAATTACAACACATCGGATTTGCGTTGGAGGAAGAAAAAAAAAGCCAAGCCTGGTAATAAGGGAGTTTCTCTGGACCAAGTGTCGACCATGAACCCTGAGTAGTAAGTAGTTGGTTAAGTTCGTGTTGTTTGCATCTTTAACCAGTACCTTTATTTCAGTGGAGTAAAGGACAGTCTTTAACCCTCAGTGTGCTCATACCAATAAAGTCGTGTTTAGATTCAAAACTAGTGTTGGTTATAGAGTTACACTACCGTTCAAAAGTTTGGGGTCACTTTGAAATGTCCTTATTTTTGAAAGAAAAGCACTGCTCTTTTCAATGAAGATGACTTTAAACTAATCAGAAATACAATGTATACATTGCTAATGTGGTAAATGACTATTCTAGCTGCAAATGTCTGGTTTTTGGTGCAATATCTCCATAGGTGTATAGAGGCCCATTTCCAGCACTCCAGTGTTCTAATGGTACAATGTGTTTGCTCATTGCCTCAGAAGGCTAATGGATGATTAGAAAACCCTTGTACAATCATGTTAGCACAGCTGAAAACAGTTGAGCTCTTTAGAGAAGCTATAAAACTGACCTTCCTTTGAGCAGATTGAGTTTCTGGGGGGCATCACATTTGTGGGGTCGATTAAATGCTCAAAATGGCCAGAAAAATGTCTTGACTAATATATTTTCTATTCATTTTACAACTTATGGTGGGAAATAAAAGTGTGACTTTTCATGGAAAACACAAAATTGTCTGGGTGACCCGAAACTTTTGAACGGTAGTGTAGTTAACTTTGCCATCTAGTCCATTTAATCTCGGATCTGCCTGATATTTTGAATAATAAACATATATATTAGTTCTGTTTAATAATCTGTGAAGTCCACCTGAACTGTACATGTGTGTGGTGTTAAAATGATCATAAACGGTTAACTGACGTGTATCAAGGATGTTTTTATCACTATTATAATTGAGAGAACACGAAGTAAGGCAGATGAGGCAAAACAAGTGATGTTTACAACCACGACGAACTCTATATTCGTGTGTTAAGTTCCTGTAGGTAATTATCGGACTAAATACGATTTTTAAAATAACTTTAAATTCCTTAGATGAGGTGCAGCTGGATAGTTGGCTGTGTAGCTGGTGTGTGAGTGAAGAAAACTTTCCGGCTAACCGATTAATATCACCAGCTGTGGTGGTTCTTCGATTAATCTGATTAAGCCTTGTTAGTATTTATAAACCCTATAAAGCTCTGAGGTCAACTTCTGCTAAAGATAAGGCTTCCGTTTGCTTCATCACTTTCGGTGCCACGTTGTTAGCAGGCTAGCTAGCGCCTGAGGTAAAAATAAATAAATACAATACAATAAAAAAATCACATGTATAGCAGCTGAGGTGAGAAATTAGCGAAGTTATTTTATCTCAAAGGCAGACTGAAGTACAGTAAAATCAGAAGTGGAGTTAAAATTGAAGTTTAGTCACAAACGTATGCTAGTTTCCTTGCTAGCTAGCTAGCTAGCTCTGTGCTTGAACTTGTGAACCGTGTTGCCATGGTGACGTGACCTTTGTTAGACCTCTAAAAAGGTCTACTAGAGTAAATGTTAATGCTAAACATTAATTCCTGAGGCTGTTAGTATTCACTAATCCCTGAACCTTTTTCAACCTCTTAACTCTTACAAGAAAGTCAGCTATTGATTAAATTGAAGATGCAGTACTGTGGAAAAAGTCTTATGCGCATCTAAAGAAATGTTGTCGACCAAAAAAGGCTTAAAAGAAGAAGCCGCCTTTGTCACATCCACGCTTCAAGAACCGTGAGAGTCATTCTCTGCATTTAACCCATCACCCAGAGCAGTGAGCAGCCACACTACAGCGCCTGGGGAGCAGGCAGGGGTTCGGTACCTTGCTCAAGGCCGCCCCATGTTAACCTAACCGCATGTCTTTAAACTGTAGGGGAAACCGGAGCACCCGGAGGAAACCCACGCAGACATGGGGAGAACGTGCAAACTCCGCACAGAAAGGCCATCGCCGGCCACTGGGCTCGAACCCGGACCTTCTTGCTGTGAGGCGGCAGCGCTAACCACTACACCACCGTGCACATGTTCAAGAACCGCTGTGTGTGTGTGTGTGTGAAGTTTGTGAACCCTTTAGAATTTTCTATATTTCTGCATAAATATGACCTAAAACATCAGATTTTCACACAAGTCCTAAACGTAGATAAAAAGAACCCAGTTAAACAAATGAGACCAATATTATACTTGGTCATTTATTTATTGAGGAAAATGATCCAATATTACATGTGTGAGTGGCAGAAGTATGTGAACCTCTAGGATTAGCAGTTAATTTGAAGGTGAAATTAGAGTCAGGTGTTTTCAGTCAATGGGATGACAATCAGGTGTGAGTGGGCACCCTGTTTTATTTAAAGAACAGGGATCTATCAAAGTCTGAGCTTCACAACACGTTTGTGGAAGTGTATCATGGCACAAGCAAAGATTTCTGAGGACCTCAGAAAAAGCGTTGTTGATGCGCATCAGGCTGGAAAAGGTTACAAAACCATCTCTAAAGAGTTTGGACTCCACCAATCCACAGCCAGACAGATTGTGTACAAATGGAGGAAATTCAAGACCATTGTTACCCTCCCCAGGAGTGGTCGACCAACAAAGATCATTCCAAGAGCAAGGCGTGTAATAATTGGCGAGGTCACAAAAGATGCCAGGGTAACTTCTATGCAACTGAAGGCCTCGCTCACATTGGCTAATGTTCATGAGTCCATCATCGGAAGAACACTGAACAACAATGGTGTGCATGGCAGAGTTGCAAGGAGAAAGCCACTGCTCTCCAAAAAGAACATTGCTGCTCATCTGCAGTTTGCTAAAGATCACGTGGACAAGCCAGAAGGCTATTGGAAGTGTTTTGTGGATGGATGAGACCAAAATAGAACTTTTTGGTTTAAATGAGAAGCGTTATGTTTGGAGAAAGGAAAACACTGCATTCCAGCATAAGAACCTTATCCCATCTGTGAAACATGGTGGTGGTAGGATCATGGTTTGGGCCTGTTTTGCTGCATCTGGGCCAGGATGGCTTGCCATCATTGATGGAACAATGAATTCTGAATTATACCAGTGAATTCAAAAGGAAAACGTCAGGACATCTGTCCATGAACTGAGTCTCAAGAGAAGGTGGGTCATGCAGCAAGACAATGACCCTCAGCACACAAGTTGTTCTACCAAAGAATGGTTAAAGAAGAATAAAGTTAATGTTTTGGAATGGCCAAGTCAAAGTCCTGACCTTAATCCAATGGAAATGTTTTGGAAGGACCTGAAGCGAGCAGTTCATGTGAGGAAACCCACCAACATCCCAGAGTTGAAGCTGTTCTGTACGGAGGAACGGGCTAAAATTCCTCCAAGCCGGTGTGCAGGACTAATCAACAGTTACCGCAAACGTTTAGTTGCAGTTATTGCTGCACAAGGGGGTCACACCAGATACTGAAAGCAAAGGTTCACATACTTTTGCCACTCAGATATGTAATTGGCTCATTTTCCTCAATAAATAAATGACCAAGTATAATTTTCTCATTTGTTTAACTGGGTTCTCTTTACCTACTTTTAGGACTTGTGTGAAAATTTGTTTTGGGTCATATTTATGCAGAAATATAGAAAATTATAAATGGTTCACAAACTTTCAAGCACCTGTGTGTGTGTGTGTGTTAAAAAAAAAAAATTTTCAACAACAAAAAAAAAATACTGTAATCAGTAAGCCATAATGAAAAGTCAGTATTTGGTGTGAGATGACGCTTTGCTTAAAAAAAAAAAAATCCATCTCAGGTCCAGTGAGTGCAGTTTTATGCAGAAATGATCTGTAGGTTTTACTGAGGTTTCACTGTTCTTCTGGACACTTTGTCACACTCGCTTCTTCATATTGCACCGAAAAGCCTTCATTATGTTTTTTTTTTTTTTTTTTTAATCTGAAAAGTGCTGTCTTATAGAATATGCTGCTCAGATACAAACTTCTTTTTTCCCGGTAACATTTAATTTTGTGTTGGAAAACGAACATTTGGAACTCTAAAATGTTTTGATTCGATAATGTGTAAGTCATACAATATAACTCTCTATAACAAGGTTTGTATGGGGGGGAAAAAATAGGGTGCCTAAGACTTTTGCACAGTAGTAATAATAATGTTGGAGCACGCAGGCGATATCTATCTGTGGTGTTTAAGAATTGTTGTTTAAAAGCTCATTTATAAATAGCGTGTTAACTTTTATACATGATTATGATAACTTGTGGCAGCACGGTGGTGTAGTGGTTAGCACTGTCGCCTCACAGCAAGAAGGTCCGGGTTCGAGCCCCGTAGCCGGCGAGGGCCTTTCTGTGCGGAGTTTGCATGTTCTCCCCGTGTCCGCGTGGGTTTCCTCCGGGTGCTCCGGTTTCCCCCACAGTCCAGAGACATGCAGGTTAGGTTAACCGGTGACTCTAAGGCCCTGTCCACACGGCAACGGATTCAGGTGAATCTGATAAAATTGTTTATCGTTTCGGCCTGGCGTCCACACGGCACCGGCGTTTTGGGTGCCCCAAAACGAGAACGGGTTCCAGAGTGGAAAAATCTGGCAACGACGCCGTTGCGAAGTCATCTAGATGAGTAGAACGGATTTGTTTACGATGACGTCACAACCACATGACTAGAACAAGCAGCACTCTCGCTGTTTTGTATGAACCACTGCATTGCATTCACTTTTGTATACAGCTTTTCTTTTAAATAAACAAGTAACTGAACCATTTCTTGAATTTTTTTTTTTTTTGGATAAGACTGCATTTCAAAATGTTGACACACAATAAGAAAATTAAGTTATATAAAACTATGCACACTAATAAAACTAATTTGTACACACAAGGCACGATTTCCTCGCATAGTCGCAGCCGCCATCTTGTGTGTTTGTTCCTGTGAGTGCTTCACACCGGGTAGAAGAAGGGGTTTATGCGCATTCGTCTACTTCTATTGTTCTGGTGTCTCCAATGGGACCGTCTTACAGCGCCCCTAGAGGTGTGGCATGTGTATTGCATCGTTTTCAGGAAGCGTTGCGTTTGCCATATGTACCTGATATTTTACTGATCCATTGCCCATGTGGACACGTTGTTTTTTTTTGTTTTTTTAAATAAAATCTCGTTGCCGTTGTGTGGATGTAGCCTAAATTGACCGTAGGTGTGAATGTGAGTGTGAATGGTTGTCTGTGTCAGCCCTGTGATGACCTGGCAACTTGTCCAGGGTGTACCCCGCCTTTCGCCCGTAGTCAGCTGGGATAGGCTCCAGCTTGCCTGCGACCCTGTAGAACAGGATAAAGGGGCTAGAGATGATATGATGGTAACTTGTCAGGGCAGCACAGTGGTTATCACTGTCGCCTCACAGCTAGCCGGTCAGCTGTGGCCTTTCTGTGTGGAGTTTGCATGTTCTCCTCATGCTTGTATGGGTTTCTTCCCACAGTCCAAAGATGTGGATTAGGTCAACTGTCTACTCTAAATTGACCCTAGGTGTGGGTTGTTACCTCGCAGGGTGAGGTTTTGTAATCAGTGTGGTTTGTTTGCCTGTCTGTTAACAATCTAGCGTTTAGACGGTTGCACCGATTGACTTCAAATTTTTAGGGAAGGTGGGTAATGGTCTGTAGATTATCTGATTAAATTTTGGGGGTAATTGGGTCAAGGTCACTGGAAAGACCGGGCGAGGTTTGTTTTGCCTGGCAACAGTTGTTTGCTTTTGTATTAACCTGACGATACATTGGTGACGTACCCAGGGTGTAGCGAGTCCACCTGTTTTTGGGAGGTAGGAGGAAACCAGAGAACCCAGAGCAAACCCACACAGGCACATGGAACATCCAAAAATTTGAAAATGTGTAGAATTTACATTTACTGAGGTTTTACGGCAGCGTGGTGGTGCACTCGTGAGCACTGTTGCCTCACATCGAGAAGGTTCTGGGTTTGATCCTCACAGTTGACTGGGGCTTTCCTGTGTGGTGTTCATGTTCTGTGCTCCAGTTTCCTTCTGTATTAGGTCAACTTGATACTCTAAATTGACTCTAGGTGTGAATAGTTCTCTGGCTGTGAGAGACTAGTGACTCGTCCAGGGTGAACCCCACCTCACCCAAAGTCAGCTGGGATTGACTCCAGCTCCTCCTCAACCAGCAATGGATAAGTGGTATAAAAGAATGAATGACTGTTAGCAGAACTTGTCCACTCTTCTGTGAGACATTTACAGTCTCTGTCACAGTCACACTGATTTCACGTGGTTTCTCATAATTTTGTAATTTCCTGTGTGTGGAGGGGGGTTTTTTAGTCTTTTGTAAGGACCAAGTTTAGTGTACCCAAAGTAATAGGAATGTTGTGAGGGTGTTTGGTTGGTCCTCACAGGAGAAATAAAAAAAAAAGTGCCTTTTTAAGAATTTTTGGTAAATTATTTTATTTTAAAAATGAAAAAAGCCAGAATGTTCCAGGCTAAGTACAAAGAAGGGATGTGATGGTTTGACATTGACCTTTTTCTAAAATTATCCTAATATTAATCAACCACTTAAAAATGTACCAGCTAGTGGTGGAAATTAAAGGAATAATTTATGAAATCTGTACAGAAGTATCTTTGTGTGTGTGTAAATAAAAAGCTGAAATGCCATAACCATCTCTTACATTATTAATAGTGATCATGTTTGTCAAAGTGAGTCACAAAAGGAGTGAGAACCACCGGCGTGAAGAATTTGATCATGTAATAATAAAATTCAAGTCAGTTAAGTTTATTTGTATAGCGCTTTTAACAATAAACATTGTCGCAAAGCAGCTTTATAGAATTTGAATGACTTGAAACGTGAGCTAATTTTGTCCCTAATCTATCCCCAATGAGCAAGCCTGTGGCGACGGTGGCAAGGAAAAACTCCCTCAGACGACATGAGGAAGAAACCTCGAGAGGAACCAGACTCCAAAGGGAACCCATCCTCGTTTGGGCAACAACAGACATGTTAAAACTGTTAATGTTAACCATGAAGTCCGTTTCGTTGATGAGCAGTAGATGATAAGTGTGTTTTGAAAAAGTCAGTGGTTGGGTAATCATCCAGTCATACACAGTGATGACTAATAAACCAAGTGCGTGTGTTCCACCAAGGCTTTGACTTTGAACTGTATGTTCAACCTGGATGATGGTATCAAAGAGCTTGTCCATGTCTCACACAGGAAACGTGTCAAAGCTGATTTGCCGTTTCTCATTAACAAACCTTGTGTCTGAAGGTTGTGTTTTCTTCAGTCTTCAATGTCACACTTGCTTTATGTAATGTCACTTGTGTCTTTTCCAGCGACTACCTGTTCAAACTGCTACTGATTGGAGATTCTGGGGTCGGGAAGTCCTGCCTTCTTCTCCGATTTGCAGTGAGTTGAGAGCTGTCTCTGAGAAAACTGGCGCTTTTTTTAAAGCCGACGTAGTTATAATACCAACTTGCCATTCTGACACCTCGTAGAGGTAGTGTAGAACGTTTCATGAACGTGCCAACTTTTTTTCCTCTGTGCTCTACTCAGGACGACACGTATACAGAAAGCTACATCAGCACGATCGGTGTTGACTTCAAAATCCGAACAATAGAACTGGATGGCAAGACCATCAAACTGCAGATTGTAAGTACTTCCACGTCTGTAATGTGATGTGATGCGGTAAGCTGTACATAAGGGTCAGTAATAATGTCTGTTTCTAAATGCATAACATTTGCGCTTCTGCAATTGAACTGAAAACTGGAAATGAACAGATTTCCTGGCGTATTTATTTAGGGAGAACTAAATGGCTTTGTATAGGTATAGTGTTGAATTAAGTCTGGTGTTTAGTAGCTCTGGCACTGTCCGCTCCTTTCCATCAGGTCATGCTTGCACATGGGTAGAAATGCTAAAAACGATTAGATTATTGGACTACAATACAGGTGTCTTTAATCCGGTCTGCATTATGATGCTGTTTTCTTGACAATTTGAATAATCTGACTGCTAATATCCAAATGTTCTGAATGGTTAGCATGTGCATAAACACCCTCATGTTGTAGTGGTGTTGAGTCATGGTTGTGTGTTGCTCAGTGGGACACGGCGGGACAGGAGAGGTTTCGCACCATCACCTCCAGCTACTACAGAGGAGCCCACGGCATCATCGTTGTCTATGACGTCACAGATCAGGTAGGTGGAACGTTCTGGCTCTGTAAAAAGATGACCCTAGGACAGTGGGCGTGTCCGATGTATTAGTAGGTGTGAGAACACTGCTTAGGAAACTGGGAAATATGGTCATCAGGAGATGGTTTAGTGAGCTAGCTAGCACGTGGCCTTTTATGGACAATGTAAAGTTACAGTGATGGTGGAAATGAACCGAAACTGTCAGCAGAATATTATTAATGCTACATTACTAAGAAAAAAAAACTATACCGTAATTACACAGTATATAAAATTAGGGCTGTCAAACGATTACAATTTTTAATTGCGATTAATCTCATAAAATTATGTAGTTAATCACGATTAATCGCAAAAAAAAAAATCTTTAAACATCTGTTTAAATTGTACTCAAATACATTTCTACATCAGAGCAAACATTTGAATATATGCTCTGATGCTCCATGTCAATTATAAGGCTCATCTTCTCTATGATGGACAATATATCGGCCTAATGCACAAATATTTGGCATCCGGGTTTTTGTATTAGATCTAGGCATGCAGCATATTCTTTCCAATGTAGCCTATCCGACATCTGTTGGGCATACTGTAGGCTATGTGCAAAATACAATTTGGAGAAATAAGGCTCTATATATATATATATATATATATATATATATATATATATATATATACACACACACACATATATATATATATATATATATATATATATATATATATATATATATATATATATATATATATACACACACACACACACACAGTGGGGAAAACCAAGTATTTGATCCCTTGCTGATTTTGTTGGTTTACCCACTAAGAGAGACTCGATCAGTCTGTAATATTAATGGTAGGTGTAGTCTAACATGCTGAGACAGAATATCACAAAGAAAATCAAGAAATCGACTTTAAAGAATTTGTATTAATTTATTTGCATTTTATTGAGGAAAATAAGTATTTGAACCCTCTTGCCAAAAGGACTTAGTACTTTGTGGCAAACCCCTTATTAGCAAGCACAGAGGTCAGACGTTTTTTGTAGTTGATGACCAGGTTTCTGCACATATTAGGAGGAATTTTGGTCCACTCTTCTTTGCAAATGACCTCTAAATCATCAAGATTCCGTGGCTGTCACTTGGCAACTCTGAGCTTCAGCTCTCTCCATAGATTTTCTATAGGGTTCAGGTCCGGAGACTGGCTGGGCCACTCCATGACCTTTATGTTTCTTCTTCAGCCATTCCTTGGTTGCCTTGGCTGTATGCTTTGGGTCATTATCCTGCTGGAAGACCCATCCACGACCCATTTTAAGCTTCCTGGCAGAGGGAAGGAGGTTTTCACTTAGGATTTTATGGTACATGGCTCCGTCCATCCTCCCATTGATACGGTGAAGTAGCCCTGTGGCCTGTGCAGAAAAACACCCCCAAAGCATAATGTTACCATCTCCATGCTTGACAGTGGGGATGGTGTTCTTGGGGTTATAAGCAGCATGTCTCTCCCTCCAGACACGACGGGTTGAATTGATGCCAAAGAGCTCAATTTTGGTCTCATCTGACCATAACACCTTCTCCCAGTCACTCTCCAAGCCATTCAGATGTTCATTGGCAAAGTTCAGGCGGGCCTGCACATGTGCTTTCTTAAGCAGGGGTACTTTGCGAGCACTGCAAGGTGTTAGACCATTGCGGTGTAAAGTGTTACCAACTGTTTGCTTGGTGACTGTGATCCCAGCTGCTTTAAGATCATCCACTAACTCTGCCCGTGTTGTATTAGGTCTATTTCTCACCGTTCTCATGATCCTAGAAACCCCACGAGGTGAGATCTTGTTTGGAGCCCCAGACCTAGGTCGATTGATGATCATGTTGTGAGTCTTGTACTTGCGCACAATTGCACCAACAGTTGTCACCTTAACGCCCAGCTTCTTGCTAATGGTTTTGTAGCCCATACCGGTCTTGTGCAGGTCTACAATCTTCTACCTTAAATCCACAGAAAGCTCTTTAGTCTTTCCCATGTTGGAGAGTTTGGAGTCTGACAAACTGATTGATTCTGTGGCCAGGTGGCTTTTATACAAGTCATTAGTGATATCAGGTGTCTTCAATTTAGGTGACAAGGTAATTTGGAGAGTCTAACTTGTCTGTATTAACAAGAACTCTTGATGGTTACTAGGGGATCAAATACTACTTTTTCTCAATAAAATACAAATAAATTAATATAGATATTTAAGAGTTATTTTCTGGATTTTCTTTTTGGTATTCTGTCTCCACATGTTAGAATACACCTACCATTAAAATTAGACTGATCGAGTCTTAGTGGGTAAACCAACAAAATCAGCAAGGGATCAAATACTTGTTTTCCCCACTGTATATTTTATTTATTTTTTTTCTCAACTATAATGGCTGCACTTCCAAGAGCAAAGAGGAAGTAGTTTGACTCCTGCAAGTTCATTCAAGTGAACCAGTAGGCTATTTGGAAATCGCTAGGCTACCTACAATCTACAGGTGGAGAAAAGGGAATGTGCGCATTCCCGATCGTAGCCCATCAGATATCAACACATTTCACCCGGTAAAGTGAAGGTAAACGGAACTTGCACCGCATCACACATGTAGACTACAATTTAACTGACCATGTTGCAGGTTTATTTGACAAGTTGTAGAGCTACGTTTTACCACAAAGTTAATGTTATAACTAGCTTTATTTTGCATGCTAGTCACCCATGAAAATCTGCATTGTTCCTTACCAAGATGAGCCCAATTCACTGTACCCTCTGATAACGCAGTCATTTTTTAAAATCGCGATCAAATTAAATTGCGTTAACGCACTAATAACGCGTTAACTTCGACAGCCCTATATAAAATAAGTCCTGCCATATTGAGAACTTATGAATTTTGTGGACTGTTACATTTGTAGTTTAATGAGTTTTCTTTAAAAAAAAAAATACAACACTGTAGTTAAAGTTATATAAAGCTAAAGTTATAGTTTAAAATGACATCACTTGGATATGATGGTTTGGAAAAAAAAAAATTGTAGGTTTTAAACTTTCATCCAGAAACACATTTAAACCCCTCCCACCCCCACAAAAAATGTTTTAAATGATTTGAGAACATTTTAAATGTGTCCTGTACAACTCCAATTCCAAAAAAGTTGGGACACTGTGTAAAGCAAATAAAAACAGAATGTGGTGATTTGCAAATCACGGAAAACCTATATTTAATTGACAGTAGTACAAAGACAACAGATCACATGTTAAAACTGATGTTATTGTTTTTTCAAAAATATATGCTCCTTTTAAATTTGATGTCAGCAACACATTTCAAAAAAGTTGGAACAGGGGCGTGTTTTACCACTGTGTTGCATCACCTCGACTTTTAACAACACTCTAAATGTTTGGGAACCGAGGAGACCAATTGCTGTAGTTTTGAAAGAGAAATGTTGTCCCATTCTTGTCTGATATACAATTTCAGTTGCTCAACAGTTTGGGGTCTCCTTTGTCGTATTTTGCACTTCATAATGCACCAGATGTTTTAAATGGGAGACAGGTCTGGACTGCAGCAGGCCAGTTTAGCACCTGGACTGTTTTGACTACGGAGCCATGCAGGTTTAATATGTGCAGAAAGCGGTTTGGCGTTGTCTTGCTGAAAGAAGGAAGGCCTTCCCTGAAAAAGATTTTGTCTGGTTGGCAGCATGTTGCTCTGAAACATGTAGATATCATTCAGCATTAATGATGCCTTCCCAGATGTACAAGCTCCCCATGTCATGTGCACTAATGCCCCCTCATACCATCATAGATGCTGAATGCTTTTGAACTGTGCACCAATAACAAACCGGATGGTCCCTCTCCTCTTTAGCCTGGAGGACGTGGTGTCCACGATATCTAAAAAGAATTTCTACTTTTAATTCGTCAGACCTCGGGACAGTTTTCCACTTTGCCTCAGTCCATCGTAAAAGAGCTTGGGCCCAGAGGAGGGGGCGGGGTTTCTGGATATTGTTTATATCTGGTTTTAACTTGTATTTGTGGAGGCAGTAATGAAGTGTTTTCACAGATGTTTTTCTGAAGTGTTCCTGAGCCCATACACTGATTTCCACTACAGACACGTGTCTGCTTTTAATGCAGTGTCTCCTGAGGGCCTGAAGATCACAGACATCCAGTGTCAGTTTTCAGCCTTGTCTCTCGCATACAGAGATTTCTCCAGATTCTCTGAATCTTTTCATGATGTTATGGACCAGAGATGATCTGATCTCCAAATTCTTTGCAGTTTTACATTGAGAATATCGTTATTTGGGTGCTCCGGTTTCCCCCACAGTTCAAAGACATGCAGGTTAGGTTAACTGGTGACTCTAAATTGACCGTAGGTGTGAATGTGAGTGTGAATGGTTGTCTGTGTCTATGTGTCAGCCCTGTGATGACCTGGCGACTTGTCCAGGGTGTACCCCGCCTTTCGCCCGTAGTCAGCTGGGATAGGCTCCAGCTTGCCTGCGACCCTGTAGAAGGATAAAGCGGCTAGAGATAATGAGATGAATATTGTTATTCTTAAATTGTTGCACTGTTTGCCCACGCGGTCTTTCAGAGAGCGGTGAACCCCTCCCCATCTTTTCTTCTGAGAGACTCCGCCTCTTTGGGATGGTCTCTTTATACTCTGTCATGTTTCTGACTTGTTGACAATTACTCAAATTTTATATATATATTATAGCAGTACACAACTTTTTCAGTCTTTTGTTGCCCCGTCCCAACTTTTCTGAAACGTGTCGCTGACCTCAAATTCAAAAGGAGTGTGTTTTTTATTTATATATATATATATATATATATATATATATATATATATATATATATATATATATATATAAAATTAATTTTTTTTTCAACATTTTATATGTTGTCTTTGTACTATTTTCAGTGAAATACAGGATTTCCTTGATTTTGCAAATCTTCACATTTTTATTTATTTTACAGTGTCCCAACTTTTTTGAAATTGGGCTTGTTTTAATTTTAGCACTGGGTGGTTTTTTTTTTTTTTTAATTAAATTAAATGCCTCCGCCACCGTAAGGTACAGGAGGCATTATGTTTTCGGGTTGTCCGTCCGTCCCGAAACCTTGTGAACACAATGTCTCAAAGGCTAATGAAAGGACTTTCACCATTTGTGCGCTTTGGGACAAACATGAACTGATTAGATTTTGAGATCAAAGGGTCTAAGGTCACTGTGAAGTCAAATGTCTGTCTGAAAACCTTGTGAACACAATATCTCCAAGGCTAATACAAGTAATTTCACCAGGTCAAGATTACTGTGAGGTCAAATGTCCATCCACAAATCACAACTTAATAAGGCGTGTAGTCTACCGGGCGGAGGCATCCCTATCGGCGCTGTTGGCGTCGAGTTCTATCTAGTTTATTTTACTGCTATACTTTTACCTAATTAGTTAAAGGTATAAAAAGCTCTGTGTTTGCTAATTGAGGTTTTTACCCATTTGTGGACCTTGTTGAAGACTCACTGTAGTCTAGTGCTAGGAAGTGGAGGCGGGGCACAGCGGGGGCGTAGCGTAGCACTGTGGGCAGAGTATGAGCTCCTTCTTGTTTGCCTAATTCAGGAGTCCTTCAACAATGTGAAGCAGTGGCTGCAGGAGATCGACCGCTACGCCAGTGAGAACGTCAACAAACTGCTTGTAGGCAACAAGTGTGACCTGACCACCAGGAAAGTAGTGGACTACGCAGTAGTCAAGGCAAGAATAATAATTTTTACACCCCTATCTAATCAATAGTGACCAATAGATAAAAGAGGAGCTGAAGGATGAAACACTCAGAAAAACTTTGCATAATATTTACTTGTGTTCTGCTTTTAGTCGATCAGCAGTTCTCTCGACTTTTCTGGCTAATTGATGTGGTTTTTGTTTGTATGGTCACCAGACAGCTCCCAAAAATCATCTAAACTGCATTTTCCAGCTCGTCAGCACGGCTGCTGCGAAATCCTCAGAAAGCAATTTATATTTTCAATGACTTATTTCACATTAAGCTATTTCATAGACATGATTACACAAACTGTCAGGCTGTTTTAGGAAAATCAGTGATGGTGTGGTTGCTGTAGCAAAGTTCCCATTACCGCCCTGCCAAAAAGTTGATTATTTTCCTATTACAGCATGTTCAAGTGTCTTATTCCTCTTGTGCTACAGCAGTTTGTGGTTCATCCACAAAACATGTTAAATCTTATCACTTGCCTTATAGCAGCTGTAAACAGCTGTTCTCTAGCCAGCCTCTTTTTTTTTTTTTTTTCCCTTCTTCTTCCTCTTAGCTGTCTTGGAGTTAATAAGAGGGGAGTCATGTTTCAGAGAAACCACAAAGTGTAAACTCCCTGCTCCTGAAGAGTGTCTGAGAACTTCCTGTCTGTTATAAAAAGCTAACACAGAAGTCTGTTGGTGTAAATGTTGCATAAAATGTCTCCTTACAGGAAACTTTTTTTTTTTCCAAATATTCACCAATTATACATATTTTTCTTGAATAACATGTTTTTAATGCATTAATTGTTAGTCTTGGATTACATGACGCATCCACTAACTTTCCATGTGAAAGTGTTACTATAGAAACGGTCACAGATGAGAACGAGTGCATTCATTCATTCATTCATATAACCATTAGGGCTGTAACGATACACCCAACTCACGATTTGATTCGTATCGCGATTTTTGACCCACGATTCGATACACCCACGATTTTTTTTTTAAATGTGTTTTTAAAGTAGTAAATTTGACTTAACATTTACTTACTTACATTTAACTATTTAATAACAAATAATTCAGACCACTGCAGAGAATGAGTAATATGTATGCAAAAATGAACAAATGTATATCCAAAGACTGTGTTTTATTTCTCAAAATAATACTGTTGAGCCGGAAGCTCTGTTTTTTTCGGTTCTGAAAGTCATTTTTCCAAATCGTGTAAATCCGTTAAGATTTTTTTTGGGGGGGGGGGTGTGGCTCTCTCACTGTCTCACTCTCATAGGGCCAATGATTTTCTGTGATCGCGGAAAACAGATGGAAATTACGGAATTTTTATAGTGAAACGTTGCTCGCGTGTCAAAATGTAACTGCCGCAGAAGGCTTCCGCCCAAGCAGACACGCCTTCAGTGTTGCCAGATATTGCTAACGTTTTCCACCCCAAAATATGTTCAGAACCAGCCAAAAAGCACCTAAACCCGCCCAATCTGGCAACACTGCATGCCTTTCCGGTCAATTGATTGTGATTGGCTTGTGGCACACCTAGCCAGCCAATGAGCTGCTTGTTTACAGATTCGCTCCCCGCCTCGCAACCAGAATGGCGAGCACTTAAAAGAAATGAATGCTCTGCCAGTGGCGAGTGTGGACGTTGCGTGACTCGCAGAAGATTGTTGCAGGTCTGCGAAAAAACAACTTACTAATAGATATAAAAATAAAAGTAATTTAAATAAAAAGTAAAGTATTCATAAATTGAAGTTTGGAAGCGCCTCTGTTTTTGGGCTGAGGAGAAGTTTGAAAGGGTGTACCGCGATTCTGCCTTCTTGTATCGCGATACGGATCGTGGCTCTGCGTATTTCGATTTCGATACGCATATTGTTACAGCCCTAATAACCATGTGATGTGCAGTATCATTCCTGTACTGTCAGAGCTGCTGTGCTTTTTTTTTTTTTTTTAGATCAATCAACACCATTGTGGTACAAGAACATGATAGATCCGAGAACCATCATGCATAACGTGCTGTTCGAATTGTCTGTGTGTGTCTCAGGAGTTTGCGGACTCTCTGGGAATCCCGTTTCTAGAGACGAGCGCAAAGAGCGCCACCAATGTCGAGCAGGCCTTCATGACCATGGCAGCGGAGATTAAGAAGAAGATGGGACCAGGTGCCGGCACGGGCGGGGCCGAGAAATCAAACGTCAAGTTCCACAGCCAGCCGGTGAAGGCGTCAAGCGGAGGCTGCTGCTGAGTCGTGAACTCCTCCTGAACACACAGCGCACAAAGGAAGAGTGATGTTACCACCACCATCACCACCGTATATACACCAGAACAGATGCACAGTGGAGAACACGTAGTGTAAGTCAGTGAAAGAGTGAACACGTAGTGATTTAACGGATGATCAACATTTTCCTCATGCACCAAGCTGCACGTTTCTGAAACTTCCAAAGCATTTTTGATCCCCGGAGTCAGAAAGCAGGCTGCAGATACACGTCCTTCGTGTATTAAATTTTAAGTCCTGATACTCGTCTCCATCATGGAGTTCAATATTGTTTGTAGTTGATCAGCCAGGACATATTTTGGTGTCCCATTAGCCTGTAGCTCCATTACAAACCTAAAGAAGGAAACGACAGACACCAGGTGTGCCTTACCTGATCGACTCCCCACCCCCCCACCCCTGTTCTCAGAGCCAGGCTCAGGATGTCACGTAATGTGATGAGGCCTGGGTGTGGGTCTGTACCAAACCGACTGTTGTGTTTATATCACACTTTCCCCATCGTGTTTCTCATCTCGTAGTTCTTGTTGATGATTCACTTCATTTCTCCCTGAGATTTGGTTTGTCTTTTAAAACACCAACCCATGAAGGCCTGTGTGATTATCTGGAGTGTGAAAAGAGCTAGAAAGATAGTCAGTGGTGAAGTTATTTTGCAGTCACCCTAGAACACTAAACGGAGATGGGCGAGTGTGGAAATTTTCACAAGTGCCCATGTTTTTTGTTTAACCTACATTGTTTGTTTGTTCATTTATTATTATTATTGGTTTCTCTTCACTAGCTGTGTTAACTTTTTTTTTTTTAAAGCACTTTCACTTTCTCACCTCCTATAAACAGCAAAGTGCATTCTGGGTATTCTGTAGCCTGTAGAGTAAATCAGTTGGACACTAACCCTAAGCAGTGCATTTATTGGATTTCCTCATATTTTAGATGTAGTTTGATGACCAGCAGCCAATCAGAAGGTGGTATGGTGGTGCAGTAGTTGGCACTGTTGCCTCACAGAGCAGACCTGAGGGCAGAAACCGTTATGATTTGGTTAACACGCCAAATTATCTTTTTTTTTTTTTTTTTTTTTTTTTTTCCCCAGGACAACTTGTTTTGATGTCACTAGATTTTTCCTAAAAACTTGATCAGGGTGTGTTGCAAAAGTATTAAATGCTATAATTTTCATTTCCAGTTGCTCTAATTCAGTAACTCGTTAGCTGAACACCAACTGGTTGGCAAGGGAGGTTGAAATGTGTGCGAGAGCTGTTGCATGCTTTTCTCGTTTGAAGCCGACAAAGGTGTGTGGTTTTTTTTTTTTTTTTTTTTTAAAGAATACTGAAACGCAGCTTGTAGATCGTGCCACCGTAGGCTACAGGACCGAGCATGTTGTTAAGATTACGTTTGGGAGCCTTGGATGTGTTGCAGCGCCATGTTTAATGCACAGATCTGTAACCTTTAAAGCCTAAGAGACCATGTTACAAGTGGTTGTCAGCAAAACAAAGCAGCTGCATCACAAAACATTACTCGCTAATTTAATTCCTCGCTGATTCACTTCACTTACTGCGTGCACACGTGCAGGTTTTTCTGAAGATCCATAAAGCATGGTTATTAAAGGGTTTAAAGGTACGTTAAAGTCCCTTTTCGTGGCACCTTTGACTTGATAATGGGGTGGAATTTTGCAGTGTTCCTTTATGAACTCATTTCACACACAGTGACTGGGCCTCCACATCAACTGTCTAGTAGCAGACGTAAGTTTGGGGACACCACCTCCTAATTCAACCCAGTGTTTTTTCTTTAATTTTTATGAATTAAGTCACTTCATGTCTTAAAGTAATGATGGATGTCGTTTCTCTTTACTTTAGTTGTTCAGTTCTTGATGTATGTATGGATTACTACAGTTGTGGTGTTTACTGTATCGTTATTTACTGTTTGATCTCAAACTCCTTAACAAAGCAAGAAGCTCGTCAAATAAATACCTTTTGACGAGGCACAGCTGTTAATTGAAAAGCGTTCCAGGTGACTCCCTCATGAAGCTGGTTAAGATAATGCCAATAGTGTGGAAAGCGTCATCAAGGGAAACGCTGGATACGCTGAAGAATCTAAAAGTATCAAACACTTGTTTTTGTTTTTTGTAACTTTTTTTTGTTTACTACATAATTCCATACATGCTCCAGATGTTATTTCATAGTTTTGATGATTCACTGTAGAAAATGGTCAAAATATCGGAACAAAAACTTGGAGTAGGGGTGTACAAACTTTTGACTGGTACTCTGGATAGATGTTTGTGTATCTATAAGAATCTGTTCTTACATTTTCACATGCTATTGAGAGCGAAATGAAGAAATGTATGGAGGTAAATGGAAACGCTTCCGTTATTTTTGGGGGTGGGGTTCTGGGTTGTGATTTAATCTTTTTTTTTGTTGTTTTTGTCAAAAGTTTTCAATTAAACATGATGCAAAGGTTTAATAAAAATTGTTTTAACGGAGCCTGTGTTTGCCTGCTTTCATCAGGTATGAGTGATCATAAACCCTACTGAAACAGGAAATAACTCCTATACTTGATTATGGTGGTTTTTTTTAAAGTCATTTGATGATGCAATGCCTTCTGGGAAATGTAGTTAAATCTCTTCGTGCTCATCTCATTATCTGTAGCCACTTTATCCTGTTCTACAGGGTCGCAGGCAAGCTGGAGCCTATCCCAGCTGACTACGGGCGAAAGGCGGGGTACACCCTGGACAAGTCGCCAGGTCATCACAGGGCTGACACATAGACACAGACAACCATTCACACTCACATTCACACCTACGCTCAATTTAGAGTCACCAGTTAACCTAACCTGCATGTCTTTGGACTGTGGGGGAAACCGGAGCACCCGGAGGAAACCCACGCGGACACGGGGAGAACATGCAAACTCCACACAGAAAGGCCCTCGCTGGCCACGGGGCTCGAACCCGGACCTTCTTGCTGTGAGGCGACAGCGCTAACCTCTTCGTGCTTTATTTGTTTTGTTTTTTTTCTTGTAAATTTGTGACCTTAATCTTGGACTTTTTTCTTTTCTTGGAATTTCTGAGGTCCCCCCCCCCCAGCAAATTTATGACTTTATAATCTCAGAGAATAGCCAGGGTTTTGTGGTTTGTTTTTTTTTTTTTCCTCATAAATGTACAACTTTTAATTTTCTTCTTTGAATATTGCATGCGGGCGCGCGTGCACACCTCAGCTCTTTTTTTTTTTTTTTCCATATTTATTATTTATTTTTAACCAACAATGACCATAATATGCCTTTCTTTCTTTCTTTCTTTTAAAAATGGTTAATTTCAGTGGAAAATGAAATGGCTTATTATTTATTAGCAGCTCATCTGGCCAACAGGTGATGAGTTTATGCCATCATATGTTGTTCCTCTGGCGTCGTCCACATTTCGTGAAAATCGCTGCTTCTCTCTCAATTCTCCACTGATTTTTATTCTTTTTGGCAGGAAGGTAGGTCTGCCTGGGGTGCATATAGCTTCTATCCAAATTTGCATAATTGCATTTAATAATGATTATGGAGTAATTAATCAATTCCTAATGAGCAGTTTCCACAAAAATCGCTGCTTCTCTCAATTCTTCACCAATTTTGATTCTTTCTGGCATGAAGGTAGGGGTATCTAGGGTGCATATTACTTCTACCCGGATTTGCTTTGTTACAGTTATTAATGAAGTTATTGACTAATTAAGCCTTTATGAGCAGTTCAACAAAAATCGCTTCTTGATATATAGTGTATATAGCTTGCAACATTTATTGTGCAAGGTGGCCCACTTTAAATCATTCCTTCTGGACTAGACGGGGCCGGAGTGAGCTACGCCATTGTTGACAGTCCATCCATCCATTATCTGTAGCCGCTTTATCCTGTTCTACAGGGTCGCAGGCGAGCTAGAGCCTATCCCAGCTGACTACGGGCGAAAGGCGGGGTACACCCTGGACAAGTCGCCAGGTCATCACAGGGCTGACACATAGACACAGACAACCATTCACACTCACATTCACACCTACGCTCAATTTAGAGTCACCAGTTAACCTAACCTGCATGTCTTTGGACTGTGGGGGAAACCCATGCGGACACAGGGAGAACATGCAAACCCTGCACAGAAAGGCTCTCGCCGGCCACGGGGCTCGAACCCGGACCTTCTTGCTGTGAGGCGACAGTGCTAACCACTACACCACCGTGCTGCCCTTGTTGACCGTCATTATTATTATGGAAAGATCTTTGGGCAAGTATGTGGTAAAATAAATAGCGAAATGGGATTTGAGTTTTAATTTGGGGTACTAATCTTTGTGAGCTGCCTTATTTCTCTGGGGGCTGGGATGTGCGCTCTCTCTCTCTCTCACACACACACACACACAAGCAGGTGTTTAGTGCAGGCTCTGGCATAAGGTCAGGGTCAAGAACAATGCAGAAGTGTGCACATTTACACACAAGTGCATATAATTTGCTGGCTTTAGTTGTTTTTAGCTTCTGGGTGAGGTGATGTGGTGGGGTGAAGGACATGGGTCATGTGTGACAGCTGTTTCAGGGCTTCTGGTGAGCGAGAACGGAATAGAAGTGAAAAGATGGAGGAACTGGGGGATGGGTGAGATGCACAAAAGAGTCAAAAGGCAGGAATCAGCTGCAGAAATTCTCTTAGACACAAAATATTTGCCTGATGATGTTCTTTACAGAGGATGCTTCGGTACATTCAGTCTCCTGGAGGTAACACTGGGTTTAATGTCTAGTGTTTGGAAGAACGCTGTCTCTATATCCTGTACTGTCACAGTATGAAGGCTCAGGATTTATAACATCTGAACCTTGTGGTAAAAGATCACAAGGTTTATTACAACACATACAGTGTAGACTCAAACGCAACTATTGCTACCAGAGTACATCACTCCACTGCCTCAGAATCACTGGCACCCTGGACAAAATGCATATTACTGTTTCACCGCGGAATGAAAGTGAGACAAGGTCCAGGATATGTCCATCAGTAAGGTAATCAGTAATTAGAAGATAATCTGAAATCAGGTGATGATATTAAAATTCCCAAATCCACTCTCCAAACAACTGGAACTGTCTGGAAAAACACAAAATTCCTTCTGAAAGGGTTTGACGGTGCTCAATAGGTCAATGTTTTTATGTAAGGGCAGCGCACTTAAGAAGGTCAGAAAAGTGACGTCTTCACTGTGACGGTAATGAACCTGTCTAGAAGATATGTATTTTGCTTCCATGCAGCGTGAGGATGTTTAGAGAGGCAGAACTTTCTCCCAAGATCATGGTTGGAGATTTGCAGTTCTTCTTCTCATATGTCAACCATAGTTGACTGTTTTGCTGCAGAATTGTTAGCTAACTCAGGAGAGCTACCCAGGGTGGACGTCAAGGACGTAGAACAGTTCCCACCCAACCATTCACACATATGAGCAATTTAGAGTAGCCAGTTAACCCAACCATGTTTTTGGACTGTGGGGGAAATCCACGCAGACATGGGGAGAACATACAAACTCCAAACAGAAAGGCCCCTGTCGGTCATGAGGTTCAAACCCGGAACCTTCTTGCTGTGAGGCAACAGTGATAACCACTACACCACCGTGCTGCCAGGTTTGCAGATGATGGCAGCATTTTGGGATCAACAAGTCTCTGAATCTCCAATTATACTCCACCTTCATCAGGCCAGCAATCTATTTCTAATGTTTGCCAAAATAAAAAGTTTTCTTTCATCAAGACACCAAGAGTAAAAGCTCAGAGTTTGCTAGATGCTACTATAACTTTGAGGGGTGGTGTAGTGGGTAGCTCTGTCACCTCACAGCAGGAAGGTTCTGGGTTCAAGCCCAGTGGCTGATGGGGGCTTTTCTGTGTGGAATTTGCACGTTCTCCCCATGTCCGCATGGGTTTCTTCCATGTTCTACTCTAAATTGTCCATAGGTTGTGAGATGCAACCTGCAGAGGACCCCATCATCTCCACTCTCTGTGTTACCATGGAACAAGATCCTCCCAGGCCAAGCAGTGTGGATCAGTGTTGCGACCTGATCACCACTTTAAACAAATTCTCAGTAAAAGGCCTTGATCTTGGAAAGGACACTCAACTTTGAGCTATGCCAAGGACGGACAGACTATAACTTTGAATAGAACAGGGTTTTACAGTCAGAGGGGACAAAAAATAGAGTGTTCTGGCAACACGAAAGGTTCAGTGTATAAAGAAGAGTAATTGTACAGAAAAGAAATAATCAGTGGAGTACAGTGGAGGATGATGCGCGATATTTTTTCCTTTCAAAACAGTCTTGGAACCTGATTGGAATAAGTAGCATCATGGACTCCATGAAGTAGCAAGAATTTTTAAATGAAGATCTGCCACCTCTGCTAAGTGGACTCTCAGCAGGACTCAGTGACCACAGAATCAAGATTGTGACCATCCCATGGATATCACAGCCTTCTGACCTAAGCCCTACTGGAAAGATTGAAAAGGAAAGTCTACAAGAGCGGACCAAGGATTTGGAGAGGTTCTAAGCAGGTGGTCTCAGATAATTTGCTCAGTATTCTCCTACACCACATGGCCAAAAGTGTTTGGCCAACAAACCATCATACACATACATGGTTCTTCTCCAGACTTTCACCACAAAGTCTGAACCACACAATTGTATATAATATCTTTGTATTCTGTAGGTTTACACTTTCCCTTCAAACCTGTTCTAGCATGGTGATGCTTCTGTACACAAAGCACAGGAGTTCCATGAAGACATGGTGTGTGAAGGTTGGAGTAAAGAGCCCGAGTGTCCTGCACAGAACCCTAACTGAACTCAACTCAACCCCACTGAACACCTTTGGGATGAACTGGAACTGGAGCCTCCTAAACCTCAACATCTGAACATCAGGGTCTGATCTCACGAATGCTCTTGTAGCTGAACTGAATGAACACAAATCTGTACAGCCACGCCCCAAAATTTAGTGGAAAGCCTGAAGAGAAGAGAAGAGAAGAGAAGAGAAGAGAAGAGATTATTGTAACAGGAAAAGGGGAATATATTTGGAATGGGATGGTCAGGTGTACACAAACTCTGACCATAAAGTGTACCTCAAGCATGATGGTTATGATCGTAAGAGGAGGTTACACTAAGTCGTAAATGCAGGGGTAGCAATAATTATGCTTTTTTTTATTAGAAAATATACATTTTTTGATGTGTTTTATATTCTTATAAATTATCTTCAATTACAGACTAGATTTCTCTCATATCTTCCATATGAGATTAAGCGAATTAACCACAGACACTTTTCCCCCTTATTCATCTTTACCAAGAGTGCCAATAATTCTGCATCTGACTGAACGCTCTTAGGTTCTACACTACTTCCACACATGCTTCATTATGTTGTAATACTTATTTAAGCGTGTGAGGATTTTCAGGTGACGTCAGTGAGAATAACAGTGAATATGAACGATGAATCAGTGGAAGGTGAATATTCCATTCACTGTCATGCTGTAAATCTGTCCTCCACTTCTGCACTCGCTCCAGATGAGTTGCGTGTTGGTCACTCATCAGTAATGTCTCCTCTTTTTCTTTGTTCATCCCACCATCTGGAGCACATGATGTCATGCTCAGGCATGAGAGAGTGAAAGGGAGAGAGAGAGAGATTTAAAAAGCTCGTGTCATACGGTGCTCACAGATGGTGACTGGCATTCTAATGAAGGACACAAGGATTTTTAAAAGACCACGATTGGATTAAATACAGTACACACAAATATCGGTAGAAAACACTCACCCTTTTCATGTGGAGGATTTCTTCACACAAAAGAAAATGAAGAAAATGTTTACAGGCATCAAGATCAAGTTCAAGGTAAATTTCTTCGCTTTTATTATGTTTTTTATTCGGTCAAGTCAAGTCAAGTCAACTTTATTGTCAAATATGCTATACATGCTCGACATACAGCACAGATGAAATTTCAGTCCTCTCTGACCCACGGTGCAAACAGGCAATGCAATAAATAAAAATAGAATAATACAACAGATATTTATTAGTAAGTATTTTATTACTTAGTTATTATAAGTTTAAATGACCCATCACTTGAACTGCATGGAGCTACACTGTCATTCTTTTGAAAATTTGAAAATCCTAGAACCCATAATAATGAGTAACAATGGCTTATGGGTTCTAGAGTTTCTGAATTCTGAAATTTGAAAGGACTTTAAAACCATTGTCAGTATAGTGTTATGAGTTCTAGAATTTTTTTTAATTCTAGGAAGTTTAAATCCATTGTTAGCCAAGTGATTTGGGCTCTTGAATGTTCACATTTCTGGAACATTAAAGTTAGTATCAAGTGATTTGGGTTCTAGAATTTTGACCTTTCTCTAACACTAAAGCAATTGCTAGCTAAGTGCTTTGGATTAAAGAGCTTTCACTTTCTAGAACTTTAAAGCCAGTATCAAGTGATTTGGGGTCTAGAATTTTCACGTTTCAGGAATATTAAAGCCATTGTTAGTCAAGTGATTTGAGCTCTAGAGTTTTGACCTTTCTGGAAAAGTAAAGCCATTGCTATATGAGTGATTTTGGTTCTAGAATTTTTATCTTTAACATCAAAGCAATTGCTATTCAAGTGGTCTAGGACTTTCACATTTCTGGAAAACTGAAGCCATTGCTAGTCATGTGATTTGGGCTATAGAATTTTCACATTTCAGGAATTTTAAAGCCATCGTTTGCGAAGTTAATTGGGGTCTAGAATTTTCATGTTTTGGGAACATTAAAGTCATTGTTAGTCAAGTGATTTGGGCTCTAGAACTTTCACATATTGGGAACATTAAAGTCATTGCTAGTCAAGTGATTTGGGTTCTAGAACTTTGTCGTTTCTGGAACAGTAAAGCAATTGCTAGTCAAGTGATTTGGGCTCTAGAAATCTCACTCTTCTGGAATATTGAAGCCATTGCTAGTCATGTGATTTGGGTTCTAGAATGTTCACATTTCTGAAATTTTAAAGCCATTGTTTGTTAAGTTATTTGGGCTCTAGAATTTTCACGTTTCGGGAACATTAAAGCCGTTGTTAGTCAAGTGATTTGGGCTCTAGAATTTCCACATTTTGAGAACGTCAAGTGATTTGGGGTCTAGAATTTCTACATTTTGAGAACAAAGGGGCGGCACCTCACAGCAAGGAGGTCCAGGTTCGAGCCCCATGGCCGGCGAGGGCCTTTCTGTGCGGAGTTTGCATGTTCTCCCCGTGTCTGCGTGGGTTTCCTCCGGGTGCTCCGGTTTCCCCCACAGTCCAAAGACATGCAGGTTAGGTTAACTGGTGACTCTAAATTGACCGTAAGTGTGAATGTGAGTGTGAATGGTTGTCCGTGTCTATGTGTCAGCCCTGTGATGATCTGGCGACTTGTCCAGGGTGTACCCCGCCTTTCGCCCGTAGTCAGCTGGGATAGGCTCCAGCTTGCCTGCGACCCTGTAGAACAGGATAAAGCAGCTACAGATAATGAGGAATTTTAAAGCCATTGTTTGTGAAATTATTTGGGGTCGAGAATTTTCACGTTTTGGGAACATTAAAGCCATTGTTAGTCAAATGATTTGGGCTCTAGAACTTTCACATATTGGGAACATTAAAGTCATTGCTAGTCGAGTGATTTGGGGTGTAGAATTTTCACATTTCGGGAACATTAAAGCCATTGTCAGTCAAGTGATTTGGGCTCTAGAACGTTGCTGTTTCTGGAACAGTAAAGCAGTTGCTAGTTAAGTGATTTGGGCTCTAGGAATTTCACTCGTGGAACATTGAAGCCATTGCTAGCTATGTGATTTGGGTTCCAGAATGTTCACATTTCTGAAATTTTTAAGCCACTGTTTGTGAAGTTATTCGGGCTCTAGAATTTGCACATTTCGGGAACATTAAAGCCATTGCCAGTCAAGTGATTTGGGCTCTAGGAATTTCACTTGTGGAACATTGAAGCCATTGCTAGCTATGTGATTTGGGTTCTAGAATGTTCACATTTCTGAAATTTTAAAGCCGCTGTTTGTGAAGTTATTCGGGCTCTAGAATTTCCACATTTCGGGAACATTAAAGCCATTGTCAGTCAAGTGATTTGGGCTCTAGAACTTTCACATATTGGGAGCATTAAAGTCATTGCTAGTTGAGTGATTTGGGGTCTAGAATTTTCAGATTTTGAGAACATTAAAGCCATTGTCAGTCAAGTGATTTGGGCTCTAGAACGTTGCTGTTTCTGGAACAGTAAAGCAGTTGCTAGTTAAGTGATTTGGGCTCTAGGAATTTCACTCGTGGAACATTGAAGCCATTGCTAGCCATGTGATTTGGGTTCCAGAATGTTCACATTTCTGAAATTTTAAAGCCACTGTTTGTGAAGTTATTCGGGCTCTAGAATTTCCACATTTCGGGAACATTAAAGCCATTGTCAGTCAAGTGATTTGGGCTCAAGAACTTTCACATATTGGGAGCATTAAAGTCATTGCTAGTTGAGTGATTTGGGGTGTAGAATTTTCAGATTTTGAGAACATTAAAGCCATTGTCAGTCAAGTGATTTGGGCTCTAGAACGTTGCTGTTTCTGGAACAGTAAAGCAGTTGCTAGTTAAGTGATTTGGGCTCTAGGAATTTCACTCGTGGAACATTGAAGCCATTGCTAGCCATGTGATTTGGGTTCCAGAATGTTCACATTTCTGAAATTTTTGAGCCACTGTTTGTGAAGTTATTCGGGCTCTAGAATTTGCACATTTCTGGAACATTAAAGCCATTGTCAGTCAAGTGATTTGGGCTCTAGGAATTTCACTTGTGGAACATTGAAGCCATTGCTAGCTACGTGATTTGGGTTCTAGAATGTTCACATTTCTGAAATTTTAAAGCCACTGTTTGTGAAGTTATTCGGGCTCTAGAATTTCCACATTTCGGGAACATCAAAGCCATTGTCAGTCAAGTGATTTGGGCTCTAGAACTGTCACATATTGGGAACATTAAAGTCATTGCTAGTTGAGTGATTTGGGGTGTAGAATTTTCAGATTTTGAGAACATTAAAGCCATTGTCAGTCAAGTGATTTGGGCTCTAGAACGTTGCTGTTTCTGGAACAGTAAAGCAGTTGCTAGTTAAGTGATTTGGGCTCTAGGAATTTCACTCGTGGAACATTGAAGCCATTGCTAGCCATGTGATTTGGGTTCCAGAATGTTCACATTTCTGAAATTTTTGAGCCACTGTTTGTGAAGTTATTCGGGCTCTAGAATTTGCACATTTCGGGAACATTAAAGCCATTGTCAGTCAAGTGATTTGGGCTCTAGGAATTTCACTTGTGGAACATTGAAGCCATTGCTAGCTACGTGATTTGGGTTCTAGAATGTTCACATTTCTGAAATTTTAAAGCCACTGTTTGTGAAGTTATTCGGGCTCTAGAATTTCCACATTTCGGGAACATCAAAGCCATTGTCAGTCAAGTGATTTGGGCTCTAGAACTTTCACATATTGGGAACATTAAAGCCATTGTCAGTCAAGTGATTTGGGCTCTAGAACTTTCACATATTGGGAGCATTAAAGTCATTGCTAGTTGAGTGATTTGGGGTGTAGAATTTTCAGATTTTGAGAACATTAAAGCCATTGTCAGTCAAGTGATTTGGGCTCTAGAACGTTGCTGTTTCTGGAACAGTAAAGCAGTTGCTAGTTAAGTGATTTGGGCTCTAGGAATTTCACTCGTGGAACATTGAAGCCATTGCTAGCCATGTGATTTGGGTTCCAGAATGTTCACATTTCTGAAATTTTAAAGCCACTGTTTGTGAAGTTATTCGGGCTCTAGAATTTCCACATTTCGGGAACATTAAAGCCATTGTAAGTCAAGTGATTTGGGCTCTAGAACTTTCACATATTGGGAGCATTAAAGTCATTGCTAGTTGAGTGATTTGGGGTGTAGAATTTTCAGATTTTGAGAACATTAAAGCCATTGTCAGTCAAGTGATTTGGGCTCTAGAACGTTGCTGTTTCTGGAACAGTAAAGCAGTTGCTAGTTAAGTGATTTGGGCTCTAGGAATTTCACTCGTGGAACATTGAAGCCATTGCTAACTATGTGATTTGGGTTCCAGAATGTTCACATTTCTGAAATTTTAAAGCCACTGTTTGTGAAGTTATTCGGGCTCTAGAATTTCCACATTTCGGGAACATTAAAGCCATTGTCAGTCAAGTGATTTGGGCTCTAGAACTGTCACATATTGGGAACATTAAAGTCATTGCTAGTTGAGTGATTTGGGGTCTAGAATTTTCAGATTTTGAGATCATTAAAGCCATTGTCAGTCAAGTGATTTGGGCTCTAGAACGTTGCTGTTTCTGGAACAGTAAAGCAGTTGCTAGTTAAGTGATTTGGGCTCTAGGAATTTCACTCGTGGAACATTGAAGCCATTGCTAGCCATGTGATTTGGGTTCCAGAATGTTCACATTTCTGAAATTTTTAAGCCACTGTTTGTGAAGTTATTCGGGCTCTAGAATTTGCACATTTCGGGAACATTAAAGCCATTGTCAGTCAAGTGATTTGGGCTCTAGGAATTTCACTTGTGGAACATTGAAGCCATTGCTAGCTACGTGATTTGGGTTCTAGAATGTTCACATTTCTGAAATTTTAAAGCCACTGTTTGTGAAGTTATTCGGGCTCTAGAATTTCCACATTTCGGGAACATCAAAGCCATTGTCAGTCAAGTGATTTGGGCTCTAGAACTGTCACATATTGGGAACATTAAAGTCATTGCTAGTTGAGTGATTTGGGGTGTAGAATTTTCAGATTTTGAGAACATTAAAGCCATTGTCAGTCAAGTGATTTGGGCTCTAGAACGTTGCTGTTTCTGGAACAGTAAAGCAGTTGCTAGTTAAGTGATTTGGGCTCTAGGAATTTCACTCGTGGAACATTGAAGCCATTGCTAGCCATGTGATTTGGGTTCCAGAATGTTCACATTTCTGAAATTTTTAAGCCACTGTTTGTGAAGTTATTCGGGCTCTAGAATTTGCACATTTCGGGAACATTAAAGCCATTGTCAGTCAAGTGATTTGGGCTCTAGGAATTTCACTTGTGGAACATTGAAGCCATTGCTAGCTACGTGATTTGGGTTCTAGAATGTTCACATTTCTGAAATTTTAAAGCCACTGTTTGTGAAGTTATTCGGGCTCTAGAATTTCCACATTTCGGGAACATCAAAGCCATTGTCAGTCAAGTGATTTGGGCTCTAGAACTGTCACATATTGGGAACATTAAAGTCATTGCTAGTTGAGTGATTTGGGGTGTAGAATTTTCAGATTTTGAGAACATTAAAGCCATTGTCAGTCAAGTGATTTGGGCTCTAGAACGTTGCTGTTTCTGGAACAGTAAAGCAGTTGCTAGTTAAGTGATTTGGGCTCTAGGAATTTCACTCGTGGAACATTGAAGCCATTGCTAGCTATGTGATTTGGGTTCCAGAATGTTCACATTTCTGAAATTTTTAAGCCACTGTTTGTGAAGTTATTCGGGCTCTAGAATTTGCACATTTCGGGAACATTAAAGCCATTGTCAGTCAAGTGATTTGGGCTCTAGGTCTTTTTTTTTTTTTAAATTCCAGGAACTTTAAGGCCATTGTCAGTCAAGTGATTTGGGCTCTAGGAATTTCACTTGTGGAACATTGAAGCCATTGCTAGCTACGTGATTTGGGTTCTAGAATGTTCACATTTCTGAAATTTTAAAGCCACTGTTTGTGAAGTTATTCGGGCTCTAGAATTTCCACATTTCGGGAACATCAAAGCCATTGTCAGTCAAGTGATTTGGGCTCTAGAACTGTCACATATTGGGAACATTAAAGTCATTGCTAGTTGAGTGATTTGGGGTGTAGAATTTTCAGATTTTGAGAACATTAAAGCCATTGTCAGTCAAGTGATTTGGGCTCTAGAACGTTGCTGTTTCTGGAACAGTAAAGCAGTTGCTAGTTAAGTGATTTGGGCTCTAGGAATTTCACTCGTGGAACATTGAAGCCATTGCTAGCCATGTGATTTGGGTTCCAGAATGTTCACATTTCTGAAATTTTTAAGCCACTGTTTGTGAAGTTATTCGGGCTCTAGAATTTCCACATTTTGGGAACATTAAAGCCATTGTCAGTCAAGTGATTTGGGCTCTAGGAATTTCACTTGTGGAACATTGAAGCCATTGCTAGCTATATGATTTGGGTTCCAGAATGTTCACATTTCTGAAATTTTAAAGCCACTGTTTGTGAAGTTATCCGGGCTCTAGAATTTCCACATTTCAGGAACATTAAAGCCATTGTCAGTCAAGTGATTTGGGCTCTAGAACGTTGCTGTTTCTGGAACAGTAAAGCAGTTGCTAGTCAAGTGATTTGGGCTCTAGGAATTTCACTCGTGGAACATTGAAGCCATTGCTAGCTATGTGATTTGGGTTCCAGAATGTTCACATTTCTGAAATTTTAAAGCCACTGTTTGTGAAGTTATTCGGGCTCTAGAATTTGCACATTTCGGGAACATTAAAGCCATTGTCAGTCAAGTGATTTGGGCTCTAGGAATTTCACTTGTGGAACATTGAAGCCATTGCTAGCTACGTGATTTGGGTTCTAGAATGTTCACATTTCTGAAATTTTAAAGCCACTGTTTGTGAAGTTATTCGGGCTCTAGAATTTCCACATTTCGGGAACATCAAAGCCATTGTCAGTCAAGTGATTTGGGCTCTAGAACTTTCACATATTGGGAACATTAAAGCCATTGTCAGTCAAGTGATTTGGGCTCTAGAACTTTCACATATTGGGAGCATTAAAGTCATTGCTAGTTGAGTGATTTGGGGTGTAGAATTTTCAGATTTTGAGAACATTAAAGCCATTGTCAGTCAAGTGATTTGGGCTCTAGAACGTTGCTGTTTCTGGAACAGTAAAGCAGTTGCTAGTTAAGTGATTTGGGCTCTAGGAATTTCACTCGTGGAACATTGAAGCCATTGCTAGCCATGTGATTTGGGTTCCAGAATGTTCACATTTCTGAAATTTTAAAGCCACTGTTTGTGAAGTTATTCGGGCTCTAGAATTTCCACATTTCGGGAACATTAAAGCCATTGTAAGTCAAGTGATTTGGGCTCTAGAACTTTCACATATTGGGAGCATTAAAGTCATTGCTAGTTGAGTGATTTGGGGTGTAGAATTTTCAGATTTTGAGAACATTAAAGCCATTGTCAGTCAAGTGATTTGGGCTCTAGAACGTTGCTGTTTCTGGAACAGTAAAGCAGTTGCTAGTTAAGTGATTTGGGCTCTAGGAATTTCACTCGTGGAACATTGAAGCCATTGCTAACTATGTGATTTGGGTTCCAGAATGTTCACATTTCTGAAATTTTAAAGCCACTGTTTGTGAAGTTATTCGGGCTCTAGAATTTCCACATTTCGGGAACATTAAAGCCATTGTCAGTCAAGTGATTTGGGCTCTAGAACTGTCACATATTGGGAACATTAAAGTCATTGCTAGTTGAGTGATTTGGGGTCTAGAATTTTCAGATTTTGAGAACATTAAAGCCATTGTCAGTCAAGTGATTTGGGCTCTAGAACGTTGCTGTTTCTGGAACAGTAAAGCAGTTGCTAGTTAAGTGATTTGGGCTCTAGGAATTTCACTCGTGGAACATTGAAGCCATTGCTAGCCATGTGATTTGGGTTCCAGAATGTTCACATTTCTGAAATTTTTAAGCCACTGTTTGTGAAGTTATTCGGGCTCTAGAATTTGCACATTTCGGGAACATTAAAGCCATTGTCAGTCAAGTGATTTGGGCTCTAGGAATTTCACTTGTGGAACATTGAAGCCATTGCTAGCTACGTGATTTGGGTTCTAGAATGTTCACATTTCTGAAATTTTAAAGCCACTGTTTGTGAAGTTATTCGGGCTCTAGAATTTCCACATTTCGGGAACATCAAAGCCATTGTCAGTCAAGTGATTTGGGCTCTAGAACTGTCACATATTGGGAACATTAAAGTCATTGCTAGTTGAGTGATTTGGGGTGTAGAATTTTCAGATTTTGAGAACATTAAAGCCATTGTCAGTCAAGTGATTTGGGCTCTAGAACGTTGCTGTTTCTGGAACAGTAAAGCAGTTGCTAGTTAAGTGATTTGGGCTCTAGGAATTTCACTCGTGGAACATTGAAGCCATTGCTAGCCATGTGATTTGGGTTCCAGAATGTTCACATTTCTGAAATTTTTGAGCCACTGTTTGTGAAGTTATTCGGGCTCTAGAATTTGCACATTTCGGGAACATTAAAGCCATTGTCAGTCAAGTGATTTGGGCTCTAGGAATTTCACTTGTGGAACATTGAAGCCATTGCTAGCTACGTGATTTGGGTTCTAGAATGTTCACATTTCTGAAATTTTAAAGCCACTGTTTGTGAAGTTATTCGGGCTCTAGAATTTCCACATTTCGGGAACATCAAAGCCATTGTCAGTCAAGTGATTTGGGCTCTAGAACTTTCACATATTGGGAACATTAAAGTCATTGCTAGTTGAGTGATTTGGGGTGTAGAATTTTCAGATTTTGAGAACATTAAAGCCATTGTCAGTCAAGTGATTTGGGCTCTAGAACGTTGCTGTTTCTGGAACAGTAAAGCAGTTGCTAGTTAAGTGATTTGGGCTCTAGGAATTTCACTCGTGGAACATTGAAGCCATTGCTAGCCATGTGATTTGGGTTCCAGAATGTTCACATTTCTGAAATTTTTAAGCCACTGTTTGTGAAGTTATTCGGGCTCTAGAATTTGCACATTTCGGGAACATTAAAGCCATTGTCAGTCAAGTGATTTGGGCTCTAGAACTTTCACATATTGGGAACATTAAAGTCATTGCTAGTTGAGTGATTTGGGGTCTAGAATTTTCAGATTTTGAGAACATTAAAGCCATTGTCAGTCAAGTGATTTGGGCTCTAGAACGTTGCTGTTTCTGGAACAGTAAAGCAGTTGCTAGTTAAGTGATTTGGGCTCTAGGAATTTCACTCGTGGAACATTGAAGCCATTGCTAGCCATGTGATTTGGGTTCCAGAATGTTCACATTTCTGAAATTTTTAAGCCACTGTTTGTGAAGTTATTCGGGCTCTAGAATTTGCACATTTCGGGAACATTAAAGCCATTGTCAGTCAAGTGATTTGGGCTCTAGGAATTTCACTTGTGGAACATTGAAGCCATTGCTAGCTACGTGATTTGGGTTCTAGAATGTTCACATTTCTGAAATTTTAAAGCCACTGTTTGTGAAGTTATTCGGGCTCTAGAATTTCCACATTTCGGGAACATCAAAGCCATTGTCAGTCAAGTGATTTGGGCTCTAGAACTGTCACATATTGGGAACATTAAAGTCATTGCTAGTTGAGTGATTTGGGGTGTAGAATTTTCAGATTTTGAGAACATTAAAGCCATTGTCAGTCAAGTGATTTGGGCTCTAGAACGTTGCTGTTTCTGGAACAGTAAAGCAGTTGCTAGTTAAGTGATTTGGGCTCTAGGAATTTCACTCGTGGAACATTGAAGCCATTGCTAGCCATGTGATTTGGGTTCCAGAATGTTCACATTTCTGAAATTTTTAAGCCACTGTTTGTGAAGTTATTCGGGCTCTAGAATTTGCACATTTCGGGAACATTAAAGCCATTGTCAGTCAAGTGATTTGGGCTCTAGGAATTTCACTTGTGGAACATTGAAGCCATTGCTAGCTACGTGATTTGGGTTCTAGAATGTTCACATTTCTGAAATTTTAAAGCCACTGTTTGTGAAGTTATTCGGGCTCTAGAATTTCCACATTTCGGGAACATCAAAGCCATTGTCAGTCAAGTGATTTGGGCTCTAGAACTGTCACATATTGGGAACATTAAAGTCATTGCTAGTTGAGTGATTTGGGGTGTAGAATTTTCAGATTTTGAGAACATTAAAGCCATTGTCAGTCAAGTGATTTGGGCTCTAGAACGTTGCTGTTTCTGGAACAGTAAAGCAGTTGCTAGTTAAGTGATTTGGGCTCTAGGAATTTCACTCGTGGAACATTGAAGCCATTGCTAGCTATGTGATTTGGGTTCCAGAATGTTCACATTTCTGAAATTTTTAAGCCACTGTTTGTGAAGTTATTCGGGCTCTAGAATTTGCACATTTCGGGAACATTAAAGCCATTGTCAGTCAAGTGATTTGGGCTCTAGGTCTTTTTTTTTTTTTAAATTCCAGGAACTTTAAGGCCATTGTCAGTCAAGTGATTTGGGCTCTAGGAATTTCACTTGTGGAACATTGAAGCCATTGCTAGCTACGTGATTTGGGTTCTAGAATGTTCACATTTCTGAAATTTTAAAGCCACTGTTTGTGAAGTTATTCGGGCTCTAGAATTTCCACATTTCGGGAACATCAAAGCCATTGTCAGTCAAGTGATTTGGGCTCTAGAACTGTCACATATTGGGAACATTAAAGTCATTGCTAGTTGAGTGATTTGGGGTGTAGAATTTTCAGATTTTGAGAACATTAAAGCCATTGTCAGTCAAGTGATTTGGGCTCTAGAACGTTGCTGTTTCTGGAACAGTAAAGCAGTTGCTAGTTAAGTGATTTGGGCTCTAGGAATTTCACTCGTGGAACATTGAAGCCATTGCTAGCTATGTGATTTGGGTTCCAGAATGTTCACATTTCTGAAATTTTTAAGCCACTGTTTGTGAAGTTATTCGGGCTCTAGAATTTCCACATTTTGGGAACATTAAAGCCATTGTCAGTCAAGTGATTTGGGCTCTAGGAATTTCACTTGTGGAACATTGAAGCCATTGCTAGCTATATGATTTGGGTTCCAGAATGTTCACATTTCTGAAATTTTAAAGCCACTGTTTGTGAAGTTATCCGGGCTCTAGAATTTCCACATTTCAGGAACATTAAAGCCATTGTCAGTCAAGTGATTTGGGCTCTAGAACGTTGCTGTTTCTGGAACAGTAAAGCAGTTGCTAGTCAAGTGATTTGGGCTCTAGGAATTTCACTCGTGGAACATTGAAGCCATTGCTAGCTATGTGATTTGGGTTCCAGAATGTTCACATTTCTGAAATTTTAAAGCCACTGTTTGTGAAGTTATTCGGGCTCTAGAATTTCCACATTTCGGGAACATTAAAGCCATTGTCAGTCAAGTGATTTGGGCTCTAGAACTTTCACATATTGGGAACATTAAAGTCATTGCTAGTTGAGTGATTTGGGGTGTAGAATTTTCAGATTTTGAGAACATTAAAGCCATTGTCAGTCAAGTGATTTGGGCTCTAGAACGTTGCTGTTTCTGGAACAGTAAAGCAGTTGCTAGTTAAGTGATTTGGGCTCTAGGAATTTCACTCGTGGAACATTGAAGCCATTGCTAGCTATGTGATTTGGGTTCCAGAATGTTCACATTTCTGAAATTTTTAAGCCACTGTTTGTGAAGTTATTCGGGCTCTAGAATTTCCACATTTTGGGAACATTAAAGCCATTGTCAGTCAAGTGATTTGGGCTCTAGGTCTTTTTTTTTTTTTTTAATTCCAGGAACTTTAAGGCCATTGTTCCTGCAGTGCTGTGGGCTGAGCGCTCACACTGAGAGAGGCGCGTGCTCGCGGGGAACGTGCCTGTGAGCGCGCTCACCTCCGAGTCAGTCACTGAGTGTGACGTCACTGTGTGGGTGTCGTGTGAGAGGAGGCGCTCGCGCACAAGCAGAACCCAGTCGGTGTTTGTTGGCCGCTCTGAGATCAGTTCCATTCCCATCAGCGCTGATGGAGTGAGAACACCTCCCTCTCTCCCTCTCTCTCTCTCTCTCCTCTAACTCAGTGAACTCGGCCATGACTCCGCCGCGGTGGGATTAAAGTGTCCGGAGGATCAGTGTGTCCAGCGGTGAGTGTGTGTGTGTGTGTGTGTGTGTTTATAAATGTTAGTGAAGTATCGAACCTCACCAGCTCCGTGTAGAGTCGGTGAACCAGACGGTGTTTATCCACATTTAGTCCAAATACATGTTTAAAAACACTTCCGTTTTAAAGATGAAGTTAATCAGCACTGGGTTTGTATAGTGGGGGGAATAACCTTTACAGCAAAACGAGAACTAGGACTCTGGATAAATGTCTACAGGTCTGTACACCAAATCTAACCGAGGACTTTTATTTCATCATTAATGTATATACATATATATTTATTTAATTTTTTTTACATCATATCTATAATATATTTAATCCAGATGTTGTAAATGAGTCTCGCGCTGGAAGTTTTTGCGTGTTTCAGCTGTCCGTCGGTGATCATTAATCAGGAAGAGCAGCGCCTCTAGTGGTCAGAGTTCAGAACTGCAGCACAGCGCCACTGATGGACAGAGAGACCCTGAAGCCCAGTGCACTGCCCAACCAGCAGGGCTCAGGAACTGGCATCCAGAGTTCACCCCTTTACAACAATTCCCTCTAACATCCTGTGTGTTTTTAAACCGTGTATCATTTTGAATGCGCTCTCACTTTAAAGTTACTCCTGCGACTAAATATTATATCAGCAACGTTTACAGCCTCATGGGGCTTTTCAAGATATCGCAACTTCCAAACCAGATGATGAAATTCTGATTTGATCTGCGTTCTGTTTGAATTTTATACTGAAATATCGCGGCACGGTGGTGTAGTGGTTATCGCTGTCGCCTCACAGCAAGAAGGTCCAGGCGGGTTCGAGCCCCGTGGCCGGCGAGGGCCTTTCTGTGTGGAGTTTGCATGTTCTCCCCGTGTCCGCGTGGGTTTCCTCCGGGTGCTCCGGTTTCCCCCACAGTCCAAAGACATGCAGGTTAGGTTAACTGGTGACTCTAAATTGACCGTGAGTGTGAATGGTTGTCTGTGTCTATGTGTCAACCCTGTGAAAGGTGTACCCCACCTTTCGCCCGTAGTCAGCTGGGATAGGCTCCAGCTTGCCTGCGACCCTGTAGAACAGGATAAAGCGGCTAGAGATAATGAGATGAGACACTGAAATATCGTAAAAGTTTGTTTATAGTGATAATTAATTTGCACTACCAGCGCAAATTGTTACTCTCACGCAGGATCTTTCTGTGTTCTTATTATTATTCTCCTAACGTTTTTTAGGATGCTATTTCTCCCTCAGTTTTCAACCATCACTAAATTGCACATGAAGAATACCTCTGGGCTATGGCTTTTGGTGCTGATCTGGATCGCTGATCCAGATCCATGAAAAATGGGATTTTTTTTCAATCAATTATAACACTGTCAATTTTCATGATTTTTTTCAATAAGTTTTTTATTATTATTATTTTGTTCAGGGCAGCAGGGCACAACTTTTCCTCATTAAGCGTCATTCTCTATCTCTCACCATTTCGGATCTATAGGGTACGGTAACCAGACGTCCCAGTTTGTAACAGCTAGCACAAATTAATGTGACTTTAGTCACAGTCTGTGTCTAGTTTTTGTTTGTTTGTTTACATCGGCCCCTGCAATAACCTGGCAACTTGTCCAGGGTGGGTGTACCCCGCCTTTCGCCCGTAGTCAGCTGGGATAGGCTCCAGCTTGCCTGCGACCCTGTAGAACAGGATAAAGCGGCTACAGATAATGGATGGATGGATGTTTACATTGGTTATCTTGAAATAATGTCTTACCTGAATCGGGTTCATTTGCGTCCATGAACCAGAGAAGTAGTGAAATAATAGATAATATACCACAAAGTAATGACCCAGTGTTTACAAAAGTAACTTCGGTCCGCCTCGCTGGGGTCCAGACGGTGTTGCTGTCAAGGAGTGTGGCCTGTTGTCTAAGCAACAGTAGTATGTGTTTTAAAATGTGACCCAGATAATGGTTCTGGGAGTTCTGAAGGGTGGGATTGGGGTTCAGTGTTTGTGTTTCAGGAGCACATTTTAAAATTCTGGGCCTGTGCACTCAGTTAAGTTAGGGTTCAGGAAGAAATACATAAGAATGTTGATGGGCAAGTGAGAAGAAATGAAACTAAGAGGGTATAGGTGTGTTTACGCTGGAAAACACACACACCTACACCTTTAAATATCGAGGCAGACACACTCCCAGAACGTACTCTCAGTTTCATTTTACTAAAATGACAGTCACTTCAGTCACGTTTTACTCTGCCTGGGACACAACCTGACAGTCATGAGACATCGCAAACACAGTGATGGTTGTTTACAAACTGGCTATAAAGTTTTACTTTGTGCTGCTGAGCTTAATCTGTACAACGAAACAAAAACTAGTGAGTGACTTGGGTTCTTAAGCTTGTCACCTGCGAGGTACGACTCTTTTTTTTTTTTTTTTTTTTTTTTACCCAGAATCCCAATTGCTTGGTCTGTATTTTTTAAAAAAGCCTGTCGGCTAATCAAAAGGAGCCCGAAAACAAGCCCTTGAAACATGAAATCTAACCCTCACACACCCTGTACATGCAACTTCACGCAGCGGAATAACAATTTCAATAGCTAGGTTCGAAAAAGTTTTTGGTTTATCACAGACATGATCATAAATAACAGTAAAACTGAACATGTGACTTGGAAACATTCTTAATAAAATGATGAAACTGCATAAGAAACATCCAAATGTCTAGTATGAAAACTATATACGGTATACGGTACACACACATACATACAAAAGTGGGTGGCACGGTGGTGTAGTGGTTAGCGCTGTCGCCTCACAGCAAGAAGGTCCGGGTGGGTTCGAGCCCCGTGGCCGGCGAGGGCCTTTCTGTGTGGAGTTTGCATGTTCTCCCCGTGTCCGCGTGGGTTTCCTCCGGGTGCTCCGGTTTCCCCCACAGTCCAAAGACATGCAGGTTAGGTTAACTGGTGACTCTAAATTGAGCGTAGGTGTGAATGTGAGTGTGAATGGTTGTCTGTGTCTATGTGTCAGCCCTGTGATGACCTGGCGACTTGTCCAGGGTGTACCCCGCCTTTCGCCCGTAGTCAGCTGGGATAGGCTCCAGCTCGCCTGCGACCCTGTAGAACAGGATAAAGCGGCTACAGATAATGAGATGAGATGAGGTCCAGTGAGGTCAGTTTTATGTGGAAATGATCTGTAGGTTTTCCTGAGCATCTTCCAGAACCAGCCGCAGTTCTTCTGGACACTTTGACTGTCGCACTCGCTTCTTCATTTTGCACCGAAACCCAGCAGCCTTCGTTACGTTTTCTTTTTTTATCTGAAAAGTGCGCTCTTATGGAATATGCTGCTCAGAGAGAAACTTTTTCTTCTGTAACATTTAATTTTGTGCTGGAAAAAACAAACAAATGTTTGGAACTCTAAAATGTTTTGGTAATGTGACTTGATAATGTAGAAATCATAAAATAGAAATCGATCAAGTTTGTGAGGGTCTAAGACTTTTGCACAGTATAAAAACTGAGTTTTCACTCAGTAACCAAACACTACTTGATTTAGTTGTAAAAGGTCGTCCGTGGGTGTAAATGAGTCAAAAGTTGACTGGCTCGTGATTCTTATCATCATGTTTTACCGCCCTCACTGCACGTCCATAACACCGCTGACATTTTAGGACTTTTAATGGTGAACTAACGGCTTTAAAGATATTTTCAGAACCGATAAGACTTGGACTAAGTATAGCTTTAACGGTTTGGTTTCTTTGTTGGTTGTACTTTTAAGTTACAGATTTTGAAAATTCAGCTCACTTTATTTCCTTTTAGCTTTACCTTTTCATTCACAAGCAAAAACAAAAAAAAACCCACCTCATCATCACTCAGCACTTAAACCTCAGACGCAAAAAACCAGTGTCATTTTTTAAGGTGTGATTCTCGTTTTCTTGTAAAGTGTTCAGTTCCCATAAAGCAACACTTCCAGGAAGTCACTCAGACAGGTTCAGTGCTCATAGTGAAACAACTCGAGGGCTTTTTTAAAATGTTTTTTTGCTGAGTGACACACAGCCTGTATGACACACGGTCATGTGACACCATACACGCCAACGAGTCTGTGTTCCAGTGATGTCCAAACACATAACGGTGGGTCTCCAGTGCATGGATCAAATCCCACAGTGGCATTGTTGAGGGTGGAAGAGACTCATAACACACGACTAAAATAAAAATCTGGAATTCAGTTCCATTAATTCGACTAACTGTCACACGCATTCATCCTATGGTTCATTTTTCTCAGATTAACTTTTGTTGATGGTTTATTGACTTATTTTTTAAGAACCCACAAACCTCAGCCTTCCTTCCTTTTTTTTTTTTGTTTCTGTGACAAGAAGTAACTGGATGAGCAACTTTATTATTATTGAGTCTGGACTGACAAGTTGTTTGTCAGAATGGTACAGTACTATACCTCATTAGTGAGCTCTCGTAAAATATTGCTGCCTTCGTCGGCCTTTAACTGAGGCTACGTTTACATTAGACCGTATCTGTCTCGTTTTCTTCGCGGATGCACTGTCCGTTTACATTAAACCACCTGGAAACGCCGGGAAACGGGAATCCGCCAGGGTCCACGTATTCAATCCAGATCGTGTCAGCTCCGGTGCTGTGTAAACATTGAGAATACGTGGATACGCTGTGCTGAGCTCTAGCTGGCGTCGTCATCGGACAACGTCACTGTGACATCCACCTTCCTGATTCGCTGGCGTTGGTCATGTGACACGACTGCTGAAAAACGGCACGGACTTCCACCTTGCATCACCTTTCATTAAAGAGTATAAAAGTATGAAAATACTGCAAATACTGATGCAAATACTGCCCATTGTGTAGTTATGATTGTCTTTAGGCTTGACATCCTTCCACTTGCAAGTGGTAAGTGATATGCGCTGGGATCACACACACAGCGGCTCAGTCCCGAATCACTGCTTGTGCACTTCACTCGCGCGCTCTGTGAGCTGCGCAGGGCCGGAGTGTGCACCCTCCAGAGGGCACTCGCTGTTCAGGGCGGAGTGATTTGGAGCGCAGGATGCCTGCGGAGCCGAGCGTATCCGTGTATTGGTGTTGCTGTGTGCACGCAAATCGTTTTAAAAACGTTAATCTGATGATCCGCTGATACGGTCTAATGTAAACATGGGCTGAATCAGCTGTTTTGCAATTAAAGCTAGACTGCCTTTCAGATTTTTATGCCTCCGCCACCTTAAGGTACAGGAGGCATTATGTTTTCGGGTTGTCCGTCTGTCCGTCCGTCCATGTGTGCATCCCGAAACCTTGTGAACACGATAACTCAAAGGCTAATGAAAGGAATTTCACCAAACTTTCACCATTTGTGCACTTTGGGACAAACATGAACTGATTAGATTTTGAGATCAAAAGGTCTAAGGTCAAGGTCACTGTGAGGTCAAATATCTGTCCAAAAACCTTGTGAACACAATATTTCCAAGGCTGATACAAGTAATTTCACCAGGTCAAGATTACTGTGAGGTCAAATGTCCATCCCCAAATCACAACTTAATAAGGCGTGTAGTTTACCGGGCCGAGGCATCCCCATCGACGCCGTTGGCGTCAAGTTCTATCTAGTTCAAATGGTCATAAAAAGAATTTCCCCCTGACACCCAGTTATTTTTGTTCAGTTGACCGAAAGCTACTGAATTTAAATCACAGACTTCCAATTTTTAGTTTTTTTTTTTTTAAATAGAACAATTAATGGGGCGGCACAGTGGTGTAGTGGTTAGCGCTGTCGCCTCACAGCAAGAAGGTCCGGGTTCGAGCCCCGTGGCTGGCGAGGGCTTTTCTGTGTGGAGTTTGCATGTTCTCCCCATGTCCGCGTGGGTTTCCTCCGGGTGCTCCGGTTTCCCCCACAGTCCAAAGACATGCAGGTTAGGTTAACTGGTGACTCTAAATTGAGCGTAGGTGTGAATGTGAGTGTGAATGGTTGTCTGTGTCTATGTGTCAGCCCTGTGATGACCTGGCGACTTGTCCAGGGTGTACCCCGCCTTTCGCCCGTAGTCAGCTGGGATAGGCTCCAGCTTGCCTGCGACCCTGTAGAACAGGATAAAGCGGCTAGAGATAATGAGATGAGAACAATTAATGAATTTATCTCCACGTGTCCCTAAACTCTCCGCTATTTTTTCCTGCTTCACCATGACCCAGTTCAAGATACTACGTCATGCATCACATGGTGGGCTTTCCCCGTTCACGCAAAGCACTGTGGGAAACAAATTTGAAACAGGAGAGAAAAATGGAGGACGTGAGTGTGCGAATGAAGCGTGAAAGACCGACTACAGTAACGGAAAGAAAGCGAGAAGAAAAGACGTTATGTTATATACGAAGGAAAGGAAACACAGGACCAAACTAATAAATATTGGCGCTCAGCGAGCACCTCGGTGTGATCAGCTGTTCATTTAGCGACAGAATGATGGAACTGTCAGTGCACGCTCAAAGGGAAACCTGTAGATGGCAGTAATGCAACACTGTGGATGCCAGCTGCCGTAAAACCCAAAAGAAGAAGAAGGTAAACCTGCGCATGCGCACACGGACTTCCTCTGTCTGCTTGACTGCGCGAAGCGAGCGATTTCATGCACATTATTTGCTTTAATCCCCTCAAATTAAATAACTTCCCAGCCACAGAATGGCCTGATATTTTGAGAGATCTCATCTCATCTCATTATCTCTAGCCGCTTTATCCTGTTCTACAGGGTCGCAGGCAAGCTGGAGCCTATCCCAGCTGACTACGGGCGAAAGGCGGGGTACACCCTGGACAAGTCGCCAGGTCATCACAGGGCTGACACATAGACACAGACAACCATTCACACTCACATTCACACCTACGGTCAATTTAGAGTCACCAGTTAACCTAACCTGCATGTCTTTGGACTGTGGGGGAAACCGGAGCACCCGGAGGAAACCCACGCGGACACGGGGAGAACATGCAAACTCCACACAGAAAGGCCCTCGCCAGCCACGGGGCTCGAACCCGGACCTTCTTGCTGTGAGGCGACAGCGCTAACCACTACACCACTGTGCTGCCTATTACAGAAATATACATATCACAATGACCGCATTTCAGAGGGAACTAAATTTCACCAGTTTTATGAAATCGAAAGGCCGTCTCGCTTTAATTAAAGGATGCTGTCTGAGTGAGTGCTCTCAGGTCTGAGCATAGAGGCTCGATAAAGAAGTTTTACCAAGCAACAGAAACACTTGATTTAATGATTCAAATGATTTAATAAGCATCTCAAAACAAATCTTCTACACTCACCACGATAATGTTAAATGAGTTGAGTAGAGTCCATACTTACTTTTCCACCAACACTGTAGCCTACACACACACACTCCCCGGCCACTTTAATAGGAACTTGTTGTTGATCCTAAGATCCCTGTTCTTGGCTGCAGGAGTGGAACCCAGTGTGTTCTTCTGTTCTGCTGTTGCATGCTGAGATGCTTTTCTGCTCACCACGGTTGTAAAGAATGATTACATGAGTTACTATATCCTTCCTGGCAAAAAAGCTCAAATCACGAATCCGTCCATTTCCCTCTGACCCTCTCTTATCAACAAGGCGTTTATTTCCACCCACAGAACTTTCATTCACTCACTCGATGTTTTTTTTTTCTGCACCATTCTGTGTAAACTCGAGAGACTGTTGCGTGTGAAAACCCCAGGAGATCAGCAGTTTCTGAAATACTCAAACCAGTCCATCTGGCTCAAACCAACACCCATACCACAGTGAAAGAAAGGCACACTTCACTGTGAGATCACAATTTTTCCCATTCTGATGTTTGAACATTGTGAACATTAACTGAAGCTCTTGATTTGTATGTGTGTGCTTGTATGCACTGGCTTGGCTGATTAGAGAACTGCAGAAAACAGTAGGTGGAGTGTGTGTGTGTATACACACACACACACACACACACACACAGAGTGGTGCTTGAAAGTTTGTGAACCCTTTAGAATTTTCTATATTTCTGCATAAATATGACCTAAAACATCATCAGATTTTCACACAAGTCCTAAAAGTAGATAAAGAGAACCCAGTTAAACAAACGAGACAAAAATATTATACTTGGTCATTTATTTATTGAGGAAAATGATCCAATATTACATATCTGTGAGTGGCAAAAGTATGTGAACCTCTAGGATTAGCAGTTAATTTGAAGGTGAAATTAGAGTCAGGTGTTTCAATCAATGGGATGACAATCAGGTGTGAGTGGGCACCCTGTTTTATTTAAAGAACAGGGATCTATCAAAGTCTGATCTTCACAACACGTTTGTGGAAGTGTATCATGGCACGAAGAAAGATTTCTGAGGACCTCAGAAAAAGCGCTGTTGATGCGCATCAGGCTGGAAAAGGTTACAAAACCATCTCTAAAGAGTTTGGACTCCACCAATCCACAGTCAGACAGATTGTGTACAAAAGGAGGAAATTCAAGACCATTGTTACCCTCGCCAGGAGTGGTCGACCAACAAAGATCACTCCAAGAGCAAGGCGTGTAATAATCTGTGAGGTCACAAGGGACACCAGGGTAATTTCTAAGCAACTGAAGGCCTCTCTCACATTGGTTAATGTTAATGGGCGGCACGGTGGTGTAGTGGTTAGCACGGTCACCTCACAGCAAGAAGGTTCTGGTTTCGAACCCAGCGGCCGGCGAGGGCCTTTCTGTGTGGAGTTTGCATGTTCTCCCCATGTCTGCGTGGATTTCCTCCGGGTGCTCCGGTTTCCCCCACAATCCAAAGACATGCAGTTAGGTTGATGTGGGGCGGCCTTGGGCTGAGGTGCCCTTGAGCAAGGTACCGAACCCCTGACTGCTCCCTAGGTGCTCTGGTGTGGCTGCCCACTGCTCTGAGTGTGCGCGCGCGTGTTCACTGCTTCAGATGGGTTAAATGCAGAGGATGAGTTTCACGGTACTTGAAGTGTGCATGTGACAAATAAAGGTTTTTTAATGTTCATGAGTCCACCATTAGGAGAACACTGAACAACAATGGTGTGCATTGCAGGGTTGCAAGGAGAAAGCCACTGCTCTCCAAAAAGAACATTGCTGCTCGTCTGCAGTTTGCTAAAGATCACGTGAACAAGCCAGAAGGCTATTGGAAGTGTTTTGTGGACGGATGAGACCAAAATAGAACTTTTTGGTTCAAATGAGAAGCGTTCTATTTGGAGAAAGGAAAACACTGCATTGCAGCATAAGAACCTTATCCCATCTGTGAAACATGGTGGTGGTAGTATTATGGTTTGGGCCTGTTTTGCTGTATCTGGGCCAGGACGACTTGCCATCATTGATGGAACAATGAATTCTGAATTATACCAGCGAATTCTACAGGAAAATGTCAGGACATCTGTCCATGAACTGAATCTCAAGAGAAGGTGGGTCATGCAGCAAGACAACGACCCTAAGCACACAAGTCATTCTACCAAAGAATGGTTAAAGAAGAATAAAGTGAATGTTTTGGAATGGCCAAGTCAAAGTCCTGACCTTAATCCAATGGAAAAGTTGTGGAAGGACCTGAAGCGAGCAGTTCATGTGAGGAAACCCACCAACATCCCAGAGTTGAAGCTGTTCTGTACGGAGGAACGGGCTAAAATTCCTCCAAGCCGGTGTGCAGGACTGATCAACAGTTACCGGAAATGCTTAGTTGCAGTTATTGCTGCACAAGGGGGTCACACCAGATACTGAAAGCAAAGGTTCACATACTTTTGCCACTCACAGATATGTAATATTGCATAATTTTCCTCAATAAATAAATGACCAAGTATAACATTTTTGTCTCATTTGTTTAACTGGGTTCTCTTTATCTACTTTTAGGAGTTGTGTGAAAATCTGATGTTTTGGGTCATATTTATGCAGAAATATAGAAAATTCAAAAGGGTTCACAAACTTTCAAGCACCACTGTACATACACTTTTTTTTTAATTTTCACAGTTGTAGAAATCACAACCAACATTATCAGTTATATTCAGGGGTCCAGGCACCGAAGTCAAGCCAGACCTTATTCCATCAGTGGAATGTTCAGTCATAGAACATTTCAAGGCTCCAAAAAAATGACAAATTTTAAAGAATGTTAATGAAATAAATGTATTCACTGGGAAAGGGGTCACTGGCACTGAGAACCAGTGTATGCTAAAATGTCATAATTGTTGATTTATCAAATAGACAACACTGTACATGCCCATTCAGATGCTCCACCACTGGAGTGAACTTCATGCACGTAGCAAAAACTTAATTTCCTGAAAATTTAAACCTTTTTTTAATTTTTATTTTATCTCTTCCCCTTCTCACAGATACCTGCCCCATGTCGTGTACAGGTCTGAAACGAACACTGGAGCCAGAGGATAAGGACGAGCCCAATACCCAGCCCAAGATGGCAGCCGTATGGGCAGAGTCTTCCATGGCGTACTCATGGCAGAGGCAGACAGTTCTGCAGCTCTCGCTTCAGAAACTGTGCCATGTTCCATCTCTGGGCCGCCGCGTCCTCATTACTAACACGCTCCGGCTCATTCAGGAGGAAATCAGCCACCAGGGGGCGCCGTGTCCGAGACCCCCGGCCGAACAGAACCAGAAATTTCCACAGCATCAAGCACTTGAAGTCAGTTTGACTCCGGCATGGGTTCTAGAGCAGGACGGTGAGCCAGATTTCTCTCCAGACGCTTCCATTTCACCCAAGGATGGGTTCGCCTCAACATTACCAGAACTCAATGAGCCAAACACCTCATCATCCTCTCTCTCTGAACCGGGTACAAATGGAATCGAAAAAGAAACTCCAATGCAGACCATCTGCCTTGAGCCTCACTTTGACTTTGTGCAGCCCACCTTAAACCACACCTCCTCACCAATACACCCCTCCCCATGCCCAGCAATCCTTCCTGACCTCTCGCTGGACGATTTCCTCTTCTCAGACCTTGACAACTTCCTGTGCGAGTTGAACCCTTGCACCTTGAACCTGAGTCCTGGTCAGGGTTCACAGTCAAAGGTTGTCTCCATGGCAACGGATGACCTCATGAGGAGTTTGACAAACCAGCCACTCAAAACGGACCTCAATGAACTGGAACACATTATGGAGGTGCTGGTTGGATCGTAAGACCAGAATTTATTAAAGAATTGGACTTGTATATTTAAATTGCGATTTTAAAAAAATAATTGTTCAAAATAAGTCAGATTAAACACCGCTAAAAACATAAGGCAAATTGAATTACTGCAGTGTTGTGAATTATGGGCTGTGGTCCAACCCAGTCGCCATGGAAACGATTGTATATTTATTTTCGCTTGTATTTATTATATGGCAGTTAAAACAGGGATGTAATATATGAGATTTTTTCAGCTCTATTTTTGTTTTAAGAGATTTTACACTTTTATAAATATGAAGGCACACTATTTTGCTACTGAAATGACTATGAAATAAAGGTGATGGTTTTGTAGATATATGGCTCGTTTCTTTCCTCTCAAATGTAATATCGTTTCACAGTTGTTCTACTGAACTTAAATTTGATTTCTTTAAGCCTGAATGATTCCTCAAGGCAAATTCCACAAGGACTGAAATCACATCACCACGCCCAACATAGCGGAAAAGCCAGAATGTGCTGATGTCAACTTGGCAAATATTTTATGCTACAAATTCAATAGGATTCACACACTTTAAAAATAAAATTCCCCCCCCCCAAAAAAAAAACAAAAACAGGTTTGAGTATCTACTTCCTGATTTGTCAAATCAGGTCTTATGTACAGGACTTACTTTACAGACCACACCCACTCAAACCAGTAAACAATCCTGGCTAGTTCGCCTATTTCTTATGCTAACTGTACATACTTTGACTCATCTCCACTGCACAAACTCCAAATCTGATGACACGGCAGAGGAACTTTTGCTTCGCTCCTGTAGAAGATAAAGGGCATGTTTTAAACACTGAGTGACCAGATATTTATTCCATTCTTAGCACAGTCAATTACTTCACACTGAATTCAATGAGAGTTAATTTTGTATTGGGAAGAAAGTAACAATTTTATTAGCAGCTCATCCAGCCATAGGCCAAGCCAGAGGAGCTTACGCGTTCAAGGGTTGTCTGCCGTCGTTGTCTGTCTACAATTTACAAGAAGAGTCATCAGGAGATGACATATCCCCCCGGCCCCCACATGAAAACCCACTCCAAATTTTCCCTAAGTTGAATTGGTTACCATAGAAATAAGGGAAAAAATATTCACAGAAATCCCAAAATGTCAAAAGGCACAACAACTCTAGTCACTTAACATAACTGTCAGGTTTTGTGAAAAATATCCTAATAGTTTGAGTATGCTTCGGAAGCTAAAATGTTTACAGACAGATACTGTAGCTATGTCCCCCTGCATTATATGCCAAGGGGATTTAAAAAAATAAAAATTCGCTACAGGATTGATCGGATTTCGATCAAATTCACATACAACATTCTCCAGGTGGGAGTGCATAAAAGTTGTCAAGATGGTGGCACCACCCATTATATTTACAATTTTATGGGCGTTTGAAATTTTTAGGTGACTCGTCACATTAAACATTACTCTTCGCAAACTGCTGGGACATTTTCACGGAAATTCACCCAGAAGACTCTAAAGACATTCCAACAAGAATTGCTCACCAGGTGGCGCCACCTGCCATGGATGCCTCTACACAGGGGTCATATGCAATTTCACAAAAATCGCTCCTCCTCCTACAGGATTGATCAGATTTCAAACTCTCACACAACAGTGGCTGCTATGAGCTCCAGCCTCACTGAAGCCATTTTTTAATTGGTTCAGGTTCAGTGAAGTGCCCATGAGCAGTTCTACTTTAAACTTTAGACACTTAAACACATCTCAGGCTGACACACACACACTTCTCTTAAATTATTTTTAATTCTTTGTGTACACTAAAAGAAAATTTACACACTTAAATTTTTTTTGTCCAAAAGAGCCCGAGCATGCTCGTTCCAACCTGGAGGGGGGCGGGGCTCTTTATTCCACTCACACTCACTCACACACACCAGTAAGATTGTTTTTCCATAGGAATTTCCCCATAACAATCACATTTTTGTACATTTTCCACAGTCTTACTGTACACAGTCACCTACGTGGTTTTAGTAGTACTTCCATTACAGCTTTACAATGTGCAAAATTCCTCACAGAGAGACACAGACAGACAGACAGACAGACAGACAGGACAATACGCAGCAGGGGAAACAAAACAAGAATGAAATTAGGAAAACAGCTTTAAAAAAAAACAGACCAAAAAAAAAAAAAAACAGACTGATTTTGGACACGTCCCATGATGCACGGCCAGAAAAGTATGTTTAAGACGCTAAAGTAAAAGAATTTAGAAGGTAAATGTGTATTATTGGTCCCTTATTGGCTAAAGTACTTCAAGTCAAATCACAACGATTCCTTCATCACATGGGTCACATTACAGTGGTTTCACTTTTAACGATTTAAAACAGCAAGAATAAAAACAGAACGCAGCCACGTTGCCATTCTGCTAATCATCCGTTATGAGAATAAAGCGCTTTTTTACAGTGAATAAACATGTTAAACCCCTACAAAATATAACTCTAACATTAATTATCCGCATAACTATATTAACTAAAATGATTAAAACCTAAGACCTTTTAAACAAATCATTTAATTAAAAGGGAAAAAAAAAAAAATCAACCAGCAGAATTTTGCAGGCAGTATGGTTTCAAGTCTATTTTTTAACCAGTGTTTCCTCAGCAAAATGATATTTAAACACACACGGAATCATACTGAACCATAAACATAATCTAGAATGGAAAAGAAGTCTTATCCCTGATTATATACACGCTGCATCTCTATTAAAGAAGAAAACTCGGCTAGAACGATTAGGGATGCACCGATCTGATGTTGAGAAAATAATTTACAAATTAAAAAAATATTCAAACCTTACAACTTTCATGCTCCAGTTATAAACCCTCCTCCCACCCATGACATGATTGCAACATACATTTCTAAATTAAAATAGATTCAGGGTGGAGCCAAGTGGATGGCTTTAAAGAGCGGAGGGGGCGGGGCCAACTGAAGGGCTTCAGAGCTGAGGGCAGAGTGCCCAGAGAACCGCTCAAGAACATGAAGACGGCTGGTCAGGTGCAAAGCTCCAGATAGTTAAGAAGGCGGAGCCAGGTGGATGGATCCACATAGCTGAAGGGGGCGGGGTCAGATAAATGGCCCAAGCTAAGGAAAGCTGATGGAGATGGACCTGCTGAAGATTCTAAAGAGGTGAGTGGGTGGGGTCAGGGAGATGACTTGAGGGTACTGACGAGATAGGGCAGGGCAAAAAAAAAAGCTACACAAACTGTGGCTACAAACTGATGTCTAACCTCAAAGCGAGACGTATAGTACGAGTTAAAAACATGAGAATGATCTGCAAATGTTACGTGACCGAATCCCATGAAAAGGAATTTGGATTTGTAATTCAGGACGTTTCAGAGTCGGGTTGTAGGTGGAGTTTGTTTGTTTGTGACACAGATTAAAACCAACAGCCAGGTTTGACAGAAAGCTAACTAACTATAGTGCTGAGGGCACATGATTAGGTTTATAGGGGAGTGATTTAACAGGATGGGTGCATCCCTAATGAAAACGCTTCCTCAGCTCTGCTCCGCCTCTCCAACTGACTCCAACAAGCTGAGCGAAAGTGAACCAAAAACAAAAAGACAGTGAGAATAGAGAGGTGCGAGAGCGAGAGAGAATCAGTCCGGGACAGGAGATGAAGAGGAACAGGACGAGGGAGGAAGCGGGGTGAGCGTGGAGGGGAACATCAGCACTTTGGCCTGCATGAAGGAGAGATCAGGCAGTGCGGAGATGACACGCCGAGCCTCTTCGCTCAGATTCTCCTCCTTCTGTGTCTGCACCCGCCTGCACACACACACACACGTCAAAATAAACCATCACTTCATTAATAGGAACACCTCATTCATGGGTAATTATACAGCAAAAACTCCACGTAAACATTTATGGAAGACGTCTCCAGCATCAGTGCTGTGAAACAGTCAGAGGTAGGGCTGCGTACCTAAACGTAACATCAGGTACAGGTACCGGTACAGAGGTTCACGTACAGGTCCCGACCTGTACAATTTGACAAATTCTTCTGAACTTCTTCATTAATGACAGAAACATTAACAAACTGTTGACAACTTGTCAGTATCTTCATTCAAAGCAAACCGAACATAACTAGGTTTCCTACCTCACTTCTCAGTCACCCTCTCAGTCTCACACTATAGTTAACTTGGGACAAAAAGCCATAAAGTTGTCTCACAGCGAGAAGTGACTATGCCCCTTTTCCACCAAAGCAGTTCCAGGGCTGGTTCGGGGCTTAGTTTGGAACCGGGTTTTCTGTTTCCACTGACAAAGAACTGGCTCTGGGACCAGAAAAACCGGTTCCAGGCTAGCACCAACTCTCTGCTGGGCCAGAGGAAAGAACCGCTTACGTTAGCGGGGGGGGGGGAGTTGTTAAGACCAACAACAATAACAAGACCGCGAAAGATCGCCATTTTTAAGCGACGAGAAGCAGCAGCTGTACAAACGCGAAGTCATCCATTATTATTACTGTTGTTGTTGCTGCTGCTGCTGCTTCTTCCGTGTTGTTTTTGCTTCGACATTTGCGCCAAGGTTTATGCAAACGTAGCGACGTAACTGACGTATACAGCGACGTAACTGACATGTCTTCTCTTAGCACCGCGAGCTATGGAAAAGCAAGCTGGTTCTCAGCTGGCCCGCAAGTTGAACGAGTTGTGAACCAGCACTGGCTCCGAACCAGCCCTGGAACTGATTTGGTGGAAAAGGAGTACACTAGAGTACTACAGACTACGTGCAGTCCGCGGCCTTTAACTTACGCGGCAAAATTACACAAAGCAACAAAGGCCGCCAATGCCAGTAAAGGAAAAATGGCTGACCTGCTTTTGAGTCTTTTTGACCAATCAGAACGCTGGATCAGCCAAGCTCTCGCAATGTCTCGTGAGACTGTGGCAAGAGGATCTCAAATCAAAGATGGCCTTGATTTCAAGTTTCAGCGCGGCATTTTACGTCTTTTCCAGTGCTAAATTTTCGTCTTTGTGGTAGGATTTACGCATCTTCAGTCACAAAATAAGCAGATACTTGGTGTAAATTTATATCGGTACAGTACCGGTACTTCATGATCCGGTATTTTGGACCTGTACCGAATCGATTTTCATGGTACACGCAGCCCTAGTCAGAGGTAAACTTTAACCACAAACTGGTTGCCTTTGACTCAGAGTGTGTCGGAGATTGTGCTGCCCCCTGCTGTCTGAACAGTGTTAATGCAGGTGTGTGTGTGTGTGTGTGTGTGTGTGTGTGTGTGTGTGTGTGGGGGGGGGACCTGGTGGACGTGTTGGTTTTCTCCACAGTGGACATGAGGCGAGCGAACGCGTCCACCACTCGGCTGCTGCCTCCGCTCACGTCCAGCTTCGCCTGGGTCAGCTCATACAGCTCCGGGTCCACACCTACACACACGCATGTAGTGTGAACACTAGCACATGCACAAACACTATTAAACACACACGCGCACACACACACACACACACACACACACACACACACACACACACTACTGCGGAGCTGAACGTTAATGCTGATCATGCACAAATGAGACGAAGGAGGGGGAAAAAAATTAAAGAAGGAAAAAACAGCTAGAGGAGGTGTAGTTATGCAACGAGAGCCCTGACCATACACTGTGACCTTTGACCTCAGCTGACCTGGTATGGAGGTGGTGGAGCTGGAAGGCGACTCGTCCACCGGGCCGAAAAAGTCCAGATTCAGCAGAGATGAACCTCCACTCGCTTCAGTGAGCAGGGGAGAGGGAGAAAGGGACGAAAGAGTGCAACAGAGTGGAAGAGAAACAGAGAGAGCAACAGAGTGAGAGAGACAAAGACCGACACAGAGAGAAGATATACACATGCACGTTGTTAGTATTATGGTGGGAAAAAAAACAAACAAAACAAAACCCAGTGTTAATGTTAACAACAAACAGCTGAGAATATAAAGTCACCCAAAACTTTATTCATCTGCAAGAATAAATGGCCATTCTCTAGACTCCACATGCTACAAACATGCAAATTAAAGACACGCCCCCAACTCTAATGCTACACCCCCCCCTCTGGTAATCCAGCTTTATTTGCATATGAGCACATGATTGGCTGTTACGTTTTATGACATAACTGACACTGGCTTGTTTATAAGTTTAGGGTGACTTTAAAGATAGTTAATGCTTGCCGTGTTAGGTGGGGTTTACATTAGACCGTATCAGCGGATCATCAGATTAACGCCAAATCCGCGTGCACACGGCAACGCCAATACACGACCCGCGTGCACACGGCAACGCCAATACACGACCCGCGTGCACACGGCAACGCCAATACACGATCTGCGTGCACACGGCAACGCCAATACACGATCCGCGTGCACACGGCAACGCCAATACACGATCCGCGTGCACACGGCAACGCCAATACACGATCCGCGTGCACACGGCAACGCCAATACACGGATACGCTAATCACATGACTAATTCGGCACGCAAGTTGAAATGCGTCAGTGCGGCTCATCGCTTCCTCCTCAGCGGCTGCGCTCCAAATCACTCCGCCCTGAACAGCGAGTGCCCTCTGGAGGGTGCGCAGCTCACAGAGCGCGCGAGTGAAGCGCACGAACAGTGATTCGGGACTGAGCCGCTGTGCGCAAGTCACTTACCACTTGCAAGTGGAAGGATGGCAAGCCTAAAGACCATCATAACTACACAATGGGCAGTATTTGCATCAGTATTTTCATACTTTTATACTCTTTAATGAAAGGTGATACAAGGCGGAAGTCCGCGCCGTTTTTCAGTAGTCGCGTCACATGACCAACGCCAGTGAATCAGGAAGGTGGATGTCACAGTGACGTTGTCCAATGAGACGCCAGCTAGAGCTCAGCACAGCGTATCCGCGTATTCTCAATGTTTACACAGCACCGGACCAGACACGATCTGGATTGAATACGTGGACCCTGGTGGATTCCCGTTTCCCGGCGTTTCCAGGCGTTTTAATGTAAACGGACAGTGCATCCGCGAAGAAAACGACACAGATACGGTCTAATGTAAACTTGGCCTTAGAAGGTTAGGAACAGTGAAGGCTGACTTAAGCTGTACAGCATTCTCTCAACCTGCAGTTCTCATACTTTGAGTCTAAGGCCTTGTTTGTGGCTGATAAATGCCTCTTCACAAGCTCATTCTAAGCACCGGAGAGTCTGAGAATGAGGTTCACACAGGACGCCATCAGAGGAGGACAGAAACCGGCGTCTACCGATGCAACAAATATCATCAATGTTATGGAACGTACCATCCAGGGGGTTTGTAAGGCCACTACTGCTCCAGTCAAACTGCACTGGTGGGAGGGACTCCTTCAGAGGAATGGAGGGGAAGAAAAACAAACAAAAAAAATCAATCCATGTTTCTTATATAAGCATCATAGCACAAACAAGAGCAGGACAATCAGACATTTTGCACTGGAGGTGGTTTTAATAAATCCTTTTCAGCACAAACAGGACCAAACTGTCATCAATTTTACTGTGTAACACACAGATGATCTGCATTTTACTTGTATTCACGTTACTTAAGTGGGTGGAGTCATAGCGGAGCTCCATACTTAAGAAAACATGGCAACCCATTGAGTCGATTTTTCACGGACACGCAGGGATCCCAGCCGCGTTCGTCCGTGCCCCTCGCGATTCCGATTGGCTGTTTGATTTTGGCAGGAACTAGAAGCGCGAGCGCGCCTACATAAAGCCTAGGTCACAACCGGACGTACGATTTTTTGGCCGTGCGATTTTTGGTGTTTCCCAAATCGCTGCGTTTTTTTTGTTCGTGGAGAAAGACGCACGTTGGCCGTAAGTTTGTCTTGCAACCTGAAAAAAACGTAAGCGCCCGTAGAGTTTGACATGACAAAGAACCTCTGCGGCCGGTCTGCGGCCAGTCTACGGCTCGAAAATCAGCACGTCACTCACACGCGCGCCCTCCGTGCGTTTCTTGCGTTTTTTGCATGTAGACCGGCCATAGGAGCACGTACGGCCGGTTGTGACCGAGGCTTAAAGTGCCATTCCACCATTGGATGTATTTTTTTGGCATAAAATATATTTTATGACAACATGACTAGACAGAGAAATCTTTTAGCTTCAAAATGATATATCAAACATAATTTTTTGACAACGACAAGTATATTAATTTTGCGACCAAAGTCACCTACCCTTTTAATTTCCGCGCGGTAGTGAAACGTGATGTCATCGGCAGGTTCCCCTTCTTGTGTACCATGTCACGCGTGACGTGGCACAGATTATCAGCAATGGCGGATAGAACGCGGTTGTCAGCTTCGGAAAAGAAGCGAAGGAAAATAGCAAGTGATGCCCAAAGGAGACGGTCAATGGTGAATATCGGCACAGCAATCAACAAGTGGAAATCGCATTCTATCCGCCATTGCTGATAATCTGTGCGTACACAAGAAGGGGAACCTGCCGATGACATCACGTTTCACTACCGCGCGGAAATTAAAAGGGTAGGTGACTTTGGTTGCAAAATTAATATACTTGTCGTTGTCAAAAAATTATGTTTGATATATCATTTTGAAGCTAAAAGATTTCTCTGTCTAGTCATGTTGTCATAAAATATATTGTATTTTATGCCAAAGAATACATCCAATGGTGGAATGGCACTTTAACTTATTTTTGTCTACAGATAATTTCATATTTCTCGGGTTTTTTCCACCGAGAACAACTCAAACAGTGCAACAACAATCATTTTTACAAACTTTAATACAAACTTTAAAAAGATGTCAGAACAAGTTAACCAAGGACAGAAAGATGAAGTCAAAACCGGGAAGTGAGAGAAAAGAAAAGCAGCCGTGAAAGAGCAAGAGAAAGGTGAAGAAATCTTTCACAAGAAAAAAAAAAGTGACAAGTTGAAAGAGAAAGAAAACGTATAAAAAACCCCGAATGAATAGAAATGGAGTTGTAGGAATTTAATTCTAAAGAGTGAAGTTGATTTTGAAATGACTGCGAAACCCTTCGGGATCTGACGAGTTGACCCGAATCCACTCAGTGTTTTCATGAACCGTGTAGCTTTTGTTTTCAAAACATTTTGCTATAAATCCCTAAAGCACACTGTAGTTTATAGTAATAAAAAGAATAATCTACATGTGAGTTTGGAGAAATTTATCTTCTCGTGATAAAATTTAAAAACACATCAAAGTACATCATCTGTTGCATGTTTGTTTTCATTTGAATGGAAGCTCTGCCATTAGGTCGGACCTCGTTTTATATTACCCGCTAATGAGAAATGAGCTATGGGGGGATATTCTGGTTTTACAAGATGGCCGCTTCTATAACCTGCCAGTGATCAGCGGGTCACTGAAGAACTGAGGTATTTTTTTTTTTTTGTAAATTGTAAAATCTCCTTGTTAGCCCCTCAGACTCCGCGCTCCAGTGCAAAGCTGAAAAGGTGTCGATGAAAAACGGTCCTGTAAAGCAATACAGCACACACCTGTGCTGCATCAGTGGGGCAGGAGCTCATCTCCGTGGCAACAGATGGAGACTGCGCTATGGAGGCGATCATCTCAGCAGCTGAGACGGGCTTCACCGGCTCTTTAGTGGGTTCCAGCATTCCCTACAAACACACAGAGCGAGAGAGAAGGGAGGAGATGAGGGAAAAAAGGCAGAAGATATCTGAAGGAAAGTCAGTATTTGGATTCAAGAAGCATCTCTCACCAGACTGGCTGCATACATGGGTACGATAACAGGCTGCTTCTTCTGACCTGTGAACAGCTGTGTGAGAGAGAGAAAAAGAAATTGAATGTTAATTAAAAACAAAGTTAAGACAAAAATGTGACGAAAGTCTCAAACTGTCTGGGTGGGTGTGGTCTAATATTCTAATGAGCAGACTTGATTGACAGCTCTGTGTAAGACTCCCAGTCTGCAATGCTGCTCAAACAACTAAAAACAAAAAGGCACATTCTGGATTGGCTGCTACATGGAGGTTGAACAAACAATTATAGAGTTACACAGTGTCGCTATGGCGACTACAATCTCAGTGCTCCCTCACTATGTTATCATTAAGTTGCTCAGACATGAGTTTTGATAAAACCCGTGTTAGAAGGAGAAGGAGGAATTACGCAAGCTTAACCATATGTAGCTCTGCCCAATTTCCACCGAAAGGGGAAGATTCTGCTGGTGTTAAAGTAAATATCGGCATCATTACTGATTCAGCTTCCGCATGCAGGGTGCATTTGTACAAACATTTAGTTCACGTATGAAATGTTTGTGAGGTTAAATACACCAGTGCTGTATGGAAATCAATTTTGTGCCAAAATGTTCATACAATACTTTTGAAATATATCAAACAAAAACGACAAATCAAATAAATTTTTTTAGACTGGCAAACAAATTATTCGTGTAATCGTGCAAAATATCAGTCTATTACTCTTCAGAAACCTTTTATTTTTGTTCCACGTCTTTCTCAGTTTTGTTTGGCGTAATTTATTTTGGTTGCGATTCCAGCTTTCTCGTTTGCGCTCCCTGACTTTTTGCTTGCAGTTTTGGCACAAACTTCCCGTGTGGGTGGGCTGTCCAGGAATGCATTCCCATTGGCTAACTTGTGTTTGACTGACAGCTCCGCTCAGCCGTTCCCTACTCGGATTCTGGCGGACTGTTTGACGAGTGAGCGATCCATTGACGGTAAATAAGGATGGAGTGGACTTCAGTGGCGACTATGATATTGAATTAATTCAACAAAGTGTAAATTCAATATCATAGTCGCCACTGAAGTCCACTCGACCCTTGTTTACCGTCAATGGATCCGTCACTCGTCAAACAGTCCGCCAGAATCCGAGCAGGGAACGGCTGAGCGTAGCTGTCAGTCAAACACAAGTTAGCCAATGGGAATGCATTCCTGGACAGCCCACCCACACGGGAAGTTTGTGCCAAAACCGCAAGCAAAAAGTCAGGGAGCGCAAACGAGAAAGCTGGAATCGCAACCACAGGGATGGCAACAGGAAAATTTTATTTCAGCTGAAACTCCGAATGGGGGGTTCGGGGGGGCAGAGCCCCCCTGAAGCTTTAGCCTTTTTAGCCTCTTCTACCTATTTTCTAGCCATTTTACATGTATATTGTGTGAAAAATACATGATAAAAATAAGTAAGTATCTAAAGTTATTCACCGGCACAACGCAAGGGGGCGCGAAGTCGCTAGGAGTAGTTGGTGGGTGTGGTTAGTGGAGTGTTTATCCTCCGGCTACTTATAATGACTAGAACTTTTTTTTTTTTTATAATGACTAGAACAGGAGTCGTATAGATGTCCGTACTTCCTCAATCAACCGCTCTTCATGCTGCTCCATCTTCGCTCGTGTTTTTAAAAATGCCGGTCGTGAAAACAAACCAAACCGGGAAAGTAGGGAAGCGGAAGTGCATGTACAGCGGATGTAGAGTGGACCAATCAGAGCCCTCTTGTTCATTGTTACACTCAATATAGAAGCTTCCGTTGTTCGCGAGACATGTGGTTTCGATACGATTTGACACTAATCTCGGTAGCAGCAATAAAAGTTAGGTACCTAACCCCCCCTAAAACTTTCTCTACGGATTTAGACGTTCCACAAAAATGATAAAATTGAAATTCAAAACGGCGGATTTCCGCCGTTCGGCGGAAAATTGCCATCCCTGCAACCAAAATAAATTACGCCAAACAAAACCGAGAAAGACGCGGAACAAAAATAAAAGGTTTCTGAAGAGTAATAGACTGATATTTTGCACGATTACACGAATAATTTGTTTGCCAGTCTAAAAAAATTGACTTTTTTTTTGTATTTTGATTTGTCGTTTTTGTTTGATATTTCAAAAGTATTGTATGAACATTTTGGCACAAAATTGATTCCATAGTGCTGCATGATGACTGTGTTAACATGTGAACATCATGTAGGAAAAACACACTCACTATGTTCCGCGTGTCGATGCCCAGTGAGCAGAGCAGAGTTTTGTTACTGTGCGAGCCGCCCCACTGATACCTCAAACCAAACGCATTGTGGATGTCCTGCAGCTGCAGCCACACGCCCTGCACTCCTCCTCTACACGAGAGAGAGAGAGAGAGAAATTACTACAGCACTACATTTATTGCACCTCAAAGCAAAAACACACACGCATTCATTATCTTGTGCATAAACATCACCATGGCGATGCCGTGCCGCAGAAAGGATTTGACTTGGTGGTACGACGTGTTCTCAGATCAACAAAAGTACAACCTACACAGCTGTTTTTATTTTTACACGGTGCTTTTGTAGAACTGAACATCTGGTAACGATGTGGTTCAGCTCTCGAGCCGCAATCCAACGTGCTGACCCACATCTGAGCTTAGTGAGAAAACCTCAGAGACCAGCGCCCGCTGGGAGCAGTGACACACCGTGTCCTGTACAGCTACAGGAAATGATGTCGTGTGTGGGTGGTGTTCTTACCCGCTGACTGGTGCTGACTCGTTCTCTTCTTTTTCTGATCTTTCACATGGCTCGAGGAAGGATTTAAGAGGGGGCATGTCCTCATCTATAAGAGGCATGGAGACCTCGTGAAAATTGGCCAGGAAGACCTTCTCCAACCGGCTGACGAGTGACACCTGCAGAAGGAAGGAGAGAAAAAAAAAAAAAGGGAAAAAACAAACAAAAAAAAAAACCACCACATGTAGATGAGGGTCAGAGAGACTGGATGCCTGGATGGGGGGTTCTCTAAAGCCTCGGTCACAACCGGCCGTACGTGCTCCTACGGCTGGTCTACGTGCAAAAAACGCACGGAGGGCGCATGTGTGACGTGCTGATTTTCGAGCCGTAGACTGGCCGCAGATTCTTTGTCATGTCAAACAAACTTTATGGGCGCTTACGTTTTTTTCAGGTTGCAAGACAAACTTGCGGCCAACGTGTGTCTTTCTCCACAAACAAAAAAAACGCAGCGATTTGGGAAACGCCAAAAATCGCACGGCCAAAAAAAAAAAAAAAAAATTGTACGTCCGGTTGTGACCTAGGCTTAACGAAGAAACAATATGCAAATATGATGTATAGGGCACCAGGATATCAGTGCTGTATTAACAAATTAATTGTTCTCGTACTAATAATCTTCATGCTCAAAACGTCTGCACTAATTGTTACATGAAAATATAATATCTACACAAGAAAAATGAATTTGCAGAATTTAGAAAGACTTGCAAGATCTTGTTTCCAACCTGATCAGTGGATAAGCCTGTCTGGTCACATTCCTGAAAGCAAAAATTGCGACCCACTACCCGGGTCAAGTGTCTTGCAGGACGCAAGCACATTTCTGATCACCATGCTGGTGTAGATGCACTTCAAAAACAGGGAGATAACATCGGATTCGTCTCAACATACCACTATGCTGTCTTTCCTGCACTCTTCTTCACTGCCAGTAGGGGCTGCTGTACCAGCTCGGCTTCCGTGCCAATCGTCTTCTTTCGCCTCTGAAACAGTTGAGGCCTGGCTCTGATCGAATGCAGCCCACGATTCCCCCGCTTCCTCGTTCGACTCGCCAAACGCCTGCCATCCCACATCAACACCGCCATCAACAGGTGCTGATGTAAAGTCCGCAAAACTGTCACTACCCGGAAGCTCGACGGTCTCCGTTCCCTCCTCGCCTTCTTGTGCTGTCTTGCCGGATTGTCCATGCGCATCGAAGCCGCCGAATTCGACCTTCTCAGTGCACATTATTTCCGGATTGTTCTTCCCGACAGACTGTGAAGGTGCGATCGATTCTGAAGATGCACAGTGCAACGCTGCCCCCTGCTGGTCAAAGTCAGCAAAGCCGGCACCTCCAAAGGAGCTTGCATTTCCGAAGTCACCAAAATCTCCAAAGTCCTCATCATCATCATCATCCTCAGCCAGCTGGCTATGATCAGCAGGAGTGGCCGTCTCTTCCTGTAGTGGAGGCGAAGGTACTGAACCTGTCGTACTGAAATCCCCGAATTCCTCGAGCGCTTCTGTGGACAGTGGGCGACCGAAAGAGGTCTCCGTTTCGGTCTCTGTTTCCGTGTCATTCCCGGATCCCTTCTCTTCCGTCGGCTCGCTGCTGCTACCTCGGTCATCTATGGAGACGGGGGACACCCTGTTATCCATCGTTTCCTTAACCTCCAAACCATCCTGTGCCACACCATTCTGCGATATTTGTTGCTCTGTGCTAACAGAATCAGTAGTATTTGAGTCCTGATGTGCATGGTCAGTGCCCTGATCTCTTTGTCCGTTACTCGTCCCTGCATGGAAACCCCCGTCTCCGTTGCTAAGGTGATCCGAAGCCTCTGCAAACGAGGCAAATTCAGTTATGTGATCATCATCATTGTCCACTGCTTTGCCAGTTATGCTAGCTCCATGATTTTCCTCACTTAGTGGTTGGCTGTCCTGTGCCAGTCTCGCATCATGGTTTGAATTCTCCCAGTTCACATGACTGTCAACGTGACTGGAAACTTCAGCATTAGAAAAAGCAGCAAAATCCGCAAAATCCTCATCGTCACTGGGGATCACATCGGGACCGAGACCCACCGAGGGACCCGTTTCCCTGCGTTTATGGTGTGAGGGAGGAGTTCCCTCTGTGCCAAACTTTGCAAAGCCGTTCGTGAGAACTTCGTTACCCCCTCTGTTGCAGTCAACAGCATCATTACCAGTCCAGGTATTTGCCGGAAAGTTTGTGTAAGCCCCATGCGGATGCTCTGTAACCTTTTTCAGATCCTCCACACTAACAGTCCTATAAGCTGGAGCATCCCCCGGGCTGCGGTTCGGCATCGCTGGTCCGTTAAGTCCAACAACTCGGCAGGTTAGCTCCGGCGGCGACGTGGCGTTCAGCGCCTGCAGCTGATCGAAAGTGGTGAGCGTCTCGAATTCCGTGAAGCTGACGCTGTTGGGAACGCCGGTGAAGTCACTGAACTCGTCGTCGTCCTCGTCGGCGCCGTCCTCCAAGGGCGGAGGAGAGGACGAGTACATCTGGATCACGTCTGGCTCCGTGGCGTCTCCACAGCGATCAAGCAGAAGAGACTTTGTGCCTACGAAAGGATGCACTAATTAAATGATGACAAACGTTTAATAGTGCAGAAACACACTGAACACAACACTGACTTTCAACTTAAAAATAATATACAGGAACCAACGGAGACGTCACATCATCGTAGGACGTGACCATAAATGCAGTTTCATTTTTTCTCGCGTTCTCTGGGGCTGTAGAACGCGAAAGAACATCGGTAGCCTGGGGTTGGGCCTCATTCGCCATCTTGTTTTCTGACACAGACACTAATTAATCGTAGCTTAGTAACATCGTTTCACTCAGTTGCAGTGTTCAATTAAGATCTCCTGAAGTCCTGCTGACACCAGAGTGGTGTTCTACAGCGCTCTGGAGCCTGTTTATCAACTCCTGTCTTGCTCTTGAGCTTAAATTAGATCACCGGAACCTTTCACGGAGCGCAGACTGTTTTCAGAGCGACAGTAATTGTGATGAGTGAAAGCGAGAATCTGAAGAGGGAAGGGGAAAAACAAAAAACACACACTCAATCCGGAGAACAATTCGAGCAAGTGAAGAGCACGACACTTATTTTACACAGGAAAGGCAAGCAGAGAGCCAAGACAAATAAAACAAGGAACTCTTACTGTAACTGAAGTGCCTACAGCCGGTATTTATTCTAAAGCAGGCGAGCGGAACAAAGAAACTACCACTGTACTTATTTAACCAGCGGCCACTTCAACCGGGTGACCTTGAGCTGTGAAGGAGTTTTTACACCTCTGGTTGAAGCTTTAACAAAACGAGACTGATTTAAAAAAAAATTCCTGCATTAACCTCCTAAGGCCCAAGCTGTTTTTTTACATGCATTTTTTTTATTTCTCTTTGCTATTTGGGCTTATTAGAACCTGATTAGAATAAAAACTAAGCATCATCTTTTGATAAGATGTACTTTTAGAGAAAAAGTATGTCCACATATGTGGATTCTTGTTCCGAATTTCCATAAAGTGCTGTCCACGCATGTGACCGCAAAGCCCTAGGAGGTTAAACATGCATCAGTAATCAATGGCATGATATATGGACTTTGTCAGCGTGCTCAGTGTTGATTAACTTTCTAGAACAGCAGCTCCGACAGGACTGCAGCTGCAAGTCAGGGTTTATATTAACACTCGTTACCATTTCTATAGTAACGATACGGCACAAACACGAGTAATCGTTCAAACGAGACGATTTTTTGTCAGGGAGATGCTTATTTTTTAATTTACAGAAAGGAGTCTCCAGTTTAAGTTTTCCAGAATCTTCAAGACAGAAGAGTTCATGCTTGGTTTCTCAACATGACGAGCATCAGGAGAGGGGAAAAATAAAGGAGAGGCTGGTTCACGGCGAGAGCAGTGAATTTTCACGGACATTCCGCACAATTAAACATAACTATACACGGATAAAAAGTGACATCGTGTTCTGCGTTCTGTAATAAATATAAAATTGTAATAGTTGACAAATTGCTGTGGTGTAAAATGAGCAAATAACTTGTATATAAAAGGACGGGTTGGTACAGAGAAATGATTAACTTAACTCCAGGCTGGGAAAAGTACCTCTGCTTGATCAGACAAATCCACGGTGGATTATTTTCCTCTAACAGCATGACATGAAATGTTTTAAACCTGTCCGTACCTTTAAAAAAAGTTTTACCTGTGACTGTTGCAAAGTGCCGACACTGGAGACTCCTTACTGTAAGAAAACTTCAACTGATCAAACACTTTCACTTGCGGAACATAAACATCTGTTACTATAGCAATCCGGAACTACTGTCAGAGCTACGGTTATAGAAAATCAATCAACACCTTCCGACCAATCAAAATCCACAATTCAACACTAACATGGTGTTGCCAACTTGGAGAATTTATCGCTAGACTTTACACACCGCTTTAGTGACTTTAATAAAAAAAAAAACCCGCCGCCACATTTATTTTTGTCACACAAAAACGCACACTTGAGCAATGAGCACATACAAATGCCCAGAGCAGTGGGCAGTGATGCTACAGTGCCTGGGAAGCAGTTGGGGATTATACTGGTGGCACGGTGGTGCAAGTGGTTAGCACGGTCGCCTCACAGCAAGAAGGTTCTGGGTTCGAGTCCAGCAGCCGGTGGAGGCATTTCTGTGTGGAGTTTGCATGTTCTCCCCATGTCCTCTGGGTGCTCCGGTTTCCCCCACAGTCCAAAGACATGCGGTTAGGTTAATATTGGACAGCCTTGAGCGAGGCACTAAACTGCTCCCCGGGCGCTGTTAGCATGGCCGCCCACTGCTCTGGGTGTGTGCGCACGCGTTCATTGCTCAGAAAAGTGCTGTTCATTCACTCAACTCCTTTCACGTTTTTCCTGCTGGTCATGGGAATCAAACCAGCAACCCTTTAGGCGCAAGACTGCTTCTCTAACCTTCAGGCAGCACTTTTTGAGCGTCCTGAACTCGATATGGCTCTCCGACCCACATCACAGCTGCCATTAGAGTTTAGAAAGCATGTTCGCTCGATTCACCATCAGTGTCGAACACCTAACTGTGTTGTGCTTGTGACCAATCACTGATCACCACTGTTTGTCTCATCCTCTCACCAATTTGTTTTTCATTTAAACTCTCTTTTTGGAAATGTATTATAAAGCATCCAGTCTTTGGTCATACCAAAGACCATCATAAAAACGGTATCTGGTGAAGCGCCGCCATACAGATGTGAGAAGGGAGTCAAACTCTTATGGTTACCACAGAACCAGCCCCTCACTGTAACCCTGGCTATGTAACAGTCGAGACCCCAAGTGCTTTAGAACCAGAGATCAGCACCACCCAATGCACCTTTAGGGCCCTGGTCAGTACCTGGTTGGTGCCCTGTGTCTGGTCTGAGTTTTATCGCATCGCTCCTGTGAAGGACGGCCCCATGAGGACAGTTGAGGGTCACACCTGGAAGATGCTCTGGACTCTTACAGTAACGCTTTTATGGCTGAGGACTACAATTGACTTGCTAACTTTAGGACTGCAGTTGTCATGAACAGTTTTGCACTCAAGTTTCCATCAATGAAGAGTTTATAACATCAACGAAACTGACTTCATGTTAAACTGTTAATATTATAGTCATGCTGTCTGTTGTTGCCCAAATGAGGATGGGTTCCCTTTTGAGTCTGGTTCCTCTCGAGGTTTCTTCCTCATGTCGTCTGAGGGAGTTTTTCCTTGCCACCGTCGCGCTCATTGGGGATAGATTAGGGATAAAATTAGCTCACGTTTTAAGTCGATCAAATTCTGTAAAGCTGCTTTGCGACAATGTTTAATGTTAAAAGTGCTTTACAAATAAACTTGACTTGAAGATTACCAGGGAAGATCAGGTCCTGGTACGGGATGGACCATAACTTCAGCATTGATATTTTATAAGCCTTAAAAGCGAGTAAATATCTTCTCAGTCACTGGGTTCTTAATGGAAAAGTTCAGTATCCTGTAAAGGCGTAAAAGTTTCACTCATAGCACCATAATCAAAGATGAGCTAAGAAATAAAAATGTGATTTGCAGTCCTGATAAAATGCTTATATTTTAACTAACCATCTTCCTTCTTCATGCGCTCACTTTGATATGCAACTGATCAATGAACAACTAGTTTGCAAATGAATTTGTGACGTCACAAAATTTAAAAGCTACCGTTAGCATGTGACATCACAATTTTTTTTTCCCCCTTCCCAAAGCTTCCTTTAGCAGCTTTCTCCTGAAATTAATATTACTAACGCTACTCCTGGCCTGTTAAAGTTCTTGGAAACAAGGTTTTTTTTTTGTTGTTTGTTTTTTAAAGGCCCTGTGGTAAAATTGAGCTTTCAGTGTTGTTTGGGGAACTGGATTAAAGCAGCACCTGACAAACAACCTGCCTGCGTTTGCTAAAGGGCCCAACCCAGTTCAACAGGATTAGCTTAGCTTAGCGCTTCAGTGGCATGTGGCGAAAAGCTCAGAATGACGGGTTGAAATCACAGAAATATTTGGGTGTCTTTACTTGGAACGTGTGTTTACACAAGTGAGACATCCAAACGGTTCCTTTTGTTACCATGGACCTCCCGGATAATGCTAATGCTAGCTAACTAAAAGCCATTAGCATTAGCAGGCTCGGCATCACTTCTCATTCTCCTCCGAGCCAGTTTTAGCTACAATGAGAAACAAATCAGACATCAACATACCTCACGGATCTCGCCTCCACACTTCCATATTTCAGGATAAAAAAAAATTCTCGTTTTTTTAACAGAAAAAAAGTGTTAGAGATTTGAGACACAGCCGGCTGTTTGGCTAACGTCACTCAGGCTAAGCTAACGCTCCTCTCAGTCCGAGAATGATGAAGCCCACACTGGATGAGCCATCAGGCTGACATTAATAACTAAAGCCCGCTGAGGTGTCCGGGCCGCCTGCACGCTCCACACCGCTCACACACACACGCCGAGTCCGAGAGCAGCGGGGCTCAGTCTCAGAGATAACCCAGCTCCGAATTTACTGCTAAACAACGCGCACCAGGAAGTGTTTGGGGAAGCACACGTCTTCCTGCGCATGCGCACCACGACCAGGTGAGCGCGCGGGGGTTAAAACTTTCTTTAAATGACATTTTGAAATAAATGCAGATGTTTTTGAAACAGACAGAATGTCTGATTGTTTCCGCATCCATTCTTAATAAAAAGTAATAACGTGGTAACGCAAGAGAATGAGATAATTAACAGAGACGACTTAGTAAGGTACGAGTGAGAATCAGAGAACTAAAGTATGGGAATGAGATAACTAAGGCATGGGAATGAGATAATTAAGGTACGGGAATGAGATAACTAAGGCACGGGACTGATGATAAATAAGGCATGGGAATGAGATAATTAAGGTATGGGAATGAGATAACTAAACTACGGGGAATTAGATGACTAAAGTATGGGAATGAGAACTAAGGCACAGGAATGAGATAATTAAGGTATGAGAATGAGAACTAAGGCATGGGAATGAGATAATTAAGGTATGGGAATGAGATAACTAAGGCATGGGAATGAGATAATTAAGGTACAGGAATGAGATAACTAAGGCACAGGAATGAGATAAAGTATGGGAATGAGATTACTAAGGCACGGGAAATGAGATAACTAAAGTATGGGAATGAGATAACTAAGGCATGGGAAAGAGGTAAATAAGGCATGGGAATGAGATAATTAAGGTATGGGAATGAGGTAACTAAGGCACGGGAATGAGATAACTTAGGTATGGGAATGAGATAACTAAGGCATGGGAATGAGATAATTAAGGTACGGGAATGAGAACTTAGGTACAGGAATGAAATAACTAAGGCATGGGAAAGAGGTAAATAAGGCATGGGAATGAGATAATTAAGGTATGGGAATGAGATAACTAAGGCATGGGAATGAGATAATTAAGGTACAGGAATGAGATAATTAAGGTATGGGAATGAGATAACTAAGGCACGGGAAAGAGGTAAATAAGGCATGGGAATGAGATAATTAAGGTATGGGAATGAGATAACTAAGGCATGGGAATGAGATAACAAAGGCATGGGAATGATATGACTAAAGTATGGGAATGAGATGACTAAAGTATGGGAATGAGATAACTCAGGCACAGGAATGAGATAATTAAGGTACTGGAATGAGATAATTAAGGTATGGGAATGAGGTAACTAAGGCACGGGAATGAGATAACTTAGGTATGGGAATGAGATAACTAAGGCATGGGAATGAGATAATTAAGGTATGGGAATGAGATAAGGCACGGGAATGAGATAACTAAGGCACGGGAATGAGATAACTAAGGTACGGGAATAAGATAAAGTACAGGAATGAGATAACTCAAGCACGGGAATGAGATAAATAAGGCATGGGAATGAGAGAATTAAGGTACGGGAATGAGATAACTAAGGCACGGGAATTAGATAACGAATGCATGGGAATGAGATCACTAAAGTATGGGAATGAGATACTGTAACTAAAGTATGGGAATGAGATCTCTAAGGCACAAGAATGAGATAACTAAGGCATGGGAATGAGAATTAAGGTACAGGAATGAGATAACTAAAGCACGGGAATTAGATAACGAATGCATGGTAATGAGATCACTAAAGTAGGGGAATGAGATAACTAAGGCATGGGAATGAGATGACTAAGGCACAAGAATGAGATAACTAAGGCATGGGAATGAGATAACTCAGGCACAGGAATGAAAAAACTAAATTGTGGTAATGAGATAACTAAGGCACGGGAATGAGTTAACTAAGGCATGGGAATGAGATAACTAAGGCACGGGAATGAGATAACTAAGGCACAGGAATGAGATAACTCAGGCACGGGAATGAAATAACTAAATTATGGGAATGAGATAACTAAGGCACGGGAATGAGATAACTAAGGCATGGGAATGAGATAACTAAGGCACAGGAATGAGAACTAAAGTATGGGAGTGAGATAACTAAGGCACAGGAATGAGATAATTAAGGTACTGGAATGAGTTAACTAAGGCATGGGAATGAGATAATTAAGGTACAGGAATGAGATAACTACGGTACAGGAATGAGATAATTAAGGTCCAGGAATGAGGTAACTAAGGCACGGGAATGAGACAACTAAGGCATGGGAATGAGATAACTAAGGTATGGGAATGAGATGATTAAGCTATGGGAATGAGATAACTAAGGCATGGGAATGAGATAATAAAGGCACAGGAATTAAATAACTCAGGCACAGGAATGAGATAACTAAGGCATGGGAATGAGATACAGTAACTAAGGCATGGGAATGAGATAAGTAAAGTCTGGGAACGATATCATGAAGGCATGAGAATGAGAACAAAGGCCATGGAATAAGATAATTAAGGCACGAGAATGAGATCATTAAGTTGTGGGACCAAAATAATGAAGCCATGAGAACAAGATAATTTGGTAATGAGAATGAAATAATTAGGTCATGGCCATGGCTCAGTAAGGCGTGAGAATGAGAAAATAACTTTAACCCCCCCCCCCCCCCCCCATTACATAAATTACAAAACTGTAATAAAATTATAATATATTGAATTTTTAAAAATTACTGTAATTCTTTTCCACTTAAACTAACAGACTTATAGTGAACAATATTGTGACTGCTTTATTTTTCTAGCGATTATCTTATCCTGTTTAATTACATTATTGTGTGTTTGGTTGGTGTTATGATTTTTTTTTTGCCATTAACAAGCAGCATCAACTCATGTTCAGCCGTTTTCTTAATTTAATTTTTATTCACATACGTATACTGAATTAAAATACTTAGCTTTTTGATGTTGAGTCTTATATCTGAGGTTATTATTGAAAATCTTTATTAATATATAATAATGTAACTTCTTGTATTGTACTTGTTTACCCCCAAATGTGTTTAGCTTAATAAAGTGACAGCTGGGTGAATATCAGTTGCTTAAGAAAGACATGCGGAAGGAGCCAGGAGCAGAAAGATAAGATGGATGACGTGAAAACAGGAAGTGGAACAAGACAACAGTGTCTCCAAAATCCAGTGGAAATTCAGCAAAGAAAAGTTATTGAAGTCTTCGTGGACTGGATTTGATGTTGGGGGGGAACAAGACAAATACCTATAACCTCTATGGACATAACAGACATAATAACCTCTATGTCCAGGACCTGAGTTTATCAGTGTGTGTGTGAGAGCTGAGTCAGAACTTGTGACTGAAAAGCATCACTTCAAATTTGACCAATAAGACCACGGCATTGATGAAAAGGTTTTAATTTATTAGTGATTATGAAATAAACAAAAATTACAACAGAAGTATTTTAAGAAAAAAAAAAAAACCAAAATGCTTTACAATGAAATGCCTTCATTTGATCAATATTTTCCTCATATACACTTCTCTGTATTTGGAATGTCTTCGTTACACTTTATAATCAGTCTCTGCTGCGTTCCTGAGCTTCTACTCACATTACTATAAACCTGTAGTATTGATTTCAGGCTCACTGTTTCATCACCGTTAAGATTCACTGACCTGCCCATCAGAACAGACGTTTAAGACACTAAGCAGACTGTTTTAAAGCGGCCATGTGCAACTTTGTTTATGATGATAAACCGGTGACCATACTTAAATCAACATTAGCCTCATAGCTTGAGTGCAAATTAAAAAAAAAAAAATTCTAGTCCTAAACACGCCTTGGCTGATCAACTACATTTAGGGTAAAGGAATAAAACTGGTGTCGATTTTAGTTCTGGACAAATTACTCTTTTAAAGGTGCAGTTTGTGACATTGAAACAGCCGTAAATCTTTAAAGGCACTTTAGAAAAAAAAAAAAAAAAAAAAAAACGCGTGCGTGTTGCCACATATTACCATGCAGTGCTATTTGCTAGTGTTTCTTCGTTTCAGGGTTTTCTTGACACTTTTCTGGACCAGAAATGAGCTCAGCCCCACCCATTTTCCTTAAAAAAAAACATACACAAGGAATATTTACTTTTTTAACAAAGAGGATAGGGTGAACTAATGCCAAAATAGCGGAAAAAAAAAACCCCATCAATGCTTTGCTCCCATTGCAACTGGCCTTTTGTAAATGTTACAAACTGCGCCCCCTGCTGGTGTACTGTAGTTCAACACAACAGCACTGATCTTAATCCTTCGGTCAAGCTTAAAGAAATATTCGCTTTAGAAAGAGCTTTTGTTTCATTGTAGCCATGACGATGCTAAATTCCACAAGCACATCCATGGGCTTTACGACATTATGTTAGCGGTGAGTTAAGAGTCGTCCAGAGAACGATACATGAAGACTACGTTCAGACTGCACCCTGAAACGACCCATATCCGATTTTTTTGCCCATATGCGACCTGTATCTGATTTGTTATTGACAATCTGAACGACACAGATCCGATTTTTTCACATGCGACCCAGGCCGCTTGGATATGTGGTCCTAATTCCGATGCATATCCGTTATTTTCACATGCGACTGCAGTCTGACCGGACAGGTCGCATTCATGCGACCTACACGTCATCAACAAGAGACAAACGTCACTATTCTGCGTTGGCTAATCCCGCCTCTTTGGTGGAAAACAACAACATTTGTAGAGTTTTCAGAATTTAAATAGACTTTTATAGAATTGATCAAGCTAATGGTGGATTTGGTAGGGACCTGGATGTTAAACCATCCTGTATTACAAGAGTATAAGATTGTTCTGGAAATTTCCAGTAATTTGACACCTTTGGTCTCATTAGTCTGCTGCCCACATTAATCAGATTATTGTGCGAGTTCCGCCGCCGCCACAAAAACCACATCACCAGGTCTCGCCTCATCTCCATGCTTTACTTGCAAATTTGAAGAGTGCGCTTTTTTTTTGGTTTAGGTATTACGTAGATGTGCTTATTACGTGTCAATTTGCGCATGCGGGACACTTTTGGGTCGTTTTCCGTTCATATTGGAGATCGCATACAAGTCTCATATAATTGGTAATGTGAACGGCCTAACAAAAAAATCGGATTTCACAACAAATCGGATATGGGTCGTTTCAGGTTGCAGTCTGAACGTAGTGTAAATACCCAGAACCAAAGTTTTCTCCACCATGCCAACACCCACATCCTATTCTCATCAGTATCAGTCATGAGCAGTAAGTATTCTAAAATATATTTATTAAAAAACAGACATAAAAAGCTAGATTAATTACAGTTACCCGTGCTGGCATGTGCAAGCGATTCATATTAACAGCTGCAACTTCGAAAGTTCAAACGATGAACCGACACTGAAAATTCCAGTCCTTTCATGTGGCATTAAGACTGAAAACGGTCTCTTTACACTCCATTTCTGTTTGCAGAAACGTTCTTATAAAGCAGAGGTGCAGTTTGACTCCGCGTCAGAGACGCACAGAGTCCGGCTGATCGTCTCCAGCTCAGTTCAGTTTGGTGATGCTCAGGCTGCCGTTGATCTGGATGGTGTCGATGGACATTAGTGAGTGGACGCGGTGATAGAAATCGAACAGCGGCTGACCATCCACAAACATGCGGAACCTCTGGTGCTCGCAATGAATCTCCATCTGGAAAAATAACACAACGATGCAGTGCTACGCGCTTCAGAATACAGGTCACACACTCTGTTTAAACAAATACCTGTTCCATTAATGCCACTTACACAGCAGTGACGTCGACACGGATTCCTTCTGTACATGGGCCATTATTAAAAAATGTTCTGTTTCCGGTCCACCAGCCGGGTGAGTGCCGTTTGTGAGGTTGAAATTTTTTTTTTAAACGCCAGTTTTTCTACATTTTTTTCGGGTTCGTAAATCTAAAATCGAACTTGACATTTACGCATTCCCAGGGCTTTCCACTAAGGCTCATACTAGCCAGCCATGACAAATAAGTAGCACAAAATAAACTCCTGTGCACGTAGCTCCCAGGGTTAAATGTATTTTCCACAGACCATTTATTTATTTCACTTTACTCAAATACAAAGTAAAATGGCAGTAAATCTTTTCTTTTTTTGCGTATTGCATCATGAGGTGTTCCTGGCTTGTAAATCTCTTATTTTCGGTGCATGACACATTCACGCAGCTGAGCATGCTATGAATTAACAACGACAACGGTCTGCAGTGGGGCTACACAATTACACACTCAGCCAACATTTCTCCATTTGTGTATGAAAATACACTCCAACCACTCAGTTTGGCTTCATTTACAACCAACGGTGTCTTTTGATGCCAGCACGTAATTGAACGAGAGAAGACTGGTTTACCGGAGACAAAATAAGCGTCATCTCTGCTTCTGTTCCCTCCGACGGCCCCGACACACTACTGCCTCCGCCGAGTGCGCGCGCACTCTGAACTGAATCAGCTCTGCGCATGCGCCGTGCGGCACAAAAGAACGGCAGCCACCATGAAGGAAGGAGATCCGGAGTTTTCAAACATTTGCTTAAGTGTGAAATCGCAAAATGGTATTCTAGCGAACAACAAAATAGTAAAGATTCAGAAAAACAAATCATTCAGTGATCATTTTAATAGTGTAATTTCATCCGAACTAGGCCTAACGCTCGATTTAGAACTACAAAAAGTCCGTGTGTCGGACATTTTAAGTACCTTTATAAAAGTTTTGCAAATGTTGCAGTCAGCATTTAAAATGCTAACTTCAAGTTTTTGTACAAGTTTCAGTTGATTAAACTGTCATATTGTATTAAATGTGTCTGCTTTTATAATAAAAAAGTACTGAAAGAAAAAGCAAACACAGCATTGCGATTTCTTATCCATCCATATATTAAAAATAAATAAATAAATAAATAAATAAAATAAATCCCTCCCTCCCGAGTGAAAATTTTTTTGCTCACCCGGTGGACAGGAAACGGATTTTTTTTAAGGATGGCCATAGTTTGGGAAAATATAAGAACTGTGCATTTTGGGAATACACTGTACACTACATCATGTGGTATCATGCTGGAAAAGCATCAAACATGGTATCTAGTGAACATCGTGACAATACTGATCGTATACCCTGAACGGCTGTCCTGCGAGGAACGGAAAGAAGGCGATGGCCGTCTCCTCCTCCCCCCACGAGCCAGACACGTGTGCGTTCCTCAGCAACTGACGATCCTCAAACCTCGCGCTGATCTCCAGGGCCACGTCGTCACACCCACACGTCAGGCTGATGTCAAAACTGATGGATCACATCGCACACAGTCGCAATCTTGTTCAGTAGAACGCTCATCATCAAAGATTCAAAGGAACAAGGAAAGTCCAAATAGCTTTGTCTTTCCATGGTGTACCAATTCACACAGGTGTACCCGTGTGTGTGTGTGTGTGTGTGTGTGTGTGTGTGTGCTGGTGCTTATGTTCTCACCCATCCGGTTCTGGATCCACGATACCCATGATGGTGATTTTCTTCCCAGGTCGCATCCCACCTCGAATACTTCCACAAAATGGCACTGCCTATATAAAAACACAAACACATCACATGACTTTGTTTAATGTTAATTCTTTAATTCCGAGGCATTCCCAAAAGATTTCCGGTACTTAAAGCAGGAATTACTGTTGTCGAGACAAGTTCTAGCTACCTTCAGAACATTCACAAGTAAATTCTACAACCCCGATTCCAAAAAAGTTGGGACAAAGTACAAATTGTAAATAAAAACGGAATGCAATGATGTGGAAGTTTCAAAATTCCATTTTTTATTCAGAATAGAACATAGATGGCATATCAAATGTTTAAACTGAGAAAATGTATCATTTAAAGAGAAAAATTAGGTGATTTTAAATTTCATGACAACAACACATCTCAAAAAAGTTGGGACAAGGCCATGTTTACCACTGTGAGACATCCCCTTTTCTCTTTACAACAGTCTGTAAACGTCTGGGGACTGAGGAGACAAGTTGCTCAAGTTTAGGGATAGGAATGTTAACCCGTTCTTGTCTAATGTAGGATTCTAGTTGCTCAACTGTCTTAGGTCTTTTTTGTCCTATCTTCCGTTTTATGATGCGCCAAATGTTTTCTATGGGTGAAAGATCTGGACTGCAGGCTGGCCAGTTCAGTACCCGGACCCTTCTTCTATGCAGCCATGATGCTGTAATTGATGCAGTATGTGGTTTGGCATTGTCATGTTGGAAAATGCAAGGTCTTCCCTGAAAGAGACGTCGTCTGGATGGGAGCATATGTTGCTCTAGAACCTGGATATACCTTTCAGCATTGATGGTGTCTTTCCAGATGTGTAAGCTGCCCATGCCACACGCACTAATGCAACCCCATACCATCAGAGATGCAGGCTTCTGAACTGAGCGCTGATAACAACTTGGGTCGTCCTTCTCCTCTTTAGTCTGAATGACACGGCGTCCCTGATTTCCATAAAGAACTTCAAATTTTGATTCGTCTGACCACAGAACAGTTTTCCACTTTGGCACAGTCCATTTTAAATGAGCTTTGGCCCAGAGAAGACGTCTGCGCTTCTGGATCATGTTTAGATACGGCTTCTTCTTTGAACTATAGAGTTTTAGCTGGCAACAGCGGATGGCACAGTGAATTGTGTTCACAGATAATGTTCTCTGGAAATATTCCTGAGCCCATTTTGTGATTTCCAATACAGAAGCATGCCTGTATGTGATGCAGTGCCGTCTAAGGGCCCGAAGATCACGGGCACCCAGTATGGTTTTCCGGCCTTGACCCTTACGCACAGAGATTCTTCCAGATTCCCTGAATCTTTTGATGATATTATGCACTGTAGATGATGATATGTTCAAACTCTTTGCAATTTTACACTGTCGAACTCCTTTCTGATATTGCTCCACTATTTGTCAGCGCAGAATTAGGGGGATTGGTGATCCTCTTCCCATCTTTACTTCTGAGAGCTGCTGCCACTCCAAGATGCTCTTTTTATACCCAGTCATGTTAATGACCTATTGCCAATTGACCTAATGAGTTGCAATTTGGTCCTCCAGCTGTTCCTTTTTTGTACCTTTAACTTTTCCAGCCTCTTATTGCCCCTGTCCCAACTTTTTTGAGATGTGTTGCTGTCATGAAATTTCAAATGAGCCAATATTTGGCATGAAATTTCAAAATGTCTCACTTTCGACATTTGATATGTTGTCTATGTTCTATTGTGAATACAATATCAGTTTTTGAGATTTGTAAATTATTGCATTCCTTTTTTATTTACAATTTGTACTTTGTCCCAACTTTTTTGGAATCGGGGTTGTACACCATATGGCCAAAAGTATGTGCACCTCTGACCATCACCTGCATGATGTGGTTCCTCCTCATACTGGTTCCACGCCACTGGAAGCTCACAACTGTATATTATATTACAGGTATTTAAGCAAACACTCTTATCCAGAAGGACGTACAACAGGACCCTGACATACCTGGATTTGGGGGTTTGGTGCCTTGCTCAAGGAATTACATCCTGAACCTCTTTGGTGGACTTTTTTTTTTTGTAATTGTAAAGCGATCTTGAGTGTGAGAAAGGCGCTATACAAGTTGAAATTATTATTATAGCCATTCCTGTTGGTTCAGGGAATTGAACCAGCAACCTTTTGGTCCCAAAGCTGCTTCTCTAACAATTAGACCATGACTTTCCTATCTACACTGCAAAAAATGATATCTTGTTAAGAGAAAATATCTTTAACATGGGTGAATTTATCTAATATTTCTTATTAGAACATGATTCAAACTGAAATATAAGATTATTTAGCTTACTTTTAGACACTTTTACTCATTTCAAGCTTTAATTTTCTTATTCTTATTCTATCAGCAGGTAATCTTGCTTCTTTGTAGAATTAAATGTTTAAAATTAGCAAAATTATCTGCCAATAAAATCAGAATAAGAAAATTTAAAAGGTCATAGGCAAACGTCGGAGGTGAAACGTAGAATATCAACTTTATTGTCTAGAAGAACGACCCAAAAAGCGAACTCAATCTTCCTGGTGTCTAATTTGCAGCCTAAAATTGAATAAAACGGTTAAAATATACTGTTTTGCCCAATTTCCGAAGATTTGTTTACATCTCACTTATGCGCACTTTTACTGCCAGGGGACCGTCGTCGTGACGTCATTTAAGCCAAACAGACCGGGAGCAGCTCTGTGTTTACTTGCGAACCGAGCACACGTGTACGGACTTTGGTCGTGAGAGGTTGTGTAAAATGTCTGATAGTGATTTTGAAGTAGGAACTCTCCAAATTAAATATCGAGAGATGAAACCATACATGCATGAACCTATGGCCGTTGCGAAGCAATCGGTGAATGCGGCTCACTGGTTTGACCGTGCGGCCTCGGAATCGGACAGCGACTCGGCCGACTCTGATCGTGGTGACCCCGGACCTCAACAACCCTCTGGCTTCAAGTGCTCAATCCACTCTCTCTGCCTAGTCTCCTCTTTCGGAAAAAGCCAACCCTCTCGCTCCGCCTCTTCTCCTCTTCCGGAAAAAGCCAATCCTTTCGCTCCGCCTCTTCCGGAAAAAGCCAATCCACTCTCTCTGCCTCTTCTCCTCTCTCGGAAAAAGGTAAAAACTTCTTCCTGAACCGGTCCCGTTGTTACAGTTCACTGCACAACTATAAGGCGTGGGGATTTTTCTTTGGAAATTCCTGAACGCACGTCTGTACTCAAGCTGAACAGTAATGTTAAGTAAACGGAAGTGGACTCAACTCAAGCGGTTTGTTTGGCTTAAATGACGTCACGCGCCAAGTGGTCACGAAAATAGCCGAACAGAAATTCCCTGCGATCCACGCTAACTTATTTTAATTATTACTTATTAACAATACTTCTAGGGACCAGAAGAAAATTACAGAGGGTTTAACATATAAACGTTTCAAATGTGCATAAAATTAAAAACGTTGCCCATGACCTTTAAAGCTTGAAATGAGTAAAAGTGTCTAAAAGTAAGCTAAATAATCGTATATTTGAGTTCTAATAATGTTCTAATAAGAAATATTGGATAAATTCATCCATACTAAAGATATTTTCTCAAACAATATATTTTTTTGCAGTGTATGGAATGCAGTAGCCTTACAATTTCCCTTCGCTAGAACTAAAAAGCCTAAACCTGTTCCAGCATGACAATGCACCTGTGCACAAAGCACAGGAGCTCCATGAAGACAAGGACCACATCCATCCATCATCTGTAGCTGCTTATCCTGTTCTACAGGGTCGCAGGCAAGTTGGAACCTATCCCAGCTGACTATGGGTGAGAGGCTGGGTACACCCTGGACAAGTCACCAGGTCATCACAGGGCTGACACAAAGAGACAAACAACCACTCACACGCCAGAAGACAAGGACCACACTACACTCAGGCCTGAGCATCAATGGGGAAGAAGTGGAGCTTCTTCAAAAACTTCTAATTTCTCGGAGTGCACATCTCAGAGGACCTGGGCTGGACTGTGAACACCACCCACATTATTAAAAAGGCCCAGCAGTGTCTCTTTTTCCTGAGAACGCTGAAGAGGAACAAACTCCCTCCAGCTCTGCTGAAAAACTTTTATCACTGCACAATAGAGAGTGTCCTGACCTACGGATGTACGGTGTGGTATGCCAGCTGCAGTGCGTCCGAGAAGAAACAACTGCAGCGGATCATCGGCTCCCCACTCCTATGCCTAGAGGAGATCTACTCGAGCCGGCTCCTCCGACGGGCCATAAAGATCCAGGATGACCTCGCCCACCCAGGACACTCTCTATTTTCCAACCTCCCCTCTGGAAGACTCAGAGTCATGAGAGCCCTCACCAACAGACTGAAGAACAGCTTTTATTTTAAGTTCGTTTCTTAGACAAGGATATTTTTTTAAGCTTGTTACCTTGTTAACAGTTAAACTCCATAGACAAGACAGGCAACATAAAATTCACACACGAAGAGGAAACGGACAAGACAACAGCTTTTTTGGACTTAAAAATACACCACACAGAAGAAGGGAACATTAGAATTGCAACATACAGAAAACCTACACATACTGACCAATATCTTCTCTGGACATCTGAACATCCCATCGCACACAAAATGTCAGTAATCAGAACACTATACGACCGAACACAGAGCATCACGGAGGAGAAAGACAGACAGGAGGAGGAACACCACATCCAACAGGCATTAAAAAACTGCCAATATCCACCGTGGGCAATTCGGAAAGGGAAATTACAGACACAAATAAAAGAAAATAAACAAACAAGAAAAAACACCGAAAAAACAAACCGGGGCTTTGTCACACTACCGTACATAAAAGGAGTCACAGAACGCATCCAACGATCCATGAGGAAATACCACATCAACACCCCGGTCAAACCATACAAGAACCTCCGACAGCTGCTAGTTCACCCCAAAGACAAAATACAACTGGACAATAAATGCAACGTCATCTATGAAATCCCTTGCCGTTCATGTAATAAAGTCTATATTGGTGAAACGGGCAGATGCTTCCATACTCGAAGGAAAGAACACCAATTAGAATGTGAAAAAGAAACAACAAGAAGACTCACAAGATCCGAAAAAGAAAAAGCAAACCAAGAAAACCTAAAATCAGCCATTTCAGACCACTGCAAACGGCAAAATCACATAATGAATTGGGAAGAGGCCAGAGTCATTCGCGCTGAAGAAAATAGATTCCAGCGTTGGATTTTAGAGGCAGTGGAGATACGCAAGCGGGCGCAGAGGACGATGAACCGGGATGAGGGAGCGTATGCACTGTCGCACACCTGGAGTGCCGTCCTGGAGGAGCGACCTGACAGCAGGAGGCGTGAACTACCTGTCAAATTGGGCGGGACGTTCACGCCTCCGTAACGCAACATCAGCTGATAAGGCACGTCACCACTCGACATCTGGTGACTGTTTCTGAAGAAGGCGGGAGATTCTCGCCGAAACTGTTAACGAGGTAACAAGCTTAAAAAATATACTTGTCTAAGAAACGAACTTAAAATATTTGTAATAGTCAGACATAATGAACATCCACTACGTATGAAGAACAGCTTCTTCCCCATGGCTGTGAAGAGACTGCTGCAGGAATCATGACCCCTCCCCAACGCACGAGCATGCACACACTACTACCTCCCAGTCAATGGACCTCAAATATAGACTGCACCTTTAATACATACTATTTATATATAACATTTTATCTGCACTTTACTGTTTTTACTCATCTCATTATCTCTAGCCGCTTTATCCTGTTCTACAGGGTCGCAGGCAAGCTGGAGCCTATCCCAGCTGACTACGGGCGAAAGGCGGGGTACACCCTGGACAAGTCGCCAGGTCATCACAGGGCTGACACAGACACCCATTCACACTCACATTCACACCTACGGTCAATTTAGAGTCACCAGTTAACCTAACCTGCATGTCTTTGGACTGTGGGGGAAACCGGAGCACCCGGAGGAAACCCACGCGGACACGGGGAGAACATGCAAACTCTGCACAGAAAGGCCCTTGCCGGCCACGGGGCTCGAACCCGGACCTTCTTGCTGTGAGGCGACAGCGCTAACCACTACACCACCGTGCCGCCCCACTGTTTTTACTATTTATGTTTAATATATTTTCTTGTGGGCGGCACGGTGGTGTAGTGGTTAGCGCTGTCGCCTCACAGCAAGAAGGTCCTGGGTTCGAGCCCCGGGGCTGGCGAGGGCCTTTCTGTGTGGAGTTTGCATGTTCTCCCCGTGTCCGCGTGGGTTTCCTCCGGGTGCTCCGGTTTCCCCCACAGTCCAAAGACATGCAGGTTAGGTTAACTGGTGACTCTAAATTGAGCGTAGGTGTGAATGTGAGTGTGAATGGTTGTCTGTGTCTATGTGTCAGCCCTGTGATGACCTGGCGACTTGTCCAGGGTGTACCCCGCCTTTCGCCCGTAGTCAGCTGGGATAGGCTCCAGCTTGCCTGCGACCCTGTAGAAGGATAAAGCGGCTAGAGATAATGAGATGAGATATTTTCTTGTGGGGCGGCACGGTGGTGTAGTGGTTAGCGCTGTCGCCTCACAGCAAGAAGGTCCTGGGTTCGAGCCCCGGGGCCGGCGAGGGCCTTTCTGTGCGGAGTTTGCATGTTCTCCCCGTGTCCGCGTGGGTTTCCTCCGGGTGCTCCGGTTTCCCCCACAGTCCAAAGACATGCAGGTTAGGTTAACTGGTGACTCTAAATTGAGCGTAGGTGTGAATGTGAGTGTGAATGGTTGTCTGTGTCTATGTGTCAGCCCTGTGATGACCTGGCGACTTGTCCAGGGTGTACCCCGCCTTTCGCCCATAGTCAGCTGGGATAGGCTCCAGCTTGCCTGCGACCCTGTAGAAGGATAAAGCGGCTACAGATAATGAATGAATGAATGAATATTTTCTTGTGACTGTGACATGTAACTGCTATAAGAAAGATGCTGCCAAACGGAATTTCGTTGTATTCTTGTACAATGACAAAGCTGCTTCTTCTTCTTCTTCATTCACACCTACGGTCAATTTAGAGTCACCAGTTAACCTAACCTGCATGTCTTTGGACTGTGGGGGAAATCGGAGCACCCGGAGGAAACCCACGTGGACATGGGGAGAACATGCAAACTCCACACAGAAAGGCCCTCGCCGGCCACGGGGCTCGAACCCGGACCTTCTTGCTGTGAGGCGACAGCGCTAACCACTACACCACCGTGCCGCCCAAGGATGGCATATATTTTCTAAATTATTAAAGATTTACCACCACAAAACTCACTTTTCATATTTCTATTTTGTAAATCACTTCAGGCTTGTATTACAATATTAAAATGCTATGTAAATTAAATGTTCCCCGTCCTAACCACAAGGTAACTACTGTCAGCCACAACAGGAAGTCAGTTTATTACCAGGAGCTCATCTTTCCTGGGGGAACCAAATGCAGGTTCTCCAAAAGAGCTGTTCAGCTTCCTGTTAGGGGTTCCTGACCTCTGAAAGCAGATCACAAAAAATAATAATAGTTATTTATGTCGTCATTTCTTTACCTGTGCACATTCTGGACCATGATGAGATGCTCTAACAGGACTGAGAGTACTCTGTTTTAATCTGTTTACTTCCAGTAGCACTAAACTTCAGATTAAATAACATCAAACGCAGTTATTTCAACACGGTTTAATCAAATCTACATCTGTAAACCTAATAACAAACATATATTCATAGATCAAAAGAGTTATCCTTGGAGAAAAAGGAGCTTAAACGTGCAGCCACACTCCTCAGACCGCTCACCAGCTCCTCCGGCGCTTTCAGGTCCGCCATCTTGGGAAACATTTACACACTGCTGGAATCTCTCTGACAGCGGCTGGAGCACGCGCACGGCATGATCACGTGACTGTCGAAGAGTTTGAAGGCATTTCCACAGCACGAGCGAGCGAGTTGAGAAAACCGTCCAATCATATACTCCCAGCTGAAACACGTGACAGCGCTTGGGCGGGGATTAGGAATGTTGGCGTTGACGTAGCGGTTGAATCCCAAACGGCTACTTATGCACTATATTAGTACACTACACAGAGTGGGAAATGGCACCATATAGTGCACTAGATATTTAAAGGGCGGCTATTTGGAATCGTGCCTTTCCTGTAACGACATTTCTGCTTCAATGACAATGAGGCACATGTAAATAAAGGCTGGAAAGCATGCCTTCACTTACACCACTCCACCTTCCACTGTGGCTCCTTTGCCTGATCCAGTGGACACACCCATAGGGAAATTATGTTTTCTGCCAGCATCTCGTAAAAACAACAAAAAAATTCGCTCCTTATTTTTAGCTGATTGTGTCTCTGTCCCATATGTAATTACCACCTGGAATACACATGTTCAGAACCTATTGCCGCTTTTCCACTACAAACGCGGCTGAGCCGAGCCGTGCCGTGCTGAGTCGGGCTGAGCGGGGCTGTTGGAGTTGCATTTCGACTACAACCGCGCTGAACCGTGCTGGCTGGAAGTGGGTGGACACATTGGGTGGAGTTAGCGAAAGTGGGTGGACGTCACGTGATGTCGTTAAGCAGCGCAAACAGTGACATCAGTGACAGTGGCGGAACAAGTCAGAGCCGGGCCGGGGGCGGGGCAAATGACCGGGCCCTTTATTAAAGCTTATCATAACATCATTTTAGGCTACAAAATGTCCGCAACTGCGGTGTTTACCAATTTCAACACTACCGGGTGCAACTATGTTATTTAGTACATCAAGTCCTTCAAACGAACATGTAACTCAGAAACAAAAAACATTAGGATACTGTACATGGCTCATAATAAAACATCAATAGCCTATACTGCGCACATTATTTGAAGGGCATACGAATGAGCGCTCAGAGGTTGCAACGGTGACAGGAAGAGTCAGAAATAAAAGGAGGGCGGTGCAAACCTCACTGAATGCACTGTGTTTACCAATTTCAACACTACGGGGTGCAACTATGTTATTTTGTACATTAAGTCCTTCAAACGAACATGTAACTCAGAAACAAACAAACATTAGGCGACATACTGTACATGGCTCATAATAAAACATCAATAGCCTACTGCGCGCATTATTTGAAGGGCATACGACGAGCCTTGCGCTCCGCGAACTCGTCCACGATGCTCTGTATGTCACTGATTCAGTGATCTTTTAAGCGGTAGTCTCACGACCCGGAGAGTAAACAATAAACATGGAGGACATGGAGTCGTTAGTGTTGCTGGTCTTGGTGCTGTGGCTTGTTGTCACCGACAACGCCAACAGATACTGGCAAGAGCGTATAGATGAGGCGAGGCGCATAAGGCTTCAGAAATTCTCGTAGTTCGTAATTATTCTTCTTCCGGATTTGCGGTGTTTACAGATCCCAGCGTGCTCGCGGGGCGTGTGTGGGCATGTGAGGACACGCCTCCTCACCAATCAGTGCACAGGGGAGTGTCTGCTCACGCCCCCAACCTCACTCGGCACGGTTTGGCTCGCTTCAGCCCCACTCCAAAACGGTGCGAGTTTTAGGGGCTAAGCAGGGCTGAAGCGAGCTGAGTCGTGCTGGTTTTTGGTAGTCGAAACGCGAGCCGTGTCGGGCTGAAGTGAGCTGAAGCGAGCTGAAGTGAGCTGAAAAAGGGTAGTGGAAAAGGGCCATATGTTGGGGAAAAATATGGACCCTTCCTAATAGATACCTACTGGTTAACAAAGTTAAAGAAATTTCTTTTAAAATCATTCATCGTTGCTATCCTGTCAAAACATTCTTAGTGAGGTCCATTAAAGACATTGATGTATCCTGTACTTTCTGTAACGTGCACCCAGAGACTGTCTTCCACTTATTCTGGACTTGTGAACACACTCGGAATCTATGGCAAGGCATTTGTCGTTTTATTTTGGACCATATTCATGAGACCTTTGTATTATGTTTGCACAATGTATTGTTTGGATTTATAGATTATCAGAGAGAATTGGACAGTGAATTTTTTCTTGCTAATCTCATTATATTGCTGGCCAAATTTTATATCCATAAATGTAAGGTGTTGAAAATCAGACCCTCTTTTTGTACATTCAAAAAAGAAATTGAATTCTACATAAAAACAATATCAACCTCTCCCAATAAGCAAGTCATTAAAACATTAAGTATGTGCTCCAAATTTCATGTATTTTTGTAATTTATACATATGTGTGTGTATACATATATATTTTTTATTTTTTTTTACACGTTTGAACCATTTATAGTTTGTGTGTTTTGTTTACAGTAACCCCTGGCGTTGTATATCCGCATTTCATGTTTGTTTGTTCTGTTCATATGTTTGATAATATTGTCTGATGTACTGTATATTGTAAATGAAAGGATTTATATAATAATAAAAAAAGCAAAAAAAAGCATGCCTTCACAAATAATGAAATTAAATGTTTCTGAGCAGTTGCCATTTCCGTCCCTAGAAAAGTATATGTATAAATGCACATAAAAATGTACTTTAAAATACATTTCCTTATTACGCAGAATGTCCTACACATTGATCTGATTTCAAATTTAAGATATATATAATTGTAAGGATTAATAACTACCTAAAACACTGAAAAATAGCATGCGTTACCTGTCCCCGCACTCTAACTTTATACTTAACTATGAAATACAGTATTATGATTAAAATCCTTCAGAAACAATATTTCTTTTGCACTGTTGTGTGACTCCATATCCTATCCATGGTTTAAATATATTTTTTTCATAAGCAATCCACAATATCTTAGTTAAAATACACATTTTAGTCGTGTCCCTGGGTTTTCACTCAGTCCTGTTACCCAAACATATTACACCATCTGACAAATTTGGAACATTCCATAAATCACAAGCTCAACAGGAAGTTACATCAGTTGTGTCTTCTGAAGGCCATGGGAAGACCAAAAGTTAGTTCTCTCATTTACTTTTCTGTATATTTGATGATTTTTTTAAACTTTGATTGATAAGGTCAATGTCAACATACTGTCCTGTTACTTAAATTATTTCTTAGATGATATTTGTTTAGGGCGGCACGGTGGTGTGGTTAGCGCTGTCGCCTCACAGCAAGAAGGTCCGGGTTCGAGCCCCGTGGCCGGCGAGGGCCTTTCTGTGTGGAGTTTGCATGTTCTCCCCGTGTCCGCGTGGGTTTCCTCCGGGTGCTCCGGTTTCCCCCACAGTCCAAAGACATGCAGGTTAGGTTAACTGGTGACTCTAAATTGACCGTAGGTGTGAATGTGAGTGTGAATGGTTGTCTGTGTCTATGTGTCAGCCCTGTGATGACCTGGCGACTTGTCCAGGGTGTACCCCGCCTTTCGCCCGTAGTCAGCTGGGATAGGCTCCAGCTTGCCTGCGACCCTGTAGAACAGGATAAAGCGGCTAGAGATAATGAGATGAGATGAGATGAGATGAGCTAATCCTAGGCTAAAACCTCAGTCCTGTTACTTTGAGTTTTGGTAACAGGACTGAAAAAAATGCAGCCATCTTTGACTTCCAAACCTTGTAAAAAAAAAATAATAATGTAGCCTTTTAACATTTTGAATAGTTAAATATGTGTGTTATTATAATCAGTGTTGAAAAGATATAACAAATTAAGTTTAATTTGGGAGTGGTACAACAAGCAAATGGCACCCATTCGGTGGAATGTACCTTCTACATAAAAAAAAAATTATAAAAGGCAGTAACGAGTAATAAATGAAGAAGAGTCAATATTTAGTCTGACGACCCTTTTGGTGCTTAAAATATTTCTGTCACTTTTTTTTCCCCTGGAAAATAATGTTTGCAAATCTAACATGTTTTTGTAATGTAGAAATCATCAAATAAAAATCTGTAACAAAGTTCGCACGAAAGAATAAGGTGCCTAAGACTTTTGCAGAGTATTGTATATGTCTATAATAGAGCAGGGGTTCTCAACCTTTTCTACTTTAAGACCCACCTATTCATACTTGTAATGAGTCGAGGCCCATTAAAAAAGATCTCCGATTATTTTGGCTCATCTATTCTATTAGAATTTAATAATCTATTGTAAAGTGTACTAATGGCATGTGACATCACTCCCTGTTACAGATGGGAGCCCAGGAATTAAATAAATGCAATAAAAACAAACTGTTTTAATTGTAGGTGTTGTATGGATGTGCCAGAAACCAAACCCGTGCACGCAGGTGATTCTCAGTCAAAAGGGATTAATGATCCAAAAGTGGAGTCCATTAACACAAGAACTTATTGCCACGATGTGTTCAGCAAACAAGCAAGTTATTAAAACAAGAAGTGGATATAGAAACCACTCAATGGGATTAGATCCTTACACACTAACAAAGAAGGATTTCTTCTACAAGTTGGAAAATTATCCATCCATTGAGTTCCCCGACATCTCAAACTACCTGGTGCTGCAGACATCATTCTACACGGACACACAGATGAAAACCAGCAAGAGCATGGAGGAGAACAACTTTTTATATGTGGCTGGGTTAAAGATCTGGGGATCAGGACACTACAAGGTAGACGGCAGTAAACGGATCCAAGTGCAGGAAGAGTGTTTATTTGCAGGTGTGATATTTAAGTCAAGTTTATTCTTATAGCACTTTTAACAATAGACATTGTCGCAAAGCAGCTTTACAGAGAATTAAACATGAGCTAATTTTATCCCTAATTTATCCCCAATGAGCAAGCCTGTGGTGACGGTGGTGAGGAAAAACTCCCTCAGACAACATGAGGAAAAAACCTTGAGAGGCACCAGATTCAAAAGGGAACCCATCCTCATTTGGGTGATGACAGATAGCATGAATATAAATAACTCACTTCTATAACTGTGTCCTATATATTCAGAGTATAACTGTGTAACCAGGAAATTCATTATAGTTTTAACATGAAGTCTGTTTTGTTGAAGTTATAAACTGTTCATTGATGGAAACTTGAGTGCAAAACTGTTCATGACAACTGAAGTCCTAAAGTTAGCAATTTGACTGTAGTCCTCAGGCATAAATGCATTACTATAAGTGTCCAGAGCGTCTTCCAAGTGTTTTTTTAAGCAAAACAGAAAGCAGAATATTTAAACAGCGTTATAAACATGGCTAGAAACAAACATGACAGTGATGATGATGATAATACTTCGCAAAGCCTCTGTGAAAACAGCTTCCATATCTGCATGTGCTGATTGTGCTCCAATCAGTATCAGGTGTTTCCCATAACAAATGGGTCCCAAGCATGCGCACAACAGACTCAAGCACACAAAGGTGTGACAATCAAGTGTTCACCTGCTATGTGACCACAACTTTTAGCTCACATATATATCATCATCAAAATGCCTCATTTTCATTGAAAACCCATCGCAAAGCATCGCGAGCTGTAGCGTGACCGGAGCTTATTGTTGTACACTACTACGAGTAAAACTTAGCTTCAACTTGAAAAAAAAAAAATTGCGGCCCACTAGATGGCACTTCACGGCCCACTAATAGCCCATCCAACCATCCATCATCTGTAGCCGCTTATCCTGTTCTACAGGGTCGCAAGCAAGCTGGAGCCTATCCCAGCTGACTACGGGCGAAAGGCGGGGTACACCCTGGACAAGTCACCAGGTCATCGCAGGGCTGACACACAGAGACAAACAACCATTCACACTCACATTCACACCTATGGCCAATTTAGAGTCACCAGTTAACCTAACCTGCATGTCTTTGGACTGTGGGGGAAACCGGAGCACCCGGAGGAAACCCACGCGGACACGGGGAGAACATGCAAACTCCACACAGAAAGGCCCCCGCCGGCTGCTGGGCTTGAACCCAGGATCTTCTTGCTGTGAAGCAACAGTGCTAACCACTACACCACCGTGCCGCGCGGCCATGGCCCAGTGGTTGAGAAACACTGTAACAGAGGACTATTATAAATAATTAAGAGGTAGTAAACAAAATAATAACACATGCAAATTCCAAATAAATCTGAGAAAAAAAAAAACTGTTTTCAGATTCCTGAGTGAAGCTGTAAACAAATCCCTGAATCACAGGTTTTACCTCATGACATGCTGTGTGAAGGTGTGTAAGTGAATGTGTACTACATGGCCAACAGATGGCGCTGTGATATCATTCTCACTGTCTGTCGAGTTTTACAAAAGTCCTGTGTGGAAGAAAAGAGGCCAGTTCATGCCAGGGCACGACTATCCACACTCTTATACACACCTAGGGGCAATTAGTTAGCGAAATTAGTTACCTTTGCATGTTTTCAGGAATTGGGAGGAAACCGGAGAACCTGGAGGAAACCGATGTGGTCACAGGGACAACGTGGAACAGCAGCAGTTTTAGTACACTGCACTCTAGGGCCTTTAAGAAAAGTCTGTAAAGCTTTTTTCTCATATGAATTCTGGACACACTGGAATACTGTGTTTGGTTTAGGCGAGGGGTGGAGCCTGGGTAGAGCGTGCAGGAGGCAGGACATGACGCAAAAAGTATGGTGTGGAAAATGCAGTTGATTTTTTTTCTTTACAACACATCGAAGATGGCGGACGAGACTACTCATCCGTAAAGATGACTGTTTTTGCACTGATACCAGTCCTACATGTATTTGGATACACACTCACTGGCCACTTTAATAGGAACTTGTTGTTGAGTCTAAGATCCCTGTTCTTGGCTGCAGGAGTGGAACCCAATGTGTTTTTCTACTGTTGCATGCTGAGATGCTTTTCCGCTCACCACGGTTGTAAAGAGTGATTATATCTGTCAATTTCCCTCTGACCCTCTTTTATCAACAAGGTGTTTGTTTCCACCCACGGAACTGTCAGTCACTCACTCAGGCTACATCCACACGACAACGGCAACGATATTTTTTTTTAGCGGGTAAAAAAAATATCGCGTCCACATGGGCAACGGATCAGTAAAATATCAGGTACATATGGCAACGCAACGCTTGCTGAAAACGATGCAATACACATGCCACACCTCTATGTGCGCTGTAAGACGGTCCCATCGGAGACACCAGAACAATAGAAGAAGTAGGACGCATGCGCATAAACCCCTTCTTCTACCCGGCGTGAAGCACTCACAGGAACAAACACACAACAACAAGAAGAAGATGGCTGCGACTACGTACATTTTGCTTCAATAATGCGAATAAACTTAGCAGCGACTGCAGCACTGAAACTACTGCTACTCTGGGGTCCGGCATTGTTGCTGTTGTTGTTACGAATGATGCGCGCGAGAGTGCTGCTTGTTCTAGTCATGTGGTTGTGACGTCATCGTAAACAAATCCATTATACTCATCCAGACAACTTCGCAACGGCGCCGTTGCCAGATTTTTCCACTCTGGAAACCGTTCTCAAAAAATATCGTTTTGGGGCACCCAAAACGCCGGTGCCGTGTGGATGCCAGGCCGAAACGATAAAAAATTTTATCGGATTCACCTGAACCCGTTGCCGTGTGGACAGGGCCTCAGTGTTTGTTTTTTGTTTTTCTGTACCATGCTGTGTAAACTCTAGAGACTGTTGTGTGTGAAAACCCCAGGAGATCAGCAGTTTCTGAAATACTCAAACCACCAGTCCATCTGGCTCAAACCAACACCCATGGCACAGTGAAAGAAACTTTCACTTCACTGTGAGATCACAATTTTCCCCATTCTGACGTTTGAACATTGTGAACATTAACTGAAGCTCTTGATTTGTGTCTGCATTATTTGATGCATTGTGCTGCTGCCACATGAATGGCTGATTAGAGAACTGCATCAAACAAAACTGCAGGTGGATGTATGTATGAGTGTTCCTAATAAAGTGCCCAGTGACTGTATTTGTACCTGTATCTTTCTTTACATGGGGAAAGAGGAAAAAAGGAAGCAGACTAGGCAGTAAAGGAGGAAGAGATGTGTTCATAGCAGAGAAAAGTCTTTAATTCAGATTTGAAAGTAGAAAAAGAAGAGCAGTCACGGAAAGCTCGAAAGGTTTAGAAAAGTCAGAAACGTCATCAACATGTCCATTTGCTCGCAGTGAATTCTCCGGACAATGACCTGCTCTATTCACACATGGACTCAATCGGACATTACACAAACTTTGTACTGAAGAGCTTGCAGGGTAAAGTCCGTTAAATATCCAGTCCAGCAGCTTCAGACGTTTGCATTCCCACATACAGCTCCTCCAGGTAATAGCTATACGTTCAGGGTTGCAGTGCGTGTCTCAAAGTGTCTTATAAAAAATAATTCTCATTCACACTGAAACCTGTCTCATCTCATCTCATTATCTGTAGCCGCTTTATCCTTCTACAGGGTCGCAGGCAAGCTGGAGCCTATCCCAGCTGACTACGGGCGAAAGGCGGGGTACACCCTGGACAAGTCGCCAGGTCATCACAGGGCTGACACATAGACACAGACAACCATTCACACTCACATTCACACCTACGCTCAATTTAGAGTCACCAGTTAACCTAACCTGCATGTCTTTGGACTGTGGGGGAAACCGGAGCACCCAGAGGAAACCCATGCGGACACGGGGAGAACATGCAAACTCCGCACAGAAAGGCCCTCGCCGGCCCCGGGGCTCGAACCCGGACCTTCTTGCTGTGAGACAACAGCGCTAACCACTACACCACCGTGCCATCCTATATTCCATTCAGCTAGCATAATACTGTACAAGTCGAAGACAAGTAGCTGAATGGAATATATCTGATAGACCACGAAAAAAGCCAGACATTATTATTATTATTATTATACATGGGCAGGGGCGGCACGGTGGTGTAGTGGTTAGCGCTGTCGCCTCACAGCAAGAAGGTCCGGGTTTGAGCCCCGTGGCCGGCGAGGACCTTTCTGTGTGGAGTATGCATGTTCTCCCCGTGTCCGCGTGGGTTTCCTCCGGGTGCTCCGGTTTCCCCCACAGTCCAAAGACATGCAGGTTAGGTTAACTGGTGACTCTAAATTGAGCGTAGGTGTGAATGTGAGTGTGAATGGTTGTCTGTGTCTATGTGTCAGCCCTGTGATGACCTGGCGACTTGTCCAGGGTGTACCCCGCCTTTCGCCCGTAGTCAGCTGGGATAGGCTCCAGCTTGCCTGCGACCCTGTAGAACAGGATAAAGCGGCTAGAGATAATGAGATGAGATGAGATGAGATGAGATATTCAATACTCATTCTCCATTGGGTAGAGTGACGTAATACATGTAGGATAAGCGATATGCTCACAATATTGCATGCTATCAAACCAAATGAATGAAACTTGCTAGAAGGGAATAGAACATGTTTTTATTCCATCGAAAAAGTGTCCTGTATGTACAATGATTTCTGTCATGGGTGTCGCCACCATTCAGTGTGGCAGGGGCGTGTCCCCTTCACATTTCATAATTCTTCGTTTGGACCCGCCCACATTTAACATAACACATTAGTTCACCCAGCGCCGTTTCTATTGCTTCGTGAAAGAATCCATTCCACTTGATCGATAAGAGAATACACAGACCACTGAAAATCCACTCTAGGTTTTCCGGGCGTTCCCTACAACAACTCACCGCACGCGAGTGAAGTGACTCTCAGTGCGAGCAGAGACATTTCGGTGCAGCTGCTTGAAAGTGGAGGAGGTGACGTCAGCCCCATTGCCACCTCACAATGACTAGCTTTTGCTAAAACCTTATTCTTTTGTTATATCCCCTCAAAATTAACCCGAGGCCACATTAAATTAATGTTCAGCTAAACAATGAAATGAGCTTAGCCTAATGGGGTATTCTTGGTTGATGATGGATTGTTTGCAGTATTTGCTCCTCCCCAGACACAATGGACATAAGGACATTCTTTACAAAGAAGCGGAAAGTCAGTCAGAATTTCCCCACAGGACGGGGTTTTTTGTCCCAATGGAAATGTTAGTGCAGTTAGCTGGCTAGTCAATGTTAGGAGATGTATCAGCTAGCTTAATGTTAGCTATCATTTAATTCAAACCCAGTAGGCCTGCCTTACTGTAATGCCAAGAATGAGGTCAAGTCTGCTCTGATGATATTTATTGATTCCCTGTTGTGATGTGAAGAACTTTTGTTTGGTCTTTGCCAGTTTTCTGGAAAGTAAGATGGGAAATCAGTGTCTGGGGAAGGAATAGTAGAAAGGAAAGCAATGGAGAGAGATGGATGTTATTCCAGGTGGATTGTGAAGGAAAGGGGGATAAAATTGTGGTGGCACCAATGTAAGAAGGAGTTCTATCTATAAATCTATTTGTTATACTGATCTGTAAATGTTACTGTAGCACCACCATCGCATGTAGGCTGACAAAACTGCACTTGTTCATTGTGTGAAGTTCTCTTTTATGTGTCGTTGCTTGACACAGTGTGATTTTGTGTTATGAAGACTGCATGATGCCATGCCATTTTAGTTATGCGTATCACTAAATCGGAAAAAAGTAAAACGCACCCACTAAAGTCACTGTTGGTGATGAACAAAATCGCACCTGTTCATTGTGTGAAGTTATTTTTTATGTGTCACCGTTGCTTGACACAGTGTGATTGTGTGTTATGAAGTTTGCATGATGCCATGTCATGCCTGTTCATTGTGTGAAATTATGAATATTCTTATTTTTAAACAGACAGTTGAGTGTCACTATTGCTTGGCGCAGTGGCATGTTGTGTTACATCTAAAACTAAATAAAAAAGGAAACACAAAATAAAAAGTAAAATGCACCCATAAAGTCATTGTTGGTGATAAACTGTGTCACATTCATCTCATTATCTTCGGCAGAGCGGTGGGTTTAAAAACAGGCTGATGAATATATGGACGAGTTGAATGAGGACTTATTGTTGAGTCTCTAAAATAGCCATTGAATTAAGTGACTTTTGTAGGTAAAATTAGGTGTTTAACAACCTGTTAAAAATACACCAGAATGCAGGAAATGGCATCTAATTAATTAATTTTCTGGGGGATGACCCCCAGACCCCCCGCCAGTGTGTCCCCCCCACATTAAAAATGCTTCTGATGCCCCTGATTTCTGTTATTGCACAGTCAGGGTGTCCTTTAGGAATGGGAGTAAAACAGCAAAGTCGAAACGTTAATCTACCCCCCGGTGATCTAGTAACATTTACGGAAATCTTTTGTTATGGCT